>NC_138202.1:9582546-9612281 GCF_964194415.1 Vipera berus
CGACTGCTCAAAGTTACAGCAGATGCCCTCCTCAAAAGAGACCTATGACCTGGTTTCAAACTTCCAATGTCACACACTCCTGCCTCCCGCGGTCACGTGATCATATTTTGCCATTTAGAAACTGACTTAGATGTATAGCCATTTATAGCACTCCATACTCACATGACCATAATTTAGAATGTTTTTACTGCATTTACTTCCAGCCTCCAGCCAAAACTGGGCCACAGTGAACAGTGGCTTCACTTAACCACTGTGGTGTTCATATAATGACTGCAGCATTCACTTAGTAATCTCCATAAAAAAGGTCATAAAAATGGGTTTGGTGACCCACTTTACAACAGTCATGACTAATGACCATAATTGCCATAATTGCCAGACTCCATTATGGCCGTAAGTCAAGGACTACGTGTACCACCCCTTCTATCACTATCACTATATCTATATCTCTATATATATCTATATATCTATCCACACACACACACATTATACATACATACACACACACATATATATATGTTGTATATATGTATATATGTGTTAAGTGTTTGTTAAGTATTTAGAATACCTTGCTAGGCCCCAAACACAGGGCAAATCTTATTTCCTGTTTCAGCCTAACTAACCCAAGGCCATCAACAGGCTGTAGTCACACAGTGACAGCTCATATTTGTGTAAATTTTTTGGATTGATAACAAAGAATTAAAGGGAGACTGATATAGCTATTTCAAACTTATTTGTTCTCATCAGTCAGCCACACCCTTCTGAGATTCGAACCTGGGCTGATTGCACATTAGGCAATTGTTATACACACACACACACTTATGTATGTATGTATATGTGGGTGTGTTTACATACATGTAAGTAAAAGGTAAAGGAGTCAGCGCTGTCCGAAGACATTTCCACGGTCATGTGGCCAGCATGACTTCACAAAGCGTTGTTAGCTTCCCAACGAAGTGGTACCTATTTATCTACTCACATTTGCATGCTTTCGAACTGCTGGGTTGGCAGGGAGCTGAGGGGTGGACAGGAGCTCACCCAATTGTGTGGTGCTGGGGTCTCGAACTTGGGCTGCCGACTTTCCAGCTGACAAGTCCTGCATTTTAACCGCTGAGCCCCTGCGCTGCCCTGTATGAATACAAGTGCATGTAATGAAACATTCTGATATTATTTCCATCTCTTTTTGCATTTTTATCTATTCCACCGCGTTCTAATAAGCTCGTCAGCGCAGAAACATCTATGTCACACCCAGCGACAGTTTTGCGCAAGGCCGCTATGGATAGACAATTATCCTCATCTGCATTTCACTTTCCTGGGATGTCCTTTACGATTGATTTTCTTCTTGATTCCCCCTCCCTACAAACAATACACATTGAGGATAATTCTGCATACATCTCATTAAGTCCAGGAAGACGTAGGCCGTAATAAATGTAATTAGTCTTTAAAGTGCCACGAGACTGTGGTTTTTTGCTGCCACAGACAAACGCAGTGGCCCCTTTATAAGCCATTCTTCTTCCTATTATTACTGGAAGATACATCTTCATTTCAACAAGTTTCTGTATCAGTTTACTCCAGATTTCAGGGACTATAAACATAATATGCTTTTTTTTCTTGTGGCAATTTTGTAGCTTTCAGTTAAAACATCTGGAGTCTCGTCATTGCATGCAGCATGCTAATTTGGGCTGCCTTCAAAATATTGTTTATTTATGTATTTATTGATTTCCAGATGCGTGGAGACACGTAGGTCCGCTGTTCTGCCTTTATTTCTACCCACAGTGTAAGCTTTCCTGGCTAATTAGGCATTGTCCCAAAAATTAGAATTTGAAACTCCACATCTGGATTTTCATATCTTTTATACTACCAAATTTCTTTTGGCAGAGTTGACTTTGAGAGGACTGCCGTTCAGAGATGTATGGTCCTCTCAGTCGAGGGTCTGTAGGATTAATTAATCTGCACTGATGATATATTTTATATCATGGATAAAGTTTTGTTAACTGTTGGTCCTCATTGCATTCTGTCCAAGCTAACCCATTCAATTTCTGTAAACGATGAAAATTTCATTGATTTATCATTTTGCTTTTCCTGGGTTGGAACTGAACTTTTCAAATTCCCCAAGCAGGTATGTAAGCTTTCAACTTCAATGTTTTCCAGGCACCCTATTTATTTTTATTTAATTAGAAAAGTCTTTTATATACATTTCTCTGTGTATTGTTCTCTACAATGAGATTTTTCTGGTGGCATATACAATACTCTTAAGTAAACACTACATTTTTAATGTTTTAATTTACTTCCTTCCTCCTTACCTCCCCCATCAAATATCTCCCTTCTTCTCTTTCCTTCCTCCCTCCTTAAATCTCTCTCTCCTCAAATATTTCCTTCCTTCCTTCCTTCCTTCCTTCCTTCCTTCCTTCCTTCCTTCCTTCCTTCCTTCCTTCCTTCCTTCCTTCCTTCCTTTCTTTTTCAGTTTTAAACTGCCTTGAACATTCACACTGAGAAGGTGATGGCATGCAAATGAAGCTAATAAATTGGGTCTTGGATTTCTGTCTGAAATTCACAGCTGTAGCTACAATTTGATGAAAAGTGACCGTGCGGTGTCTGTTTCAGGTTAAATAAACTTTAATTCAAACATGAGATGAGCTGAAGATAATAAGCAAGAGTCCTTCTGTGCATAGACAGAGGGCCCTGCCTGAGGCTCAGTCCTTTAATCAGGGGAAGGGAGATGTGGCTGAGTATTTATTTACATGATTTTGGTGTTTTTTTTTTAAAAAAAATCCTGTGCATTCAATTTCCCCGATCCAGCCGATGTCTCTGGAGCTGGAGTACATATAAAGCAACATGGGGCGTGTTTTATAGCAATCGTGAATGTGATTTTATGATTTCATCGCCGGCAATTGAAAGCTATTTGGGTATCAGCGAATGTCATTAAGAATCCAATTGTTTGTCTTGCTGTCAGCTTCCCAAAGCAGAAAGCAAGGGGAAAGTCTACATGTGGCCATTTTTTATTTTAAAAAAAGAAGACAAGATAATAAGGCTAAATAGACAGATGTTTTCTATACCCCAAACATGGAATTTTATTTTTATTTACTTCATTCCATTTACAGTATATAACTGCCCATCTCACTTGCATGATTCTGGGCAGCTCACATGTGAAGACAGCAAAGATAAACTCATATAAATAAATTAAAACCATTAACCTAAAATGTAGAAGCGTGGGAAAGTGCCAGCCTGCCGTCTTGGATTTGGCCCTTGTCATTCCCAATTTTAAGCATTCGTTAATGGTTGATGGGGAAGGATCTGCCTGTTTACTGTCTGTTGGAGCTGATAGAATGGATGGAAATATCTTGATTTAGAATTACGAGGGCCAGAATGTTAGTCTTTAGAGAGAAACCATGACACTCTTGATACAGTACAGGTAGTCCTCAGCTTACAACAGTTCAGAAGCTGTGAATGCTCCAACACTGGAAGTTTTTAAGAAGAGATTGGACAGCCATTTGTCTGAACTAGGGTTTGCTGCCTGAGCAGGGGGTTGGACTAGATGACCTCCAAGGTCCCTTCCGTCATCATCATCATCATCATCATCATCATCATTATCATTATTATTATTATTATTATTATTATTATTATTGATCATCGCACCGTCAGCGAGATGTTCAGACTGGATTGGGCAATTTTTGTCTACCTATCGAGTCCTTACCAAGGACCTGGGATAGGCAGATGTGGATGTTTCATGGTATTATAGATATCGTCGCAAGATGAAAGCAGTTCCTAGTAAGGCCGCCTTTTGCAATTGACTAATGGCAGATTTGTCAATGCCAATGGTGTTCAAGTGGTGCTCCAGTTGTTTTGGAATTGCACCCAAGGCGCCTATTACTATTGGTACTACCCTTGCTTGCCTTTGCCAGTCTTTCTATTTCTATTTGTAGGTCTTTGTATTTTGTTATCTTCTCCAGTTCTTTCTCATCTGTTCTGCTGTCTCCAGGCACTGCCACGTCCACTATCCAGACTTTTTTGTTTTTCTTATCGACCATTGTTAAGTCCGGGGTGTTATGTTGCAGGTGCTTGTCTGTATGAATTCTGAAATCCCAGAGCAGTTTAACTTTATCATGTTCTATGACTTCTTTCATCATCATCATCATCATCATCATCATCATCATCATCATCATCATTATTATTTTATTTTATTTTATTTTATTTTATTTTATTTTATTTTATTTTATTTTATTTTATTTTATTATTTTAATTCCATTTATATCCCGCCCTTCTCCGAAGACTCAGGGCGGCTTACAAGCTTAGCAATAGCCTTCATTCTATGTATATGCCTGCTTATTAGGGCTTTCACACACCCCCCAAGCGGCATTATTACAAAGTCAGCTTATTGCCCCCAACAATCTGGGTCCTCATTTTACCTACCTCGGAAGGATGGAAGGCTGAGTCAACCTTGAGCCTGGTGGGATGCGAACCTGCACTAATTGCGGGCAGCTGGTGTTACTTAAGGAGGCATTAGCCCACTGCTCCACCAAGGCTCATTATTATTATTATTATTATTATTATTATTATTATTATTATTATTATTATTATTATTATTATTATTATACCATCTGAAGTTAAAACAGTGCTGATAAAAGGGACTTATGACCATTTTTCACGCTTACAACATTGCAGCATCTCTGTAGTCACGTGATCAAAATTCGGACGCTTGACAACTGGTTCACATTTATGATGGTTGCAGTGACCTCCTCACCATCAAAGTCCGCGGGGAAACCAGATTCACTTAACAACCGCGTTACTAACTGGGACAAGAAAGGTCATCAAGATGGGGCAAAATTCACTTAACAAATGTTTCATTTAGAAATAGAACATTTGGAGCTCAATTGTGGTCATAAGTCAAGGACTACCTGTACATTGTTTGCACATAAAATATTGACTACTTCACCAAAGTAGTAGAAGTAAACTATTCCTACATTCCTGGAGGTCCCTAAGAGTAGTATTTTTCAACTCTGGCTGTTTTAAGATGCCTAGACTTCAATTCCCAGAATTCCCCAGCCAGTATAGCTGGCTGGGGAATTCTGGGAGTTGTAGCCCACACATCCTAAAAGGGCCAAGGTTGAAAAACACTGTGGTAGAGCAAGGAAGGCTGCATGAAAAAGCAAAAACAATTTGAGAAGGTGTTAAGGCAATTTCCTGCTTCAGAGAAGTCAAGTTGGTGGGGTTTTTCTATTGTTGTTTTATTGGGGTTTTAATTGTATTGAACTGTTTTTAGTGGGCATATATTTAATCCCTTTTTAATTTTTGTAACTTGTATTTTTATTCTTGCCCTGTTCACCGCCCTGAGTCCTTCGGGAGAAGGGCGGTATATAAATGTTATTAAATAAATAAATAAATAAATAAATAAAGTTCAGGATCCTAAGAGTACATGTTGTGCTGCTGGCTCACACAATTGATTTCATTTTTTAAAAAATGTGTGCCTTCAAGTCGATGGCTCCTGGTGGTTGCCTGGACAAAGCTGTAAACTTTTCTTGGCAGCCTTTTGCAGAAGTGACTTGGCATGGCTTTTTCTTTCTAGGGTTGAGAGAGAGAGAGAGAGAGGCTGGCCCAAGGTCACCCAGCTGGCTTTGTGCCTAAGGCAGGGGTCTTCAAACTTGGCCCTTTTATGACTTGTGGACTGCAATTCCCAGAATTCCTCAGCCAGCGTGCCACAAGTCCACATTGTGGGAGTTGGAAGTCCACAAGTCATAAAAGGGCCAAGTTTGAAGACCCCCTGGACCAGGGGTAGGCAACCTCGGCTCTTTTATGACTCATGGACTTCAACTCCCAGAATTCCTGAGTCTGGCCTAAGGCAGAACTCACCAGCTCCTGGTGTTTGGCCCAAAGTCACCCAGCCGGCTTTGTGCCTAAGGAGGGGCAAGAACTCAAAATCTTCTAGTGATTGGCCCAAAGTTACACAGCCAGCATTGTGATTAATTGGGGCAGGTACATGGCAATAAGCAGAGGAGTATGATAAGGAGAAACCCCTCTTTTTAGACCCAAGGTCCTGGATGAAGTGGGGTAGATTTAACCTGAGATAGTTACAATTAACCAGAAGCCTGGTGGTCTCCAAGTACTTGATAGGATGTTGTATAAATGGACAAATCTGTTTATTGAGGTTGCCGTACTTTTAGGTTCACATTTTTCAAAAACATAACCAAAGATAAAATTTGGAAAGTTGCTTTGAAGAATGGTGAACACTCCTTGCCACTGGATTTTTTTTTTAAAACCTGACATCCAGAACAGGGATTTAGAGGTCCCCCCCAATTTTAGAGATGAGAGAAGGTGTCAAGATCATGTAAAGTATTAGTACCGCTATATACTTCTTTGATAAAACCACACTTGGAATACTGCGTCCAATTTTGGTCACCAAGATACAAAAAAGATGTTGAGACTCTAAAAAAAAAGTGCAGAAACAAAGATGATTAGATGACTGGAGGGTAAAACATACGAAGGGTGGTTGCAGGAATTGGTTATGTCTAGTTTAATGAAAAGAAGGACTTGGGGTGACATTAGATAAGATAATCTTTATTGTCATTTTTTACTGTGGGCACAATGGCACACATCAAAAATGAAATTTAGTTGCCCGCTCTCAAAGTGAAACATGCATGACACACACCTAAACATACTATATACAACATAAGTATAGACCCACACCCCTACATACACATAACAAATAAATATTAAATACTGTCCATCTTGAATATATAATGGAAGGAGGAACCTTGAGAGTTCACAGGGTTAATGCCATATGGAACAAAACTATGGCTGTTCTACTACGCATGCCATGAAGCCTCTTCCCAGACTGTTAGCGGTCTTCCAATATTTAAGAGTTGCCACAAAGAAGTAACTTTGAACGGTTACTAAACAAACGGTTGTAAGTTGAGGACCACCTGAATGTAGTCGCTAGGCTTGATCGTATGTGATCTGTCAGTGCCAAGACGGAGCTCTTAGGACAAGTCTGTAATGCTGGGAAAAGAGGAAGGAAAAGAAGAGGATAATAACAATAACAATAACAATAACAATAGCAATAATAATAATAAAGTTGGAAGGGACCTTAAGAGGTCATCTAGTGCAACCCCCTGCTCAGGCAGGAAACCCTATATACCATTTCAGACAAATGGCTGCCCAATGTCTTCTTAAAAACCTCCAGGGATGAAGCCCCCACAACTTCTGGTGGCAAGCCGTTCCACTGGTTAATTGTCCTCACTGTCAGGAAGTTTCTCCTTAATTCCAGGTTGATTCTCTCCTTGATCAGTTTCCATCCATTATTTCTTGTCCTGCCCTCTGGTGCTTTGGAAAACATGGGGTGTATAAAAAAAATATCGTATGTATAAAAATCAGGGTGCCCACCGCCAAGATGGGATGCTTAGAAGCTGCCACTAAATATGGAAGCTTCATTTTTGATTAGCGGGGATTAACATAAGAAGGATCTTGCTGGATCACCCCTAGCATTTATCCCCTCTCGCTGGTAGCCATTTAGAGGCTTGGAAAAAACCCCAAATCGGGGACTTTGGAAGTTATTCTCTTATCTTGCTTCCGTTTCTGGTTGGTGATAAGTTCAGAGTGAGATGCAGCGCGTTGGGTTCTGAAGTGTTACTCATTTCACACCTTACTTCATTATAAACAGCTTCGTATTCAGAGAGAAATAATTTGATCAGACTAAGCAACTCTCTCTTTCTCTCTCTCTATCAGGTAAGCTTGGTTTGTTTTAATTGTTGGACTCCTTTAATGGTGTGGCATTTGATGCCCCTTTGGTTAGTTTACGATTCAGGGGATTGATTGAGTCCAGAAAACATACTAAATGAGGAACCAAGTTAACCAGCCAAATTAAACATAGCCTCTGTGTCGCAATGGGCTTCTGCCGATTCAGCCCTGTGGCAACTTCTAAAAGTCCACACACACACCATCTTTTTAGGAACAGGAATTGACTTGCAAAAAGAAAGAATTACAGGTAGTCCTCAACTTACGACCGGTCCTCAGATTTAAGACCGTTGCAGTGTCCCTGTGGTCATGTGACCAAAATCCGTGCGCTGGCAACTGGCATGCATTTTTGAGGGTTGCCATTTGTGAACCATTGATTGTGCTTCTCACAAGCAGTCAATGGGCAATCTGGATGCACTTAACGACCGGAAAGAAAAGGGTCGTAAAATTGGGCGCAACTCACTTAATGAGCATATTGCTTAAGGATGGAAGTTCTATTCCCACTTGTGGTCATACGTTGAGGACTACCTCTACCTTCCTCAATCTGAACCTTCCGGATATGTGTAGGGGACTGGAGGCTAAAACTTATAAAAAACGGTTGCAGGAATTGGGTATGTCTAGTTTAATGAAGAGAAGGACGAGGGGGGACAGGATAGCCACGTTCCAATATCTCAGGGGCTGCCCCAAAGAAGAGGGGGTCAAGCTATTCTCCAAAGCACCCGAAGGCAGGACAAGAAGCAACGGATGGAAACTAGTCAAGGAGAGAAGCAACCTAGAACTAAGGACAAACTTCCTGACAGTTAGAACAATTAACCAGTGGAACAACTTGCCTCCAGAAGTTGTGGGTGCTCCAACACTAGAAGTTTTTAAGAAGAGACTGGCCAGCCATTTGTCTGAAATGGTATAGGGTTTTCTGCCTGAGCAGAGGGTCAGACTAGAAGATCTCCAAGATCCCTTCCATTATTTTGTTATTCTGTATTCAGGCTACAACTCCCAAATTGTTTATCAGTAGGGTATTGTGGGAATTGCAATTCAAACACACCTCAGATGTTCGTTGATAAGGTGGCTACGTAGCCTAGCATGAAGAGCAGTAGTTTCCTTGGATTTTTGCGTGAGGCAAAATTGTTGAGGATTAGCAGAAGATGAATCACCGAATTTGTTTCTCAGCTCCGGATATCAATCATCTCTGGCAGAGGAGGCATATTCCCCTCGTTTATCCCTCTGAGGATGTGCAGAGTGCCTCGCTCGTTGATCTGCAGCTGTCGCCTCTGCTGCAGCCTTTGGTGGCCCCGTTGCAAAGCCGCGAAATTGTTAATTAGCCGAGCTGAGACGCCAATCGATGGGGAGGGTCAAATATTGTCAATTGATCGTCTCCTCCTTGTCTATGATTGATCAAATCCTGTCAAATTCGCCGCGAAGGCCAGAGAGGCCTAGGCTAGGCCTCTGTCTTGCCTTTTTTTTTTTTAATAAAAAATAATTAATTGCATTTGTCATTTTCTGGGGCAGGGATACGGCGGAGGGAGAGGGGAAAGGCTGGTCCAGCTGCTATTCCGTTCTGATCGGCCCCGTTGCCTCTTTTTCAGCCGAAAAAGCCGGAGAAGCTTTGGCTAAAAATGGGAAGGCATCCAAGAGGACGTTCTGTGGATGTGATTAAAGCCCCCCCCCCTTTCCCCTCCCCACCATTTCTGCTCCCCTGGTAATTTGGGGCAGAAAACAAATGACTTCTTTCCAGCCACGGCCTGTTGTTGGCGAAGGGAAGGGTCAATTCCAGACTGAATTAATCACATTGAAATTCCACAAATTAATGAAGTGGGAGATGTTTAAATGCTCTGTTTGGGCCTCTTTCTTTCTCTTTCTTTCTCTTTCTTTCTTTCTTTCTTTCTTTCTTTCTTTCTTTCTTTCTTTCTTTCTTTCTTTCTTTCTTTCTTTCTTTTCTTTTCTTTTCTTTTCTTTTTTCTTTGTTTCTCTCTTTCTCTCTCTCTTTAGCTTTTAAGTTAAGGTGGAATTATTCGGAGTCCACAAAAAAAGCCTGGCCCGGCTGCCCGTCCGCAGATCTCCGTGCTGAAGTTCCTCTCTCCCCAAAATCTTTGTAGGGCATCTTGGCACCTTTCCAAAGTTAACCGATACTTTTCTTCCTGGTTTTTTTCTTTCTTTCTTTTTTTTTCTTAATGAAAGCCACAGAAAAAGAGTACGGGGCTCTTTTCAGGGGCTAAAGCTTCCAAGCTGGAAAAAGCGAGATGGGTCACTGTCTCGCTCCGCTGCCTCCCGGCTTTTATGCCGGGACAATGGAATTTGGCTCCCTCTGCATCCCGGGTGGGGGGGCTGGAGGGCCCCCCCCTATAGGCTTGAAAGGGATAAGCTCCCTTTGATGGAAATGGGGATTTGGGGAGGGGGGGGAGGGAAGTTCAGAAGTCACAGCTGGTTGCTCATCTGTGAACGGAGAGGCCCGCTCATCAGAAGGGATGCAAGTCTCTTATATTTGCCCTGCTCGGCTGGCGGAGGCCACGTTGGGCTTTGCAGGAGACGGGGGCAAAAGTTGGCAGGGTGAATAATTTCCTTGCATACTCTCCCCCCCTTTTTTTTTAAATCCTCTCAGGGCGTTCCAAATAATTGCAATAAATAGCCCAAGTTAAATACCTGTCAGGTCCCATTCGCCCCTTGGCTGTCTTTTCCATCCCATCATCTTGGCACCCACCAGTCTCCCCCCCCCTCCTCACTTCTTCTCAGAAAGATAGAAAGAAGGGGCTGAACGGACAGTGGTTAACTTTTTCAGAGTTGCTTTTCCTGTTCCCCCTTCTTCTCTCCCCCCCCCCCCGCCCCCTGTCCCAGGGTTTTGCTGCCTCTGCACCTAAAGGGGCTTTGCTGGGGTCTGGGAAGAAATGCCCGGGCAGAAACAGCCGCTGGAGAACCGCAGGGAATTGTTGCAGCCTCCCAGCAAGTTTTGATGAATTGCAAAAAAAGGGTTAGGGTTTGGGCGGCTAGGTCTGCCTCTGGGTTTTAAGCTGCATTTTTCAGGGTGGAATCTGCTTGTTACTGGATGGGAACAAAGCCTTTGGTTTTGAGCAGTGCATTCTGTGTGTGTGTGTGTGTGTGTGTGTGTGTGTGTGTGGTTGTGTTTTGTGTGTAATGTCTATGGAGATTCTCAGTCATCCAGGCCATAGTTATCCCAAAGACGCTTTTCCACGAGGCAGCTGAACTTCCTTGTTTTTCTCTGAAGACGTTTCGCTTCTCACCCATTCTTGGATGAGAAGCCAGACGTCTTCAAGTACGAGAAAGTCCGGCTGCCTGGTGAAAAAAAGCATCTTTGGGATGTTTTGTGCATAACGGGGAACAATCATCCGAAATGTTCCGGAAGAGAGGGAGAAGGAGAAGAAGAGTAAGAGAAGGCAGAGAAAGAAGAAGAAGAAGAAGAAGAAGAAGAAGAAGAAGAAGAAGAAGAAGAAGAAGAAGAAGAAGAAGAAGAAGAAGAAGAAGAAGAAGAAGAAGAAGAAGAAAAAGAAAAAGAAGAAGAAGAAGAAGAAGAAGAAGAAGAAGAAGAAGAAGAAGAAGAAGAAGAAGAAGAAGAAGAAAAAGATGGGGAGGAAGAGGGATGAGGAAGAGGAAAAAGAAAGGATGAGGGAGAAGGAGGAGGGATGAGGAAGAAGAAAAAGGAGGAGGGAGAAGGAAAAAAGAAAGGGAAGAAGAGGAGGAGGAGGAGATGGCTGTGTTTCAAGTCAGGAGGACTTCTAGATCTTCACTGAGATGGCAGTTTCAAAAGTTGCTTCTTCCCAAGCTTAGACCACGTAAAGGATCTGTGATTTGTCAGTGCCAAGGAAAGGCTGTGGATGCGTAATCAGTCCTCTCTCTCTTGCTTGTAGAACAATGAGCCAAATAAAAATCCAAGGGAAAATAACATATTCCTTCTCTTAACGAGCGTGCACAAAATCCACGCAGTTCCGTGGGAATAATTCTTTCAACCCCTTCCGTAATAGGGTCTGTGTTATTCAACCTCCTTTTGAAGGTAGGGGAAATACACAGCTGAAAGGGAGAAAAAATGTAAAGACGCTAGGTGATGGCAAAAAAAAAAAAGATTTGTGCAACCGAAGTCTGTTTCCTCCTTTGTGGAAATAGGCCATTGGCTAATTGGAGGATTTTTCAGAACGGTGAAACAGGTTGTGTGTTTGTTGCACTGGGACTATCCCTTGCTTGACACAATACTTTATTTTTAATCCTATCCTTTAAGGGCCACTTTCCAAAATGAGATGCAAATAAATCTAGTACTGTAATTACACACAACGAAACAACAACCATTTAACATTCCTAAAGGAAATCCTCAGCAATCTGAAATGTCCTAAATTTCCCACTTGTGCAAAAAATACATTTTTTCCCCTTCCAAATGGGAAAGTAACAAGTGAGAACTTACAAATAGCTGCTACTTTAGCACGCATGGCTGTGTAAATACATTGGAAGTACGGATGCATACAGAGTAGCACGGCTGCATTATCAGAGGGCTAGAATCAAGCTCACCTGAAGTACTACTATCACTTTATAAATCCTTAGTAAGAGAATAGAATACTGCATCCAGTTTTAGTCACCATATTATAAAAAAGCTGTAGAGACTCTGGAAAGAGTGCAGAAAAAGAGCAACAATGATGACTAGGGGGCTGGAGGCTAAAACATACAAATGGTTGCAGGAATTGGATACATCTAGTTTAATGAAGAGAAGGACTAGGGGTGACATGATAGCAGTGTTCCAGTATCTCAGGGGCTTCCCCAAAGAAGAGGGACTCAAGCTATTCTCCAAAGCCCCTGAAGGCAGGACAAGAAGCAACGGATGGAAACTAATCAAGGAGAGAAGCAACCTAGAACTAAGGAGAAACTTCCTGACAGTGAGAACAATTAACCAGTGGAACGGCTTTGCCTTCAGAAATCGTGGGTGCTTCATTACTGGAGGCTTTGAAGAAGAGACTGGACAGTCATTTGTCTGAAATGGTATAGGGTCTCCTTCTTGAGCAGGGGGTTAGACTAGAAGACCTCTAAGGGTCCCATCCAACTCTGTTATTCTGTTATTTGTTACTAAGTTCCCATGTGCCATAGTCATGCCTCTTCCATCGTATCTATACACAGGGGCAATGGCCTTTAGATATACTGTACATGTAAGCATACATGGCTGTTTTAAGGAATTGTGAGCCCTCCGGAATTGAGTGGAGGCTAAATTGAACAAATGAATGGCTAGAAAAACAGGAAACCGAGTTCTAGTCCCGCCTTAGGCTTGACAGACAGATGGGTGACTTTGGGCCAATCACCAGCAGACGGTGGGTTCCAGTCCCACCTTAGGCTGGGTGATTTCGGCCAATCACCCAGAGAAGGTGAGTTTTAGTCCCGCCTTAGGCATGAAAGTGGCAGGCTTTGTGACTTTGGGCCAGTCCTTTTTCTCTCAGCCCAGCCCACCTCACAGGGCTGTTGTTGTGGGGAAAATAGGAGAAAGGAGTATTAGGCATGTTTGCCACTTTTGAGTTATTTATAAAACTATTAAAAGTGGGATTAAAAAAAATCTAAAATAAAATAATGAATGAATATTGGTGCTCGGTGCAATACTAGCTTGAAGGAGGCCTCTCCCTTCCCTAGATTAAAACGACAGCTGGATTCTTGTAACATGACTAAAACTCTGTACTGTGAAGCCCCAGTGTTCTAGGTTTCAATGCCATGGCTTCACATGATGCAGTTTACTTTATTTGTGTCATGATTAAGATGACACGCCATTTACATCGTTCCCAGAGTTTGGGGATCTGGGCATTGATGTAATCAATTAAAAATCGTGTAATGATGCGAATGCAGGACTTGGCACCAAGTCACGTTCGGCAAATGTTGCAAATTGCCACAAGAAAATAGCTTCGAGTGTGATGAATAACAAATTAATAACCAATGAATACCCCTTGCTGCAATCAGCCAGTTGAAATGAGGGTTCTTTGTATTTAAAATGGAATTTGAAAGACAAGAATTCAAAATTAAAAAGAGAACATCAACATAAACAGCGTAAAAATTGCCCAGCAGTAAAATGCTATTTGGGCAAATCTTGCCAGTTTGATCTGGTAGCTGACTGATGTGGGTCTGCAGTAGTTAATGGTAAATTATTTTTTTAAATAATATTTTATTTTGATAATAACATCCCCAAATCCCTCAGGTACAACCCCAAGTCCTCTAGGTGAGAATGACAGATGCCAACAGTCACAGTCTCTGTTCTTTCTTTCTTTCTTTCTTTCTTTCTTTCTTTCTTTCTTTCTTTCTTTCTTTCTTTCTTTCTTTCTTTCTTTCTTTCTTTCTTTCTTCCTTCCTTCCTTCCTTCCTTCCTTCCTTCCTTCCTTCCTTCCTTCCTTCCTTCCTTCCTTCCTCCCTCCCTCCCTCCCTCCCTCCCTCCCTCCCTCTCTCTCTCTCTCTCTTTTATATTAGATTGATGGCAAACGCCACCTCATCCTTTTGTTCTCTTGCCCGCCACTCATCCATCTTTTTGATTATCGTATTGATGTGTTATTCTTGTAGTTTTCCTTTGTCATTGTTTATTTTATTGTTCCATTATTTTACTTCTTTTCTGTTTGCACTCCTTTCCTGTTCTTTTTTTTTATTGTAAGCCGCCCTAGAGAAGCCACACGGCGTGATAAGCAGCAAATAAATTTAACCAGTAGATAAAATACGCCACCCATCTCGCTATCCAAAGCCACTCTGGGTGGCTTGCCATGTAGTAAAAATAGAAATATATACAAAAAAATTGTAAATATAAAAACAATTACCGGTAGTCTTGCAAAGGATAAAATACAATCTAAATTTTGCATTGTGGTTTGCCCAAAGCAGGATATCAACTGGATATCTGTTTCCCGAGCTTTCCCTTTTCAAGAGCCCCCTCATACTGCATGTATTGCAAATATTGCCATGGCTGTTTGCTCTACAGGGGTCAGGGCTGTACGTGCAAAAACAGACAATATGGCAGCACAATCAAAGCTCTGTTTTTGCACACATGTTGACATTGCATGCAGGTACACAGTCACATGCAGGTAGTTGACTTACAACGGTACACTTAGTCACCGTTCAAAATTACAGCGGCACTGAAGAAAAGTAACTTACGACCGTTTTTCACAATTACAACCTTTGTAGCATCCCCGCGATCAGGTGATCAAAATTCAGATGCTTGGCAGCTGACTCATACTTATGACCATTGCTGCGTCCCGAGGTCATGTGACGATCTTTTGCAACCTTTTGACAAGGGCGACTTTCTGACAAGCAAACGGCAGCGATTCGTTTAACAATAAAGGTCATGCAGTGGGGCAAAATTCACTTAACCAATGTCTCACTTAACAACAGAAATGTTGGGCTCAATTGTGCTGGCTCAGGGATTCTGGGAGTTGAAGTCCACAGGTCCTAATGTTGCCATGGGTGCCCAGCTCTGGCCTAATAAATTGGGCGCGTCTTCTTTCCATCCCTCGTAGGTCTCACAAACACCCCTCTTTTTAAATTACTCTCCTGGGTGGTTCTGCTTTCTCTTCTCTTTCTCCTTGTCCTCCTCCCATGGCAAACCCCCCCCCCTCGCAGCTCTCTGGCAGATGACTTCACCTGATTTTGATCAAAGTTGGTTTCTGGGGAGAGGGGCCGCGTGGTGCTTTGCGGTTTTGAAGACATAGCTGGAGGAAGGGGGAGGGCAGCATAGAAAAACTGTTCTGCTGATGGGAGCATCTGGCTTCAATTGGAACTCTGGTTACAAGTGTGTGTGTGTCTGTGTCTGTGTGTGTGTGTGCATCAGTTGTTTGTGTGTTGTGGGGGGGGAGGAAGACGATTGTTTTAAAAGCCTGGGAGCAGGACCTATTGGGCTCTCCTCTGCAATCAAGCCAAAAGCCCTTCGTTCCTTTGATGTAACAAGCTAACTTTGCATTCCTAGGATACGGGACCCAGGTTAAGTTTGCAGAACGCACACAAGGCCTCAGTGTTGCATCACGGTAGTGGGGGAGAAAATGGGGGAATGAATCCCCTGTTGTTCTTTTAAAATAGGCTTTATCTTAATACATGTAGTCTTTGGCTTAGAACCACAATTGAGCCCAGAATCTTTGCTGCTAAATTGGACCGTTGTTAAGTGAGCCTTGCTCCACCTTGTGACCTTTCTTGCCACAGTTGTTTGGTGAATCGCTGCAGTGGTTAGTAACACAGTTGTTAAGTGAATCTGGTTTCCCCATTGTCAGAAGGTCGCAAAAGGGGATCACACCATCCTGGGACACTGCAGCTGTCATAAATGCGAGTCAGTTACCAAGCATCTGAATTTCAATCAGGTGACCATGGGGATGCTGCAACGGTTGTAAGTGTGAAAAACGGTCATAAGTCACTTTTTTCAGTGCTGTTGTAACTTCGAACAGCCACTAAATAAACTGTTATAAGTCGAGGACTATCTTGTACGTCCTTCTTGATTTCATTCCAAGTCTTAACATAATTATTCTGGAACAACATATCATTTGTGTTCATTATAGTGATACCCAAGTATTTCTTTGTTAATTCTTTGTCTTTTGTTGATTAAATTTAAAACCAGTGAACACCCCCAAATATTTGAGTTTTTCTCTTAAGATTTTACTCCTTCCAAATTCTCATCAGGTCCTCAGCAAACACCCATAATTTATATGCTTGTCTTTTAATCTTCACAACAGCAATTCTCTCCTCTTGCTTTATATCTCTGTTCAATATTTCTAAAGTTAAAACAAATAGCCATGTTGAGAAAGGGAATTTTGTTTGGCTCCTTCCGCTATCTCACAGGGTTTTGTTAATTCCCCATTCACAATTATCGGTGCCTTTTGTGAGATATAAATCGATTTTACCCATTTAATAAAATTTTGCTCTAGTGGTTAAGGGATACCCATGCATATTCTTGGTATTTTTCAGCTGGCAAAGAAGGAAAAATTGGGGTATTGGTACACTCATAGGCTCCCTTCCACAGTGTTGTTGAGTGAGGAACGTGCGGGACTAGGAGTGAGGAGTCCTGAGTTCTAGTCTTACCTTAGCCCCAGAAGCTCATTGGCTGACTTTGGGTCAGCTCCTCCCTCTCAGCCCAAGAGCCAATCAGGAGCGGTGGGGAAAGGAGTGGGGAGGTCCAGGGTTTAATTTTAATTTTAATTTAATTTATTAATATTTCTATACCGCCCTTCTCCCGAAGGACTCAGGGCGGTGTACAGGGCAAGAATAAAACACAAAGCTACAAAAATTAAAAAGTAATTAAATACATGCCCATAAAAAACAATAAATACATTAATAAAACCCCAATAAAATGATAGTAAAAACCCCACCAATCCCCCCTCAGGCCAGGCCGGCTTGTTCGAACAGGTATGTTTTCAGATCGCGGCGAAAGGAGCGAAGATCGGGCGCCGTCCGGAGCTCAACCGGTAACTGGTTCCATAGCTCCGGGGCGCCCACAGAGAAAGACCTCCCCCTGGGGGCCACCAATCTACATTCTCTGACCGGTGGCACCCTGAGGAGGCCCTCTCTGTGGGAACGCACAGGGCGGAGGGAAGTTGACGCCGGCAGCAGGTGTTCCCTGAGGTACTCCGGACCCCTGCCATGTAGGGCTTTAAACACCATGACTAGTACCTTGAATCTCACCCGGAAGACAACTGGCAACCAATGCAGCTCACGGAGCAGAGGTGTGACATGGGAGTATCGGGAAACTCCCAACACAACTCTCGCGGCTGCATTCTGTGCCAGTTGGAGCCTCCGGGTGGTCCTCAAGGGCAGCCCCATGTAGAGAGCGTTGCAGTAGTCTAGTCGAGAGGTCACGAGCGCGTGAGTGACTGTGCATAGATCATCCCGGCTTAGATAGGGCCGCAACTGGCGCACCAGGCGAACCTGGGCGAAAGCCCCCCTAGTCACAGCTCCTATGTGGTCTTCCAGGGTGAGCCGTGAATCTAGGAGGACTCCCAAGTTGCGAGCCCTATCTACGGGGGGTAATAATTCGCCCCCCATAGTAAGAGGTGGAATGTCCGAATAAACCCGGGATGAAGGTATGCAAAGCCACTCGGTCTTGTCGGGGTTGAGTTGAAGTCTGTTCCTCCCCATCCAGACCCGAACCGCCTCCAGGCAACGGGACATCACGGTGAGGGCATCACTGGGGTGGTTTGGGGTCGAAAAGAAAAGCTGGGTATCATCAGCATACTGATGATACCCAACTCCAAAACCACGAATGATCTCACCCAGCGGTTTCATATAGATGTTGAACAGGAGAGGCGAGAGGACCGACCCCTGAGGAACTCCACAAATGAGAGACCTCGCGGTCGACCTCTGCCCTCCTGCCAACACCGACTGCGAGCGTCCCTGGAGATAGGAGGAGAACCACTGTAAAACCGTGCCTCCCACTCCCAATCCCCCAAGACGCCGCAGCAAGATACCATGGTCGATGGTATCGAAAGCCGCTGAGAGGTCTAATAGGACCAGAACAGAGGAATGCCCCCTGTCCCGGGCCCTCCAGAGATCATTCACCAGCGCGACCAATGCCGTCTCCGTGCTGTACCCGGGCCTGAAACCCGATTGGTACGGGTCTAGATAATCCGCTTCATCCAGGACCAGAGGGAGCTGATGTGCCACCACACTCTCAACAACCTTCGCAAGAAAGCGAAGGTTGGAGACAGGACGAAAGTTGTTCAATACAGCTGGGTCCAAGGCAGGCTTCTTGAGGAGAGGCCTCACCACCGCCTCTTTCAAGACGGCGGGGAAGCTACCCTCACTCAAAGAAGCCGATATAACTGCCTGGAACCAGCTGCGTGTCCTCTCCCGGGCTGCATAGACCAGCCAGGAAGGGCACGGGTCCAATAAACATGTGGTGGTGCTCAGCCTCCCCATGATCCTGTCCACTTCCTCCGGAGTCACAGAATCAAACTCCTCCCAGGTGATATCGACAAGACCACCCGTGTCCTGCTCGACAGACTCTGCCCAGTCAGAGTCCAGACCGGTCCGAATCCGAGCGATTTTGTCCGACAGATGCTGGTTAAACTCCTCGGCACGACCCTGCAAGGGATCCTCCCTCACCTCCTGATTCAGGAGGGAGCGAGTCACCCTAAACAGGGCGGCCAGGCGATTATCTGCGGACGCGATAAGGGTGGCGAAGTGGTTAGACCTCGCCTCCCTTATCGCAGCGAGATAAGACCTAGTGTAGGTTCTTAGTCGCAATCGATCGGATTCGGATCGGCTGGATCTCCAACCGCTCTCTAGGCCCCGTCTCCGACGCTTCATCTCCCGGAGCTCCACGGAGAACCATGGGGCTCGACGGGATCTGCACCGGGTCAGGGGCCGCAGGGGTACAACTCGGTCAAGAGCCTCAGTGGCCGCCCTTTCCCAGGCTTCCACTAAGGCGTCTGCCGAGCTGTGAGCAAGGTTTAGACTCCCCTCAACCACAGAAGCTTATTGGGCCAGCTCCTTTCCTCTCAGCCCAATCAGATTTAGTAAAGAAGGGCTGGACTGTAATTGGGGAGACCCTGATTCTAATCCTCCCTTTCAACAACAAAAGCTCATTGGCTGACTTTGAACCAGTCCCTCCCTCTCAGTCCAAGAGCCAATCAGGTGCATTAGGGGAAATGCTGGACTAGGAAAGGGAAGACCCAGATTCTAATCTCTCCTCAGCCATTGAAGCTCATTGTCTAACTTTGGGCCAGCCCCTCCCTCTCAGTCCAAAAGTCAGTCAGGTGTGGTAGAGGAAGAGTTTGGATTTAAGAGGGAGGGGGGTCCGAGTTCTAGGCTCCCCACAGCCACGGAGGCTTTGTTTGCTTTTTAAATTGCAAGCCTGATTCCTCTTTAGGATGATTCCTCTTTAGCAAGAGGTTCCAATTTCACTTTCTCAGAATAAGCCACAATTTCCAAAAATAACTCTGGAGTTTTTGAAATGTTGCCAGATTCCTAGTTCGATGTCATAATTTGTCTACCCCATGAAGTGAGGTCTATGGAGCTCAGAAAGTATTTATTTCTTCAAATGCCTTGTCAAAGCTCCCCCTTTGTAAAGTACAAGTAGCTGGGGAAGAAAACCTCAAGCTTAAATCAGGAATGCCCTTAATTCAGAAACCCCGCTGCCTAAATTATGTCTTGATTAAAGATTACAGGTAATCCTCGATTTACGACCACAGTTGAGCTCAAACTTTCTGTGGCTAAGTGAGACAGTTAAGTGAATTTTGCCCCATTGTATGACCTCTCTGGCCACAGTTGTTAAGTGAACCACTGGAGCTGTGAAGTTAGTAGCACGGTTGTTAAGTGAATCTGGCTTCCCCATTGACTTTGCTTGTCAGAAGGTCACAAAAGGGGATCACATGACCCCGGGACACTGCAACCGTCATAAATATGAGTCATTTGCCATGTGTCTGAATTTTAATCACATGACCATGGGGAAATGCTGCAACCGTCGTTAAGTGTGAAAAATGGTCATAAGTCACTTTTTAAAGTTCCGCTGTAACTTTGAATGGTCACTAAACGAACTTTTGTAAATTGAGGACAGCCTGTAATCTGTTCTCCTTTTTGTTGGTTAATCTATTAATTGTTGTTTGCAGCTCTGTTTCATACATGGAATATAGACTGGTAGGTCTAAAGTGTAATTCCCTTTTCTGTAATCTATCCCAATTTTTCTTTTGGGGTTTTTTTTATTCTGAAAATAAAATTTCCTTAATTGGACCTCCCTTCTTGTTCTGGTTCATACTTTTTCACATTTTATTTATTTATTATTCAATTTATATGCTGCCCATCTCACTATCCAGAGCCACTGTGGACTGCTTACAATGCAGTAAATATATGAATACAAAAACAATTTGCATGGTACCAATACTCAGCTAGTTCTTACTTATCGCCTACCTCATTTAGTGACCATTTCAAAGTTATGATGGTGTAAAAAAAAAGCTTTTGTGACCAATCTTCACATTTATGGTCTTCGCAGTGTCCTACGGCCACATGATCGCCATGTACATCTTCGGAAAAGCAGAGTTAATGGAGAATGCAGAAGTAAAATTGCAAATTGCAGTCACATGATGTCTCACTTAACAACTGTGGCGATCCATTTAACGACTGGGAAGTGACATTGTAAGCCCTTTACGGTCACGTGATTTTTCACTTAGCAATTGCTGCACAGTTGTGGTCGTTAAGCGAATATTATCTGCAAGGTAAACATCAAAGTGTCCAGTGTTGTAAGTTGCCTCTAGCTTTCCAACTAGAAAGCTAGCTGGTCAGGAGAAAGGCATTCCATTGGACTTTTTTTTTTAAAAAAACCATCTTCTTACATTTTTCATAACATAAACTGTTAGGATAACTAGAAATTCCTTTGACCAGAAAAAAGTGCTCTGTTTTATATCAAGACACTACTGTCCAAAGACAGGCGATAGTTCTTTGGGGGGGGCTGGTGAGCAAAATTGGAATTTTGAGCAAAAGCCGGGGGCACGCTCACAAAATGGTTGCTTTAGGGAGCTGTCCTTTTTACAGACTAGGCAGTGCTCCCCCACCATAGTCTTTCTTCATTCTCTCCCACCCCACCACCCCCAGGCTGCTGGGTCTGTTTCTAGACCAAGCCCTAGGCTGTAGTTATTTTATTTTCTAAAAATACAATCAAATGACTGTGGGGCCTTTGTGGAACCCAAGGGCATTTCTGGAAATGAAGATGTTGCTAGAGGCTCCTTGGCATTCGATTTGCATGTAACTGTTCCTCTCATTTTTTTTCTTAAAATAATGAAAATTATCTTCAAAATATTAAAGACAGGTGAGCAAGATGGAGGGCGGGGGGGGGGCTTTGTTCAGACACCCACACCCTTTTGATTCAACATGCTGGCTGGGGAAATCTGGGAGTTGAAGTCCACAGGTCTTAAAGTTGCCAAGATTGGGGACCCCTGTCTCAAATGTAGGCATGTGAGCATGCGGAAGTGGGTTTGCAGCCGTTGGGACTTTGGGAAAGAGTTGTAAGTAGTTCTGGGGAGGTCTGACATAACTTCAAACGGTTGCTATGTAACCCAGCGTTAAGTGAGGACTAGCATCCTTTTTATGTCATTTGTCACAGCTCTTGGGCACATTTATAAACCTAGTTCCTAACAACGAGGATGAATGGTGGCGGGGAAAATTTTTCCAAATACCAGATTAATCCACCATCTTTGCTTTTTGATGTTTAATAGGCGAATGTTCTAATTTATTATACATTTAATATTTTTACTTATTTTGGCACTTTTTCCCTAGGCCAAGACTTGAGGTAAACACCTAAAAATAGACTATAACGTTGGTCAGCCCTTCCCAAGATGGAAACCACAAAATTTTTTAACGAGGGTTAAAATCGTGGTTTAATAGAGGCAGACCTCAACGTATGGCTGTAATTAAGGTGGGAATTACAGTCATAAATTGTGCCAGTTGTTAATTTTATGACACTTTTTTTGCAGCAGTCCTTAACTGAACAGCACAGTCGTTAAACCAAACCTGCCGTCAAGAATGGGCAATTTTTATCAGAAACCGCAAGTAAATGTAGGTTCCTGCCTAAAAAAATGTCATAAATCACGGTCATGTGATTGTAAATGTGGGCCAATTGCTGAGCACCCAAAATGGGAACATGTAATATTGGGAAGAGGGGGAGCAGCCATTAAAACTTTGAATCTGGCCTATAAGTACCGTGGTTTTTTTTAGTCCATCATAACTTTGAACACGAAAAGACTAGTTGTAAGTCAAGGACTATCTGTGAGGTTGTTTTAACTGTCTCCAAAATGGAATTACCAGAAAAGCTGCATGCCAAGATATCAAGGGCAAAACTGAAGAGGACTCAATCCCATCTCTCTCATTCATTCTCATTCTCTCTCTCTCTCTCTCTCTCTCTCTCTCTCTCTCTCTCTCTCTCTCTCTCTCTCTCTCTCTCTCTGTGTGTGTGTGTGTGTGTGTGTCTATGAGAGAAAGAGAGAGCGTCAGCAAGTCTTGAAATATTCTTAAAACATAAGGAGCTAGGTAGAATTTAATTCAAGCTAGGATCTTTTGTGTATTGTAACTTATGTCGGCATGTTTTGTTTCACTTCTGAGAAAATTTAAAGCATGTTTTTTGTTCTTAGGACTGGAGAGCCTGTGGTTTATCTTCTGTTAGGATGATTTTTTTTCTTTCTGTGTTTTTTTGGTTGTGCAGTCTATCCTAGGTAGGAGAGCCATACACATGGGCCATGCTTTCTTCAAAATTGGAGGTGGAAAAAAGCAGCACAGAGTTGAAATTGTAATGCAATCTGGATTGATCATTGATTGATTTCTAAGCTTGGTAACTTTAAGATGTTGTGGAGTTCAACTTCCAGAATTCTCCAGCCAGCATGTTGCTAATGGTTGCTAAACTTGAGAAACACTGATATACAGTAGATGGAATTTAAGAAGTCTGTTTAGTAGTTTCCTTGTTTTTCCAATTTTTGTCTGTATATGTAGATTGATAAATTTGGGCTGACTGTGACTATAATCAGAGTCACACAGGAAATCAAGAAGCAACCATTTCTAATCTTAAAAACAATATTATGCACCATGATTTCCTATGAGATAGCTTTTCGCGACAATGAAAAATTCCAATCAAGCACAGAAACCTATTTTTTTCTTATTATGTTCTGTGTGTACATATATACCTTTGCAAATAATGTCAGTTATCAATTTATTTTGGTTATTACAGCCTCCTTTCCCTACTCAAAGACTCTGAGTGGGTTACAACGCAATAAAAAGAATAAAGGAAAATAATAACACTGCTGGCAGACTTCGACTTATAGCCATTTATTTAGCGGCTGTCCGAAGTTACAACACCACTGGAAAAAAGTGACTCACCATCAGTTCTTGCACTTACAACCACGGTCACTCTATCCCCATGGTCACATGATCAAAACATGGGCACTTGGCAACGGATATGTGTTTATACTGTCAATGGGGAAAAAAGGATTCATTTAATGGCTACGTCATTCACTTAACAATTGCAGTGATTCACTTAATAATGATAGAAAAGTTTGTAAAACTGCTCACGAGTCACATAACAACTGCCTTGTTTAGCTGTGGAAGTTTTGGTAACAACTTTGGTTATAAGTTGAGGTCATAAATCCATCAACCTCACCAAAATAATGCTTAATCCGAATGGACACGTCATGGTTCCGACAGATGAAACTCTTCAAAGAACTTTGAGGCATCGTTTACCTTAAAGAATCTTTATTTGAGTAGCGTAGCATCGGCACTAACGTAGTCGAAGCTAAAAACTGATGAGTTCCCCTCACCTGAGCACATAGTATCAAAGCACAATTCCCTCCCTCAATTAACCGTCATAAATCACATTCTCCAAATAGTTTGAAGCGGGCTTCCCCTCCAGTTCCCCAGCCCTCCAATTCTTATCGTCTCTTATTTCAACAGCCTTGCTTCTCACAGTAGGTCCAGTGTTATTATGTCTAGCTAGAGACTCTCGTGGATATTCCCCCCCACCCACCAGCATCATCTAACAAAGCTTTAAAAAAAAGAAAATGGCTGCATCTCCATCTGTTGTCAATGCAAAAACATCAGATGTGAGCAGCGTTGACAAGACAGTTCCATGGAATCAAACTCTCTTCAGCAATCTCTGGTGCTATGAGGGGTGGGGTGGGGTTAAGTATCTCTGGAGGTGAAGAGTTCCAGAAGGTGGGGGCCACCTCAGAGAAGGCCTACAGGTAGTCCTCGACTTACAACAGTCCGTTTAGTGACCGTTCAAAGTTACAACGGCACGGAAAAAAGTGACTTGTGACTGTTTTTCACACAACCGTTGCGGCATCCCCATGGTCCCATGTAATCAAAATTCAGACGCTTGGCAACTGACTCGTATTTATGACGGTTACAGTGTCCTGGGGGGGGTGTCACGTGATCCCCTTTTGCAACCTCCTGACAAGTCAACAGGGAAGCCAGATTCACTTAACCGTGTTACTAACTTAAGAACTGCACTGATTCACTGAGCAACTGTGGCAAGAAAGGTAAAATGGGGCAAAACTCACTTAACAACTGTCTTGCTTAACAAAAGAAATTTTGGGCTCAGTTGTGGTCTTAAAGTCTAGGACTGCCCATGCCATTATACCCTGGAGCAGGGGTAGGCAACTTTGGCTGTTTTATGACTCGTGGACTTCAACTCCCAGAATTCCTGAGCCAGCCACGCTGAGGGGAAAGAGAGAAGTTTCCAAGCTGAGCCATGTTGGCTCAGGAATTCTGGGAGTTGAAGTCCGCGAGTCAAGGTTGCCTACCCCTGCCCTGGAGTGATGTTTCTCAACCTTGGCAACTTTTAAGAGGGCTGGGGAATTCTGGGAATTGGGCCAAGGTTAAGAAACACTTCTCTAGACCAGAGGTCCCCAACCTTTTGTTGCACCAGGGACTGGTTCCATGGAGAGAGGTTTTTCTGCGGACCGTAGGGGGCGTGGTTTTGTGTGCTGCCTGCATCCCGTGGATGGGGCTTTGCTTGTTTGTGTGGACCGGTTGCCGGCATCCCGTGGCCCGGTACTGGTCCACGGCCCAGGGGTTGGGGACCCCTGCTCTAGACCAATTCTGAGTCATTTCCAGAGCCTGCCCATTTAAGGGTGCATTGCAGGAACCCAGCCAGGTAGCGATCGGCATGAGTTTATTATTTATTTAAAGATTTATATGGCCACTGCTCTTAAGCAACTCTTGAGTTACGGTTGCCAAGTCCAGATAGGGTTGTAAGTGGCACATCAGCTAAAACTGGGCAAAAGGCCCCTGGCTGTGACCTTCTGCTATTTAAGCAGCAGCTTTGAGAATTCCCAAGATACAAACTCCTTCAGGCGGAACATGACTCTGCTCCGAGTGACGATTGAAACGGATATTCCTGAACATTTACTGAAGCCTGGCAGCTCATTATTGGAGGGATTAAATCCGAGTTTTATTTTGCCCCATCCAGACTCTGACAGCTTCCAAGATTTCCTGGTTTGGACTGGAGTGGTAAAGTACCACTGAGGTATACAGCATACTGGTGGCACCTCCCCATGGGCTGATAGAAGATCTCTAATTGCCTCCTACAGTGGTGGAATTCTCTGATGATGGAATGGAAAGGAATTCTTTCCAAAATATTGCAGAAGAAGGGCTGGGCATTTTTCTGGCACTAAATAAGCAATTACTGTAGGGTCCTCCCCATGAAACCAAGACTCGGTTGCATAGAAACACAGAACAGAATAACAGAGTTGGAAGGGACCTTGAAAGTCTTCTAGTCCAGGGGTCTCCAACCCCCAGGCCATGGACCAGTACCGGTCCGTGGCATGCCAGCAACCGGTCTGCACAAACAAAGCTCCATCCATGGGATGCAGGCAGCACACAAAACCACGCCCCTTCCGGTCCACGGAAAAACCTCTCTCCACGGAACCGGTCCCTGGTGCCCAAAAGGTTGGGGACCTCTGTTCTAGTCCAACCCCCTACTTAAGCAGGTGACTTTATAACATCTGGAAAAAAAATGCTTGTCCAATCTCTTCTTAAAAACCTCCAGTGGTGGAGCACCCACAACTTCTGGAGGCAGTTGGTTCCACTGATTAATTGTTCTCACTGTCAGCAAATTCCTCCTTAGTTTCAGGTTGCTTTTCTCCTTGGTTAGTTTCCGTCCATTGCTTCTTGTTCTGCCTTCAGGTGCTTTGGAGCAAAGTTTCCCAATGTTTCTGGCTTTGCGGACCGGCGGGGGAGAGAATGGGGATGAATCCTTGTGAATGGCTGGCAAGCATGCACACATGCAGTTCCATTTGCACGATTGGCGTGCACACGCGCACCTGCTCACTTAAACGGAGCCTGAACGTACTTGCCTGGTGCTCATGCCAGTGAATTTGGCATGCCATTTCCACGGCCGCTTCCACGGCCCGGTTGCCAACCCCTCATGGGCCACTAGTGGGACGCAGCCCACAGGTTGGGGACCCCTGCTGTAGGGCATACAGATAACCCTCGATTTACGACCATTTGTTTAGTGCCCGCTTGAAATTAGGGCAGCAGTGAAAAAAGAGACTTATGACCAGTTTTCACATTTACAACTGCTGTGGTATCCCCATGGTCACGTGTTCAAAATCCGGGTGCTTGGCGAATGAGATGTATTTGTGGCAGTTCCTGGGATCTTGTGATCACTATTTCCAACCTTCCCAGCTGGCTTCTGACAAGCAAAGTCAATGGAGAAGTGAGATTCACTTAACATCTGTGTTACTCACTTAACAACTGCAGCGATTCACTTAACTGTGGCTACAAAGTTGTAAAATGGGGCAAAACCAGTGGTAGGATTCAGCTGGTTCGCACCAGTTCGGCAGAACCGGTAGCTATTTTTTTTTTTTGTTGCCCAGGCCCAGAACGGACTTCCGGAAGCGGCATCGACACAGAGAACCGGCTGTTCACATATTTGAATCCCACCATTGGGCAAAACTGCCTTGCTTAGCAACAAAGTTTGGGCTCAAGAGCGGTTGTAAACTGTAATAGCATAATCTTGAAAGCCTGCTCGAGTTTCTCTTTGTTCCCTCTTGTGCTAAACAACATGCAAGCAGGATTATTTTGTCTTCCTTTCTCAAGCTTTCCACTTCCCCCGGGGTTGTGTTGTCATTTTTCCCTTCCTTAATGGCTCGTCCATTCTTCCATCAACCCAACAAGAGATGTCACAGTGAACAGGATGAACTCACAATTCAGCCTATCCAGAGTTAGCGGAGTGGGTGACATCACTCGGGGAAATATGACATCATCCGACAACGAAGGGAGGAAAGCAAATTGATAGGTGGAAGGGCGTGACTTCAGTGGCCCGTCAGCAGCCAATCCCATTGGGTCGTGCGATGACATCACTGCGGGGCTATGAAATAGTGCAGAGGTCCTCAAACCCGGCCACTTTAAGACTTGTGGACTTCAACTCCCAGAATTCCCCAGCCAGCCATGGCTGGCTGGGGAATTCTGGGAGTTGAAGTCCACAAGTCTTAAAGTGGCCAAGTTTGAGGACTGCTGAAGTAGCGTTAATAGAGTGAAACTGAATGGAATGTCAAATAATTGAGTCATGTCAGCTCAACATGCTTCCCTTTTCCAGCCAAACCTCTTTTTTTTGTTTTGTTTTTAGCATCCATCCATCTATTTATTTAAAACCTGCCGATAATGAATCCCATACTTGTGTAGTGGAATGGCGGAGCAGAAACAGCGATGGATAATTGTGACTGCTAAATTATTGCAAAAGCCGGGTATACATTTTTTTTTCCCCCTGCAAATTCCCTCTTCTCAACTCGTTGGCATGTATCCTTCGGGCTGTCTGCGATTGGCAGCTGCTTCAGAGCGATGCTGTTCTTTTTCTCTCTTTCTCTCCCGTTTAAACTCCCCTATTTTGCTTGAAGAAAAGTGTGCGGGAGGAACTGGGGTGGGGTGGGGGAAAGGAGGGGAGTGTTTTTTTGGCGGGGGGGGGAGGAAGGCCCATTTTAACCTTCTGCCTGGAACCAATTAAAAAGGTCTTTCCACCGAGACGAAAGTGCTTGGGTACTTTGTAAGGAGCAAACGGGCTCCTTACAAAGGAGAGGAACAGCTTTTGAAGCCGGAGAAAAAGCTGCGTCCGTTGGGAACCTCCAGGCTTTTGAAAACTCGGTTTAGCTCCCCCCCCTCCCACCCTGCTGCTTCCTTTCTCTACCCCCAAATAATTTTTTTAAATAGCCAAATTATAGGGGGCCCCCCCTGCCTCCTTTTGCTTGCAAGTTAGCAAACTCGGAAGATCAACCTTGCCAGTGATATTCCATGGGGAATCTGGGAAGGGAGGGCAAGGGGTGTGTCTGGTGGGGGGGGGAATGTTTTCTTGGATAGTCACCCCATTCCTGGAGGCCCGGAACACTTCGGAAGGGCTAAACAATCGGGGGAATATCATGTTCGCACGGAACGGTGTTCCAGAAATCCCAAAGCAAGGGAGATTGGAAGAGAGATTGGGGTTGAAGCCCCATTTCCCTTAGGGTAAAACCGAGACGTCGATTGGGAAGAAGAACAGGAGGTGATGCTTTGGGAAAAGGGCAGATTGGAACACAGAACACAGAGAACATCATCAGAATTGGAAGGGACCTTGGAGGTCTTCTAGTCCAGCCCCCTGCTCTAGCAAGACACCCTACCCTTTCAGACAAATGGTTGTCCAGTCTCTTCTTGAAAGCCTCCAGTGATGGAGCACCCACGATGTCTGAAGGCAAAGCCGTTCCACTGGTTAATTGTTTTCACTGTTAGGAAATTTCACCTCAGTTCCAGGTTGCTTCTCTCCTTGATTAGTTTCCCCCCATTGTTTCTTGTCTTGCCTGAAGGCAAGACAAGAAGCAACAGATGGAAACTAATCAAGGAGAGAAGCAACCTAGAACTAAGGAGGAACTTCCTGACAGTTGGAACAATTAACCAGTGGAACTACCTGCCTCTAGAAGCTGTGAATGCTCCAACACTGGAAGTTTTTAAGAAGAGACTGGACAGCCATTTGCCTGAAAAGGTATACGGTTTCCTGCCTGAGCTGGGGGTTGGACTAAATGACCTCCAAGGTCCCTTCCAACTTCTTCTTCTTCTTCTTCTTCTTCTTCTTCTTCTTCTTCTTCTTCTTCTTCTTCTTCTTCTTCTTCTTCTTCTTCTTCTTCTTATTATTATTATTATTATTATTATTATTATTATTATTATTATTATTATTATTATTGCCTTTTGGTGCTTGGGAAAATAAATTGACCCCCTCTTTCTTGTGTTAGACCCTCAAATATTGGAACACTGCTATCATGTCACCCCTGGTCCTTCTTTACACTAGGCTACTACACATACCCAATTCCTGCAACTGTTCTTTGTATGTTTTAGCCTCCAGTTCCTTAATCATCTTTGTTTCTCTTCTCTGAACTCCAAAATAGGATCGCTGCAGTTGAAATTTCCCTTCATTTAGAAGCTTTCCTTGTGATCTTGAAACATCTTCAGGATGTATCAGTGTTAAATTTGTTGAGCTGATTACAGGTAACCCTCAACTTACAACGATTCGATCAGTGTCCGTTCAAAGTTACAACACGAAAAAAGTGACTTACCACGGGTCCTCCTCATGTTTATGACCTTCACAGCAT
>NC_138202.1:9612481-9887481 GCF_964194415.1 Vipera berus
TCTCCTCTCCTCCTCTCCCCTTCCTCTCCTCTACTCTTCTCTTCTCTTCTCTTCTCTTCTCTCTCTCTTCTCTTCTCTTCTCTTCTCTTCTCTTCTCTTCTCTTCTTCTCTCTCTTCTCTCCCCTTCTCTCTCTTCTCTTCTCTCCTCTCCTCTCCTCTCCTCTCCTCTCCTCTCCTCTCCCCCTTCTTTTCTTTTCTCTTCTCTTCTCTTCTCTTCTCTTCTCTTCTCTTCTCTTCTCTTCTCTTCTCTTCTCTTCTCTTCTCTTCTCTTCTCTTCTCTTCTCTCCTCTCCTCTCCTCTCCTCTCCTCTCCTCTCCTCTCCCCTTCTCTTCTCTCCTCTCCTCTCCTCTCCTCTCCTCTCCTCTCCTCTCCTCTCCTCTCCTCTCCTCTCCTCTCCTCTCCCCTTCTCTCCTCTCCTCTCCTCTCCTCTCTCCTCTCCTCTCCTCTCCTCTCTCTCCTCTCTCTCCTCTCCTCTCCTCTCCCCTTCTCTTCTCTTCTCTTCTCTTCTCTTCTCTTCTCTTCTCTTCTCTTCTCTTCTCTTCTCTTCTCTTCTCTTCTCTTCTCTTCTCTTCTCTTCTCCTCAGCCTATTGCCCCAGATAATCTGGGTCCTCATTTTACCGACCTTGGAAGGATGGAAGGCTGAGTCAACCTTGAGCCGGTGAGAATCAAACTGCTGGCAGTTGGCAGAATTAGCCTGCAATACTACATTCTAACCACTGCCGCCCCCATGGTTAAGCGAATCCGATTCCACCCATTGTTGGAAGCCAGCTAAGAAGGTGGTGATTACATGACCTTACAGAGCCCAAACTTTGATCACATGATAGTGGAGATGCTGCGGTGGGCACAAGTGCGAGGAAGTCAGTTTTTCAGTGCCGCTATAGCTTTGAGTGGTTGCTAAACAAATGGTTGTAAGTCGAGGACTGCCTGTATCTACCTGCCTTCCCTTTCTCAAGCATGGAAAGCTACAGGTAGTCCTCGACATACGAGCCCAGTTGAGCCCAAAATTTATGTTGCTAAGTGAGACATTTTTAAGTGCGTTTTGCCCCATTTTATGACCTTTCTTGCCACAGTTGTTAAGTGAATCATTGCAGTCGTCAAGTCCGTAACACGGTTGTGAAGTGAATCTGGCTTCCCATTGACTTTGCTTGTCGCAAAAGGGGATCGATCACCTGACCCTGGGGCGCAGCAACCATCATAAATATGAACCAGTTGCCCAGCATCTGAATTTTGTTCACTTGACCCCAGGGATGCTGCAGCGGTCGTAAGTGTGAAAAGCGATCATAAGCCACTTTTTTTTCAACGCCGTCGTAATTTTGAAGAGTCACGAAACGAACTAAGTCGAGGAATGCTTGCGTGGAAATCTTTTGGATTTTCTTTTAAATTATGCAATGAAGCCACCGTGGTGCAAATTCATAAGGCAACTTTTGCATATCCTCCCACAGACACACACAGACACACAGACACACAGACACACACACACACACACGAGATCCCCAGTTACCCCACTCAGAATCTATCCCCTCCTCTCTTTTTTGTCACTTACTGTCACTTGGGGTACGGGGGTGGGTGGGGGTGGGGGTAGGGTGCCCGAGCAAGAGACTTCTTCGCTCTGTTGCTTTTCAGCCCTGATCCCTTAAACTTATTTCAGGAATCTTGGGCCTGACTTTAATTGTTTTCCGGTTGTATTGATCCACGGCCCTCTTTTCTTCCTTCGCCCCAATCAATGGTCCTTTTCAATTTGGGGACAAAGAGAAGAGGGTCGAGGTTGAGTGAAGAATTAGATTTTGGGGGATGGAGGCTATGTGTGTGGGGGGGCAGCGTGTGCGGAGGAGAGGGACTCTCCCTCGGTCCTTGAAAGATTTCTGACATCGATCAGCTGGGGAAACAGGAGCGCTGCCTTGCTGGAGATCAATTAACCAAGTCATTAACCGTGGTCAAAGAGGGGAAACAGAAGGCTTGTTTGGGCTGTAGGAAAAGGCAGACAAGCGCGGAAAAGCGTATTTGTGCGTATTTACTTGGCTGCAGTTCGGGAGCACCGGCCTAGGGGTACAGGCAGTCCTCGACTTACGACCACAGCGGAGCCCAAAATTCCAGTCGCTAAGTGAGACAGCTGTTAAGTGAGTTTTGCCCCGTTTTACGACTTCCCTTGCCACAGTTGTTAAGTGAATCACTGCAGTTGTCAAGTCAGTAACGCGGTCGTTAAATGAACCTGGCTTTGACTTTGCTTGTCAGAAGGTCTCAAAAAGGGGATCACATGACCCCGGGACGTCATAAATATGAGTCGGTTGCCAAGTGTCCAAATTTTGATCACATGACCATCGGGATGCCGCAACAGTGGCAAGTGGGGAAAACGGCGAAAGGTCACTTTTTACAGCGCCATTGTAACTTTGAATGGTCACTAAATGAACTGTTATAAGTCAAGGACTACCTGTATATCAATACGTTTGACTTCTGTCTCGTGTGCAGCTTATCTTTCTGTGCCATCTGCAAGCTGTAAGCTACTCCTGAATAACAGCATTAGGCAAGCTGAGATTTATCCTCTGGTATGGCATGAAGCCTGATGCCACCCGTGCTGTAACAGCTTTGTGACTGTAAGCAGATCAGAAGTTTTACTTATTGTTTAAATTAAGCCAGAAAGAGTCCAGCAACCAGCTTTTCACTCGGGTCCGTTAACTCTGGAGAGCTTGTAAACAAGGACTTCTCTATGGGCTGGGATACACAACGTTGAGTTCAGAGGTTCCAAAGAAAATGGGGAGATAAGATATTCACTCTTTCGTTCCTTCATTGGTTCCAGTCTACCTTATGATTGCGCTGGATTTGGGGTGTCTAATTCCAGGAGAACTTCAAAAAAGTTGATTTCTGCAGCGGATTCTCAGAAATGCAACGAGGAGCAGTTTGCTGGCCTCTCGAGTTTTTCCCAATCCTAACTGAACAAGTAACAGTGAAAATAATAAAACAAATAAAATAAAAGTAAAATAAAATAAAATCTAAAATAATAAAATAGCTATTTTGTGCAGAGGCATCAGCAGTATTAGGCAGTCTCATCGTCGGCACAATAAAATGGGCATTGCAACTTTGTGACCTGAACCTGCGTATGTGCGGGACGTCACATTGCACGTAAAAAAAGGGCAGAAGTTACATCACAATGCACATTTTTGTCATCCCTCCCCCCCCCACCGGCCCATCGGGTATCTCAAACCCCAGTGTCATCATGCGTAAAATTGCATCTAGATCCTTTTGTGCGGTGTTTGATTAAAGCTGGGAAGACACAGTACAGAAAAAGAGCGGTGGCCGAATGGGAGATGTATCAATAGCAAAATTATTTTCCTGCCGGGTTTCACTGATGCAAAAGTCCTTTGATGGCAATAAACCACCGGTAAAAGTTACAGTACTCTTCTACTTAACATTACTTGTTGCATAGGTAGTCCTCAACTTTCGACCATAATCGGGACCGGAAATGGTAAGTCATCACAGTCGTCGTAGTCAAGGCAACCATGTGACCAGAAGTAATTTTCTGGCCTTTTTTGCAGGTTTCTTAAGCAACTGGTACAGTTGTTAGCCGAGTGCCATAGTTGTTAAGCAAACCCATTCATTTGAAGGAGCATTTTTTTGCCAGAAAATGGAACAAAAATAAGTCTCAGTCACATATCTGCAGAATGCCAAGATGGGTCCTAGTTTTCACACACACACACTCACACAGACACACACAGACACACACAGACACACAAGATATGCAGCCATGTAACTGGGGGGAGGGAGAGAGGGAATGCAGAGCCCCAATCATTTATAACACCCAGGGGTGCTTTATGAGCCATTGAGCGCCGTTTGTCGCTGTTATAAAATGACCTGTCGTAAGTCAAGGACTACTTGTGATATTTTATAACAGAATAACAGAGTTGGAAGAGACCTTGGAGGTCTTCTAGTCCAACCCCCTGCTCAGGCAGGAAACCCTATACCATTTCGGACAAACGGCTGTCCAGTCTCTTCTTAAAGACTTCCAGTGTTGGAGCATTCACCGCTTCTGGAGGCAGGTAGTTCCACTGGTTAATTGTTCTAACTGTCAGGAAGTTTCTCCTTAGTCCTAGGTTGCTTCTCTCCTTGATTAATTTCCATCCTTTGCTTCTTGTCCTGCTTTCAGGTGCTTTGGAGAATAGCTTGACTCCCTCTTCTTTGGGGCAGCCCCTGAGATATTGGAACACTGCTATCATGTCACCCCTCACCCTTCTCTTCATTAAACTACACATACAGTACCTAATTCCAGCAACTGTTCTTTATATGTTTTAGCCTCCAGTCCCCCGATCATCTTTGCTGCTCTTCTCTGTACTCTTTCTAGAGTCTCAACATCTTTTCTACATCGTGGAGACCAAAACTGGATGCAGTATTCCAAGTGTGGCCTCACCAAGGCATTATAAAATATTATTGACGCTTCACGCGATAATACCACTTTAGCAAACTTCAGATGGTGCTATGAGTGATAAGAGGCAAAAGAGAGCCGAGCAGTTTTGCAAATGGATGGGATTTTGTATACAGGATAAAACAGAACAGTGGAAGACTTCCAAAGCCATGCTGTCCTTCAGGAGCAATAACAGATCACAGTCAAAGAGAAATGTTGATCTGTGGCAGGGGTGTCAAACTCAATTTCATTGAGGGCCGCATCAGCATTACGGTTGCCCTCAAGGGGCCGGGTGGGTATGGCCAGGGTGGGTGTGGCCTACTGGGTGGGCGTGGCTAGAGTGTGTATGGCCTACTGGGTGGGCGTGGCCAGCTCTACATCGTTCGCATCAAGGGTGCCTATGGGGGCCTGGGCAGGAGTGGGACAGATCTGAGGGTCTCTGGCAGAAGGAGGATCTCTGGGCCAGGACCAAGGCAGTGGGGGCCGTTCCCTCACTGTTTCCAGGATGGCTTCGGGGGCCACATGAAACCACTTCGCGGGCTGGATCCGGCCCCCGGGCCTTGTGTTTGACATGTCTGGTCTGTGGGATCCTTGAGGCTCTCCCAGCTTGGTTTTTTCCTTGCAGACATTTCATCATCCAGCTAGGTAACATCATCAGTGCGCATTACCTAGTTGGGTAGTGAAAAGTCTGCAAGAAAACAGAAATAATAGAATGACAGCTGGAAGGGACCTTGGAGGTCTTCTAGTCCTTAACAATTGTCTTGCCTAGCAACAGAAGTTGCGGTTATACCTGTGGTCTATGGCTTTTCCTTCTGTCTCAAAGCCAAGTTCATTTCCACAATCCATTGCCTCTACCTAGCATACAGCAGAGTTGTGAATAACTCTAGATGCCACATTTTTTGTTGTTCAGTCACTAACTCATGTCTGACTGTTTGTAATCCCATGGACGACAGCATGCCAGGCCCTCCTATCCTCTACTGGCGTCTGGAGTTGGCCCAAATTCACGTTCATTGCGTCAATGACACTGTCTAACCATCTCGTCCTCTGCCATCCTATTCTCCTTTCGCCTTCCCTCTTTCCCAACATCAGAGCCTTTTCTAAGGAGTCCTCTCTTCTCATTTGGTGGCCAAAAATATGTGATTTCCATCTTCAGTATCTGTCTTTCCAAGAAACAGGCAAGGTTGCTTTCCTTTCAGGATTGACCTCCTTGATCTCCTTGCAGTCCGAGGGACTCTCAAGAGCCTTCCCCAACACCACAGTTTGAAAGCCGGATGCCATTAATATCCAGGATATTCATTCTGTAGAAAGGACAGACTGACGGTGATACATAAGGACCTGCCCTTTCAGCTTGGGGTGTCCCATCTAGAAGAGAGAAGATGGAGGTGAGACAAGATAGCCAGGTATTTTAAGGGAAGATACAGACGGTCAAGAAGCCATCTCTCTTCTAGATGGGATTCTAGAAACTACGATGAGAAATAACAGGCCTACTTTTCAGCTACCCTAAAATGGTGCTTCTCAACCTTGGCAACTTTAAAATGTGGGGACTACAACACCCAGAATTCCTTATGGTTTTGTCACACTGGTCGTTAAGCAGGTCATCACTTGAGCAATCCCAATTTTACACCACTTTTTTGCGGTCATTCGAAAGCAAACGCCCAGATTGTTAAGCAAATGCTACAGTTATTAAGCAAACCCATTTTAACCAATAGGTGGAAACTAAATGCTAGTTTCCAGGAAAAAAAAACAAAAAACACACACCATAATTTGTGGTCACATGACTGTAGGATGCTGCAAACTAAATGCAGGCCAGTTGCCAAGTGCCCAAAATGTGATCATGTGACTGTGGGGGAGGGAGATGTCTGACGTTTGAATCCAGGTTGTACATTCTTTTTTTGGGAATTCCGTCATAACTGTGAATGGTGGCTAAGCAGCCAGTTGTTAAGCGAGGACTACCTGTATACATCTTAAACTTGCCAAGGTTGTTGAGAAACATTGACCTTAGATCAGAGGTCTCCAGCCTTGGCAGCTTTTAAGATTTGTGGACTTCGACTCCCAGAATTCCCCAGCCAGCCATGATGTCTGGGGAATCCTAGGAGTTGAAGTCCACCATCTTAAAGTTGCCCAGGTCGAAAAGCATTTGATTTACTCCAATAATAAACCAAGAAGTCATAATTGTAGATACAACTATACTAATCATGGTTATGAGTTGAATTTTGGAATAATACTTGCTCAGCTGGCTGGGGAATTCTGGGAGTTGAAGTCCGCAGGTCTTAAAAGTTGCCACAGTTGGACACATCTGCCTTAGAGGTTTGCTTAAATATAAGGAGAATCTTCCCACTAGTAAGGTCTCTGGAAGAATCTGCCTTCAGAGGTTGTGGGGATGGCTGCATTGGTGTTGCAGAGGGCTGGACTACATGATCCTTGGGATGTCGTAGAACCGCACGACTCTATCCCTTTGTTTTCGCTTCCCGATGTCCGCGGTGGCAGCAGCTCCTCCAAATTTTTCCTCTTTCGAAAAAGATCTGGCAAATCCTGCCCTGGGGAAGGAAAGTAGGGCACTCCTTAACTGGCAGAACAGGCTGAGAAAGAACAAAATAAATTACTCAGCTCACCTCTCCTGTGTCCTTTCTGCTTAAGCCTGGTTAATAGCAAAGTGTTCCCTAGTTTTAAGCCCAAATGACATTTTGGGGGAGTTACAATAACTGCGCTATTACTTGGCCCGTTGATGCGCTTCCCGTACCGAGCCACTCGGTCATCCCTACCCGGCTGACGAAAGCTCCTTCAGTCAATATCAGTTCTATTTTTCATTACTCCCTGGAAACGTGGCTCTTGGAAGCTCATCCGTCATTCAATTACACCCTGGTTCAGGCCTATCATACACGTGTCATAAAGTTCTCCAGATCTGAACTGCTGTTAATTTTCTGCGCCATCCCGAGGGAATGTCCAGGACGTGATCGGAAAGCAACCAGGCGAGCAGAAAGCATGCTGGGTACGGACAGAGAGCTGGGGAGCTGAGCGCAGGCTGGAATGAGAGCACAACGCGCAGTTCTGTGTGTGTGTGTGTGTGTGTGTGTGTGTGTGAAAGAGAGACACCCTCGGCTTTTGAACCAAGGCAGCGCTCGCTGCGCTGCAGAATTCCGCTAATGTCTGTGCCAACCCATTGGATTAGATTGTGGTAGAGGCCGGGATTTTCACAACACACGTACAATAAATGTGTACAACAAATCCCTCACTTTGGGGGGAGAATTAAAAATAGAATGGAGCTGGAAAGGACCTTGGAGATCCAGCCCAGCCTCTTCCTACTCAAGCAGGAAAACCTATACCATTTCAGACAAGTGACTGTCCAGTCTCTTCTTAAAAGCCTCCAGCTGTTCCACTGGTTAATTGTCCTCATTGTCAGGAAGTTTCTCCTTAATTCTAGGTTGCTTCTCTCTTTGGTCAGTTTCCAACCATTGTTTCTTGTCTTGCCCTCTGGTGTTTTGGTGAATAACGTGACCCCCTCTTCTTTGTGGCAGTCCCTCACAAATACTGAAATACTGCTATCATGTCTCACCTATTTCTTATTTTCTTTAGACCAACCAAACCCAAGTCCCATAGCCGTTCTTTGTATGTTTTAGTCTCCAGGCCTTTGATCATCTTAGTTGCTCTTCTCTGAACTTTTTCCAAACTCTCAACATAGTTTTTTGTAGTATGGTGGCTAAAATTGTTTGCAGTATTCCAGGTGTGGTCTCTCTAGGGCAGGGCTAGGCAACCTTGGCTCTTTTATGACTCGTGGACTTCATCTCCCAGAATTCCTGAGCCAGCCATGCTGAGGGGAAAGGGAAAGGTTTCCAAGCTGAGCCGTGCTGACTCAGGAATTCTGGGAGTTGAAGTCCACGAGTCATAAAAGAGCCAAGGTTGCCTACCCCTGCTCTAGGGTTTTATAAAGCGGTACTAATACTTGCACTGAATTGCACTGAAAGGAGACCATTGTTGCTTCTTACTCCCTCCCCTCCCCAGACTATACAGTAAAATAATTATTACTAGATAGTACAGGCAATTTACGACCCCAATTGGGATTAGTTTCCATTGCTAAGCAAGGTGGTTATTGAGTAGTTGGGCCTGATTTTAGAACCATTTTTTGCCATGGACATTAAGTGAATCACTGCAGTTGTATCATGCGGGTTGTTAAGTGAATCCCGCTTCCCCCATGGACTTTGCTTGTCGGAGGTTGGCTGGTAAAATCACAAAGGGCCATCGTGTGAAACCAACAAGCATTGTCGATACGTGCTTGTTGCTGAGTGCCTGAATTTTGATCACGTCACCGTCGTCAGTGTGAGGACTGGTGTTTTTCTTAATGCTTCTATAACTTTCAAGAGTCTCTAAAGCAGGGGTGGGGAACCTTGGCTCTTTTATGACTTGTGGACTTCAACTCCCAGAATTCCTGAGCCAGCATGGCTCAGCTCAGGAATTCTGGGAGTTGAAATCCACAAGTCATAAAAGAGGCAAGGTTCCCCACCCCTGCTCTAAAGGAATGGTTGTAAGTTGAGGACAACTTTTAGATGGCATCCTTTGATCCTGAACATTTACTGGCAAATATGAATGGGTCCAAGGCATTGAGTTTATTTGGATTGGCAAGATGTTCTCCATTCCAATTGTCCACCAAGTAGCAACTCATAACTTAAGAACATCCAAATATTCAAACAAAGGGGGGGACGCTTGGTCCAAATTCTCAATTTTATGTAGACGATTTTATCCAAAGTCTGCGGCTTCACTATTTGAAAAGATCAAAATTGTTTCAATTTAAGGCAACCTCAGACTTAAAAAAAAAGAAAACAAAAAAATTATGAGAGGAATAAAAAATAAGTTGATGGTGCTGTTTTTTCAGACCTGGCTGGATATATACACATACATACACATGTGTGTGTGGATTCTTTACCCCTAATCATTGCAAGTGTAATAGCTGCAGTTTTGTAATATTTGGAGAAAAAAAATCCATTCTTTATTTCTATATTTTTAATTTTTAGCGTAGGCAATACTTTTTTTAACTAAAACTCATATTGTGGGCATTATCTATCTCTATCTTCTATCTATCTGTCTGTCTGTCTACCTACCTACCTACCTACCTACCTACCTACCTATCTATCTATCTATCTATCTATCTATCTATCTATCTATCTATCTATCTATCTATCTATCCATGCATCAATCCATCCATCAATCTCAATCCATCCATCTGCCTTTACATAGTGTTTCTCAACCTTGGCAAGTTTAAGATATGTGGACTTCAACACCCAGAATTCCCCAGCCAGCAAAGCAAAAAGCTAGCTGAGGAATTGTGGGAGTTGAAGTCCACAAGTCTTAAACTTGCCTAGGTTGAGAAATATTGCTTTACATCAGGGGTCTTCAAACTTGGTCCTTTTATGACTTGTGGACTTCAACTCCCATCTCAGGAATTCTAGGAGCTGAAGTCCACAAGTCATAAAAGGACCAAGTTTGAAGACCCCTGCTTTACATGATGCTTTATATAATGGTCCTGCCTGTAAAGCAGTGTCCAGATTCTGTCTCATCACCTTCATCCTTTAGGATAAAAGTTTTTAAAAAATCTTCACAGGTTATAAAATCCTCTTATGGAACTCACTGTTGCAGCATCCCCGTGGTCATATGCTCAAAATTCGGGTGCTTTGCAACTGGCATATATTTATGGCAGTTGCACTGTCCTGGGCGCATTTGTAACCTTCCCAGCTGGCGTTTGACAAGCAAAGTCAACGTGGGAAGCCAGATTCGCTTAATATCCGAATGACTCACTTAACAACTGCAGTGATATGCTTAACAATCGTGGCAAAACAAGTGGTAAACTGGGGGCAAAACTCACTTAACTATCTTGCTTAGCAACAGAAATGTCAGGCTGTAGTCAATTGTAACCGTAAGTTGAGTTTTTAGAGTCTGGTCGAAAGCTTTGTGTGGTCTGCAAATCCAGCCGATTGTAGTTTAGTCACTAAATTGTGATTCTAATCTAAACCAAACACAGCTCCTTGCATAATCTATGACCGGTCGCGTTCTTTCCCGACCAAATCTGAAGATGAACAAATGTATTTCGGGTTTTTTTATTCCACTTACGGACCTTCTCAACCACCCTGGTGATTCTGAGCAATTTTCCGAGTGTAGATAATCAGGGTTAAAACAACAGCCAGAAAAGACGAGGCAGGAAGAACAAGGAAAGACAAATCAAATAATAATACAATTGCTAAAACCCACATTGGGGAAATCACAAAACCCTGTTACGCAGCGTATAAAGCAGAAATCAGAAAGTGGAATTGAAATTGGGTCACACTGCATGGAAAGCTAATGCTCTGTTCGTGTGTCTGCCTTCCCAGCCTCTAAAATGAGAGGTGGAAAGCCACACAATTGTGCTTCTTTAGATGGGCGGACTTCAATTTCCAGAATTCCTAAGCCAGCCGTGCTGGCTGGGGAATTCTGGGAGTTGAAGTCCACCTGTCTTTAAAGGGGCCAAGGTTGAGAAACGCTTGGATATTTTTTCAACCCTAAGCTGGCCTAAGAATATGTCTGAACCAGGTCATCATTCCCAGCCCTGTGGTTGGATTTCCAACACGTAACAGTGTGATTTTAAACAATATGTTGGTGTCAATGTTGCTCCCTTTATCTATCAGCCCACTTCCTGCCTCGTCCCTAAGGGAAGAAGTACACCACTTTTCCACACAAAACAAGCATCTCAGCTCCTCCTGCAACTAATGCAAAGACGTCGTGAGGGCTGTTGGCCCCTGCAAGGTAGTCCAGACAAGAAGTACACACCCAGGTGTTCTAGCTCTGCCTTTATTGTAAGGTTGCAAGATGGAAAGCCTTGATGGCGCAGGGGTTAGAATGCAGCATTGCAGGCTGATTCTGCCCACTGCCAGGAGTTCGATCCTGACCTGCTCAAGGTTGACTCAGCCTTCCATCCTTCCGAGGTTGGTAAAATGAGGACCCAGATTGTTTTTTTTGGGGGGGGCTGACTTAGGGAGGCCCCCCCCCGGTACATAAGTCTAAGTGCTTATTGCTATTGCTAACTATCACCTATCATCATACTGGCTGAGGAATTCTGGGAGTTGAAGTCCACAAGTCATAAAAGGGCCAAGTTTGAAGACCCCTGGTTTATGCCTACTGGTTGTCCAGCTTGCAGCTCTTCCTCCTGTCTCCCAAGGTCATTCTCACGACATTACAGTGACCTTGAAACTTCTCTTCCTTTCTCCCATCTTTAGTTCATTTAGTGACCATTTGGACTTAAAATGGCCCTGAAAAAAGAGACTTATGATTGATTTTCACACTTAGCGACCACACGGCCACGCGATCAAAATTCGGATGCTTGGCAACCGGTTCACACCTATGACAGTTGCCGTCTACCATGGCTACGTGATCCCCTTTTGGGACCTTCTGACAAGCAGAGTCGGGTTCACTTAACAACCATGCCACTAACTTAACAGCTGCAGTGATCCGCTCGGCAAGAAAGGTCGTAAAACGGGGCGTGAACCGCGTTCGGCTTTGAATCTGACTGGATTCCTTAAGGACTTGTATCTTTTTGGAAAACAAAGCCGCCCAAAGGGGGGGATCAGACATGAACTTCTCTGCAAATCTAAGATGATTTCCCATTGTAAAAAATAAATTAGGGGCGGAAGGGGGAAATTAGGCTTCACATCAGAAACAGTATTTCTTTATTTAGAGAACAAGGACCTAATTGAATGTTTAACCGAGTCAGCCTTTTTGCAGACGTACCATACAGCAGAAGGATTTACTTCAAGGGGGAGGGGAAAGGAAATAGCACTCCTGTTCCTTACCAGCTTTGGCGGGCCTCTTGTCCCAGGCCCTATTTTGGCATCCAGCATCACAGAAGCCAGCTAGGTTGTAGGGGGGGGCGTAGCTTGGGAATCTTCACCATTCTTCTCTGGAGAGAAAAGAAAGGGAAAGGGGTTTGGAAGTGAGGGACTGGATCTGAACCTGCAGCATTTCTTCCAAGTTGTAATGTCATGGATCTCAGGTTTAATGGCAGCCGGTTGGGAGAAATACGCAAGGGCTTAAAAGCAGTGTTACTGAAACTTGGCCACTTGCAATATGTGTGGACTTCAACTCCCAGAATTCTCCGCCCAGCCTCTGCTGGCTGGAGAATTGTGGGAGTTGAAGTCCACACATCTTCAACTTGCCCAGTTTGAAAAACGCTGGGTTTAACGTTGATCAGGCCACAAATGAATTTATTCCGCCAACTGGTTCCCTGGCCTATATCATTTCAGACTCTCCAATCCCTTCTTAAAAACTTCCAGTGTTGGAGCACCCCCAACTTCTGGAGGCAAATTCTGTTCCACTGATTGTTCTAACTGGAAATTTCTCCTAGGTTGCTTTTCTCCTTGATTAGTTTCCATCCGTTGCTTCTTGTCCTGCCTTCAGGTGCTTTGGAGAATAGCTTGACTCCCTCTTCTTTGGGGCAGCCCCTGAGATATTGGAAGACTGCTATCCTGTCACCCCAAGTCCTTCTCTTCATTAAACTAGACACCCCCAATTCCATCAGCTGTTCCTTATAATATATATTTTAGCCTCCAGTCCCCTGATCGTCTTTGTTGATCTTCTTTGTTGCACTCTTTCCAGAGTCTCTTTTTTACATCGTGGTGACCAAAATTGGATGCAGTATTCCAAGAGAGGCTGGGAAACTATTGGAAGAAAAGCTAGACGCAAGCAGCCAAAAGATAGGAGATCTTTTGGTAGATATTTGCATGAACAGCAACTCAGTCCAGGTGGTGAGAAAGCTGGCAAGGAATGTTTTTAAGCCATCCATCCTCTTAATGAACTCATTAATAAATAAGGGTTGGAAATTTCCCTTGTGGAAATCTCTCCCAGATTCTGTATTTACCCCCCAATCCTATCATTAGACACCCTTGTGAAAATCTGCGCTGCTTCCTTGGTTTTGCCCAACAGCATGGGGCATATGATAGATAGGAAAAATTAAAGCACCCACAGATTAAAGCACCCAAAGATGATTAGGGGACTGGAGGCTAAAACATATAAGGAACGGCTGCTGGAATTGGGTATGTCTAGCCTATACCAATTCTGACAGGTGGCTTCCAGTCTCTTCTTGAAAGCTTCCAGTGATGAAGCTCCCACATCTGAAGCCAAACTATTCCATTGGTTGATTGTTCTCACTGTTAGGAAGTTTCTCCTTATTTCTAGGTTGAATCTTTCCTTGGATCATTTTCCATCTGTGGTTCCTTGTCTGGCCTTCAGGTGCTTTGGGAAATAAGTTGAGCCCCCTCAACTCTGGGTAAATGGTAAAGGTAAAGGTTCCCCCGTTTCCGACTCTAGGGGCCGGTGCTCATCTCCGTTTCAAAGCCGAAGAGCCAGCGCTTGTCCGAGGACGTCTCCGTGGTCATGTGGCCGGCATGACTAGACGCCAAAGGCGCACGGAACGCTGTTACCTTCCCACCGTAGTGGTCCCTATTTTTCTACTTGCATTTTTACGTGCTTTCGAACTGCTAGGTAGTCAGAAGCTGGGACGAGTAACAGGCGCTCACTCTGTTACGCGGCACTCGGGATTCAACCCGCCAAATTGCCGACCTTCTGATCGACAAGCTCAGCGTCCTAACCCACTGAGCCACCGCGTCCCTTCAAATGTCGGAAGGCTGCTATCGTGTCTCCCCTGGTCCTTCTCACTAGACTAGCCATGCTCAGTTATTGCCACTCCCTTTGATTTAAGCATGAAGAACCAAAGCAAGACAGGGAGTCCTCGACTTACAAGCAACCATTCAAAGTTACGACGGCAGTGAAAAAAGTGACACGGCCAGTGTTCACGTTTACAACCGTTGCAGCATCCCCCATGGTCATTTGACCCAAATTTGGTGGCTGGGCCAATTGGACCCATATTTATTGACAGTTGCAGTGCCCCTCGGTCACGTGACCATCATTTATAACAGGGGTCTTCCAACCTGGCCCTTTTAGGACTTGTGGACTTCAACTCCCAGAATTCCCCAGCTAGGCACGCTGGCTGAGGAATTCTGGGAGTTGAAGTCCACAAGTCATCAAAGGGCCAACTTGGAAGACCCCTGATTTATAACCTTCCTAGCTGGCTTCCAACAAGCAGAGTCACTGGGGGCAATCCTGATTCTCTTAACGCCCGTGCATTTCACTTGACAACCGCAGCGATTCACTTAACAACGGTGGCAACAAAGGTCATAAAAGGAGGTCCAGCTCCCTTAACAACTCCCTTGCTCAGCAGTGGAAATTTCAGACTCCCGGTCTGGTCGGTAACTCGAGGACTACCTGTATTCCAAGCATCTAAGGCTCCTCCCCCACCCACCCCAGTCTCTCTTCTTTTACATTGGAAAGATTATTGTCCTGATTGCAAGTTCCATGATGCTGCTTGCCCTCGGTTTCCCGCAGATCAAATTACAGAGGAATGCTTTTGACAGCACATTTGGAGAGAAAGGAAAGGCAGAAAAGGGAGGGAAAACCCCATGGTTGCATCTTAGATTTCCTCCGATTTAGACTTTGCAAGTTGAAACAATTATCTCTGCAAATGAACAGTCTTTTCTCTCCCGCCCCCTCGGACCTCGGGCCCAACTGTGACCAAACGCCCCCCCAAGCCTCAAAACAAATATCAATAATCCTAATCGTAAGACCTGCAAAGCAAATGAAAATGGGGTTTTAAAATAAAAATTGAAACGCGGAGTCGAGCAGCATGGGGCAATTGACACCGAAGGCTGACAGCGTCGCCCGTAATGGAAGCGGGTTTATCCGTCTCGTATCCGCCAAGACAGACTTAGTCGAAAAGCAAACAGTGGACTCCGGTGGGGGAGAGAATGAGAGAGATGCAAATTGAATTTCTCTCTCACTTGCCAACTAAGTCTGGAAAAAGTTGAGCTGTGTAAATGATGGCGTGATTTTCTCCTTCTCCCGCTTCCCTCCTTCTCCTCTTTCTCCTCTTCTTTCTTCTCTTCCTACTCCTCCTCTTCCTCCTCTTTCTTCTCTTCCTCCTCCTCTCTTCCTCTTGTAACTCCTTCTCTTCCTCTTCCTCCTCCTCCTCCTCCTCCTCCTCCTCCTCCTCCTCCTCCTGGGTTTTGTCTGCCTTGGAAAAAGGTTTAATCTCAGCCAGAAACTCAGACTTGGAAGCTATTTGAATTTCTTTCCTACCATCTCTGAATACGTACCTGTCTTTGTTTAAAAAGCTTTTTACAGGATCATGCAGAAATGGGCTTTATGAGTACAGGTAGTCCTCAACTTGCCACCATTTGTTTAGTGACTGTTTTGAAATTACAACCCTGCTGGAAAAAATGACTTACCACCGGTCCTCACCCTTGACAACCATTGTAGCATCCCAGAGTCGCATGATGAAAATTGGGGCAACCGGCATGTATTTATGACGGTTGCAGCATCCCGAGGTCATGTGATCACCCTCTGCAAGTTCTTCTCCCCCCCCCGCCCCCCCCCCGGCCTCCGATAAGCAAAGTCAGTAGGGGAAGCTGAATTCGCTTAACAACTGCAGTGATTCACTTTAACAATCGTAAAATTGGGTGCGACTCTCTTAACAACCACCTCGCTTAGCAACAGAAATTCTGATCCCAGGTGTTGTCATAATTTGAGGAATCCTTTTAGTGGCCAGCAAAATCCCATTTTGTTTTTTTCCTGCTTTCAAGGTATTAGATATACTGGTCTCACCTGCTCCTTTTTCAAAGCTCAAATGTATTTGTAAAATGAGAGAGCTGGCAGGAAGAGTAAAATGAATTAAACCTCCACATTCTTTATGTTTTTTCCAATACTCTGGGTTCCTGGGCAGGGTTCATTCACCATCTGCTTCCCCACCCCCCCTTCAAACACAAATGGCCAGGTGAGTCCAAATGTTTTGACCATCATTCCAGATAGATTTTTTTTTTCATTTTTTCATTCCTCTGCTGCTTCCTTTTTAAAAAGCTTTTTATAGAAGTTTATTATAAGATAAAAATATGAAACGAAACAAAAATTAGAAAGCTAAAAAAAAAGGAGAAGTGTAAAGAGAAAGAAAGAAAAATAAAGGAAGGAAGGAAGGATGAAAGAAAAAAGGAAGGAAGAAAAGGAGGAAAGGGAAGGAAGGAAGGAAGGAAGGAAGGAAGGAAGGAAGGAAGGAAGGAAGGAAGGAAGGATGGAAGGATGGAAGTATTCTGACCTTCTCCAGAGCAGTAGATTACAGAATTTTTTTCTACAACCTCAACCATTTGCTTTGCAATTTTTAACATTTCAAGTCATTTCTATAACAACAAAATTATTTTAATCATCTAAACCTAAAATCAAAGTCTCATTTATTTCAGTTTTGAGCAAAAAATCTGAAGCTGTTTCCAAATAAAAACAAAAATATATAATTTTGCTCTTCAATTAAAGCAGTCAATTTTGCCATCTCCACTAACCTTACCATCCATTCTGGAAATTAGTGTATCTTTCCATGTTTATGCCTATAACATGCTCAACGTTGTCGGTATACATACATACATACATACATACATACATACATACATACATACTCCTCTGCCGCTTCTGTTCAAGTCAGAAAAATGAGAAAAAGGACGGGAGAACAAACCTCGAGAGCACCCTGCTTTTTTTCTCTATCTAAACGTTTGTGCTGAAAGCACACATCACATGTTCAGAGGCAGTCTGCCTTGAACATTATGATTTATATTTTAGGGCTGAGTCCCAACATAAGTGCTTCGCAGAGATGAAATCCTGGTTTGGTCGCCTTTTCATTCATTAATTCAGTTTATTTGAATCCTGCTGTTCCTTCTTCAAACAAAAGCTCAGAGCAGCTAACAGCTTCCTAGGAAAACAATAATTTTATCAACAAACAATGTGAAAAGTCGCCTCTTTATAAAAATGCAGCAATATACTTTTAGCCTATCTAATCTAAAATGAACAGTTATCATGTAAACAGTTATTGTCTTACTAAAAAGGTTGGTACCCGAGGCACACTGGACCAATTTAACTGATATGAAAGAAGAAAGAAACATTTTTGTAGATATCAGTATATTTATTAAAACTACTTAAGAAGTGGCAGGACAAAGAGTTAGCCGCCTCAGAGTAAAATGCAACCAGTTTGTAAGCCTTTGCTTTGGAGAAATTTGAAGTTAATTTATTTAACTATGAGCTGTTGAAAGTGTTTCTTAACACAATACTTCTTTCTGTTATTTTTTTCAATCACATCAAAACAGAAAAGGTATCGGACCTGTCCATCTGCTTTTCATTCTTATTCCCACATGTATTTTTTGATGTGTATGAAACTGTTGAAAAAAATATACAGCAAAACAAGTTGGCTTAATGGAATAATAAGCTGAAGTATCTTGTTAAGATGATTTCTGAACTGTGTTTCACTAAGCTAAACATGTCTTCCTGCTTTAAATAACACAATCCAGAGGAAAATAATGTCAGCACAATGTATGTACAATTACACCAACTTTGCTTTTCTTGTTTGGGGCAGTATTTTTTTTACCAGTCTGTGTGCAAGTGCATGTACATGCGTCAGCCATGCACACAACTGTTTACATTTGCTTTTTTATTGGGCTTTGGCAACTGAGGGTGTGTGATTCCATAGAGACAAAGAAGTTAAATCTCTGACAAATTATTTTTGCGCAGATACTTTAGATCGGGGTGTTCAACCTTGGCAACTTTAAGACTTGTGGACTTCAACTCCCAGAATTCCCCAGATGGGGAAGTCCAAAAGTCTTAAAAGTTGCTGAGGTTGCACGCCTCTGCTTTAGATAAAATCAAAAGACAATTCCTAGGATACCTGCCACATCCTGGGATAAGCTCAGACAAGAAATTCAGCAGGACTTGATCACAGAGCTGAAATCACAGTTTGCCACTTGCGGGAATTTCTAGATGTGGTGGGCTTCAAATCTCTGAATTCTCCAGGCTGAGAATTCTGGGGGGTTGAAGTCCACACAACGGGAAGTAGCCAAATTGGGAAAACAACTATTTTTTGATAGTGATAACAGCTGTTTAGTAAACATATTTCAGGAAGCTGGATTCTCTTCCAGCATTGAGGAGGAGGAGGAAGACGACGACAATTTCTGATTCTCTTTCCATCAGTTGAGGCTTGCAGTTATCCATTGCTTTGAGCTGAGGACATTTGTTTTAATGTTAATTTTCTATTGTTTGCTGATGTATTTTGTTACCTCTCTTAGTGACAGATCACCTCTCTGTTTATTCCCAGCCCTAGAGGTCAGGGCTCAGTGGCTGTGGCTTTCTTCTGTCTCATTTCCTCCCTCATCCTATTAACTGGTCTCTTTTGAACCAGCAACATCCCATATAGCTTACCAGGACTGTTTTGTCTCTTCCATTTGCTTTCCCCATGGAACATCAGCGCGTTGTGCAGTAATAGCCCTCATTGATTCCTAGATACTTTTTTCAGATTCATATGTTCTGTACCAGCCTGCTACCGGCCCTGCAGAAAAGGCAGGGACAACCCCTTTTACAAGAAGGCAAGAGGCTGGAATTACGCCTGCCAAATTTATGAACACAAAAACAAACAGAACAAGACAAACCAAGAAACAGGAGCTTTAAGAAACAGGAACTATCCAAGCGGTTGCCTTCAGCAAACCAGCCCTCCCACACATTCCCCTTATATAGAGTTCAGGGCGTGGCTTCTCTCTGCCTCCTTCCGAGGAGCCCCATTGCCTTCCTCTGTTTACTCCTAATTGACTGCCTCCTGCGTCGGGCGTCCTTGAACAGGGCCATCTGTGGGTCATCTTCATCCACGCTGTCAGGCTCACACAGCTGGGTCTCCGTGGTGACCAAGTGGGAGGGGCCTGGCTGAGGGCTCTCATCAGCAAGATCTTCAACCCCCTCAGCAAGGTCTTCAACACCCCCCTCCTCCTCCTCTGAGTCGTCCAACCCAACTGCCGAACCCACAGGCTGACCCTTAATCACAACATCATATTCCACTTTTCAGTTCTTCTGAGGACCTCAGCCACTGGGATGGCACTACAGATGGTCTTCGATTTACGACCAGAATTGGGGTCCAGAATTTCTGTGGCTAAGCACAGGGGTTCTTCAGTTTTGCCACCTCTTTTGTTACGGTCGCTAAGCAAATCACTGCAGTTCTCAAGCAGATCATCCGGTGAAGTGAATCCAGCTTCCTCCGCTGATTTTGATTACTGAAACTCAAATAGGAAGATCGCAAATGGCGATCGCGTGACACCCCCCAGGAGGCTGTAGCTGTTGTAAGTACATGCCAGTTGCCAAGCACCTAAATTTGGATCACGTGACAGGGAGGATGCTGCATTATTTGTAACTGTGAGGACTGGCTGTAGGTGACTTTTTTTCAGTGCCATTGCAACTTTGAACTGTTCTGAAACAAACGGTTGTAAATCAAGGATTACCTGTAGTGCTGTAAAGTCTTATTTCAGAGGCAATTTGGTGCAAGGGGAAAGAAGCTGGATACTTGTGTTCTTGTTCCCCAGTCAGTCACAGAGGTGAATAATAATAATAATAATAATAATAATAATAATAATAATAATAATAATAATAATAATAATAATGATGATGATGATGATGATGAAGATGATGATGATGATGATGATGATAACTTTATTGTCACTTTGAATGTACACCAATCGGCATACATCAAAATGAAATTTCGTTGCATACAGCTCTCAAAGGGTCACCACCTCCAATATATACTCCTTGTTCGGGGCCCACTCAAATTTCACATTGTCCATTTTAGTCTCTAGGGAGTGAACGATGGCAAACAGGACAGATGGAAATGGGGCTCCATGTGGATTAGCCCTCAAATTCGCTTGTATTCTGACAACCTCGCCTTCTTTCCTTTTTCTGATCCTGACTCTTCCACCTTTTCCTTAAAGAGGCCGCCGCCACCAACTCCTCCAAAAGCCTCTCTCTCTTCCTCTGGGCCTGCCGACAGCCTCATCCAGTTCCTTCACTCCATAAGCTCCAGGTCCTCTCCTCCTCTGGAAACAGCCCTGATTTGCAGTAGAATCCATCACTGGGCCAGCAGTCAGATCTTGCTGCTGGTAGAACAAATTCAAACAGTGCCAACGACTTTGAACGGTCTCACCAACAGTTCCAAAAACAACTAGAAACTTGCCATGCCAGCAAAGATTGTCGGTCGTATGTCGTATGTTACCTTAGTTCCACCATGTTGCTCAAACACATTAAAATCTTCCTGATCATGTGGCCTATAGCCCTTACTATCCCTCCCAAAACTATTTGCCTTCAAGAGCCAATGCAGCCGCAGCCATTCCAGGCGCCGCCTGGAATAATAATAATAATAATAATAATAATAATAATAATAATAATAATAATAATAATAATAATAATAATAATAATAGGAGGAGGAAGAGAAAGAGACTGAGGGACTAATTCTGGCTGCACAAGACCAAGCCTTAAGGACAAATGCATACAAAGTCAAAAATCGAGAAGACAGCAACAGACGGTAAGTGCCACCTATGCAAAGAAGCTGAAGAAACAGTGGACCACCTGGTAAGCTGCTGCAAGAAGATTGCACAGACTGACTACAAGCAGCGGCATGACAAAGTAGCAATAATGGTGCATTGGAAGAGCTGCAAGAAATATTATTTGCCTGTAAGCAAGAACTGGTGGGATCATAAAATAGAGAAAGTCATAGAAAATGATAAAGTTAAACTGCTCTGGAACTTCAGAATTCAAACAGACAAAGCACCTGCAACATAACACCCCAAACTTAACAATTGTCAATAAGAAAGACAAAAAGTCTGGATAGTGGACGTGGCAGACAGCAGAACAGATGAGAAAGAACTGGAGAAGATAACAAAATACAAAGACCTACAAATACAAATAGAAAGACTGGCAAAGGCAAGCAAGGGTAGTACCAATAGTAATAGGCGCCTTGGGTGCAATCCCAAAACAACTGGAGCACCACTTGAACACCATCATCGGTTCGAAATTTGAGCACTTGGCAACTGGCATGTGTTTGCAATGGTTGCAGCATCCTGGGATCACAAATGCACCATTTGCGACCTTTCCAGCCAGCTTCGGACAAGCAAAGTCAATGAGGGAAACCCAGATTCACTTAACAACCCCATGCTTCACTTAACAACTGCAGCAATTCGCTTAACAACCGTGGCAAGAAAGGACATAAAATTAGGCACGACTCACTTTACAGCCGCCTTGTTCAGCAATGGGAATTCTGGTCCCCACTATGCTCGTAAGTCGAGGACTACCTGTAAAAATATGTTGGTTGGAAAAGGTGCTACAGGCAGTCCTCGGCTTACGACCACAATTGCGCTTCAAATTTCTGTAGCTAAGTCAGACATTTGTCGAGTGAGTTTTGTCTCATTTTACATCCTTTCTTGCCACAGTTGTTAAGTGGATCACTCAAGTTGTTCAGTTAGTAACGTGGTTGTTAAGTGAATCCGGATTCCCCGTTGACTATGCTTGTCAGAAGGGGATGACGTGACACACACACCCCGGGATACTGCGACCGTCATACATATGAGTCAGTTGCCAAGCGTTTGGATTTTGATCACGTGACCATGGGGGGAGGCTGCAGGGGTCGTAAGTGTGAAGAACGGTCACGAGTCATTTTCTGTCATTGCTGTTCTATCTTTGAACGGTCTCTAAATGAACTGCTGTACGTCGAGGACTTAGCTGTGCCAGACTCCTGATCTTTTTTTTTTTGGAGGTCAGTCTGGTTGGCCCGCTGGGCCCTTCCCCAATCACATTCCTGGCGCATCCTCTAATTGGATCCCGGCATGGGAGTCTAGGCGGCCATCTTGGGAGCGGCACCATCCCTCTGCCCACATTTGCCTGCAGGTCTTGAGTGTCCTCGGGCGGGCCATCTGCCTCCCTCTTTGGCCGCCTTGATTGACGGATCCGGGCAAAAACAGCATTTGCCAGCCAAGTGGCAAGAATAGAGATAGACAACCTTTTCCCCTGACCTTTTTCTTAATTGTCGAGTTTAACCTACTGGCTCTAAAACATGCCACTCGCGCCCCCGAGTATTGCCAAGGTCTCTTTTATGTGCAAATGAACCGGAGTAGGGCCTCTGTTATGTTTTTTTTTTTTATAAAAAGCATGCACTTTTTTTTAAAAAAAAAAAGAGGGGAAAAGAAGAATCTTTGACAGAGAATGTGCTCTGTTTATATAACTGTGTGTCGTGGTACCCTGGAGATCAGCTCTGACAGAATTGGCAAGAGATGTTAAGAGAGATCTTATATTACTGATCTTTGCTTAGCCAGAGGCATTAAGAGGCTGCGAGAGGAACAGAGGGCGCAGAGAGGCGCGGGGGGGGGCATACTCTAATATATTACAAGGGGGGGAAGTAGACTTATAGGGAAGAGTGAGGCATGCAGGCATGTCTCCCACCCCCAGTTCTCTGAGGAAATGCACCATTTTTGCATTTCGGCAGTTGTGTCAGGCGCCGGCCTACTGTTTCTGTATAATTATTTGCCCTAATTTTTATGCGTTTGTGGGTTTTTTGTCTTTTTTTCTTTTTAAGGCCAGCCACAGACATGGCAGTTGATAAACAGGTGTGAACCCAAAGGGGAAAACGATTGTTAGGGACAAAGAAGGGGATGGAGGCTGGGGCTGATGGGGCAGATTGTGCAATTGTTTCGATTAAAAGTCACTGTGAATTGGGGATGGTAGAGCGGTGCTTCTCAACTCTGGCACTTAGAGATGGATGGACTTCAACTCCCAGAATTTCCCGGCCAGCTAAACCATGTGGGCCTCAGCTCCCAAAATTCCCCAACCAGCTAAGTCATGTGGACTCCAATTCCCCAAATTCCCTGGCTAGCTAAACTGTGTGGACTTCAGTTCCCAGAATTCTCCAGCCAGCCATGCAGACTGGGATATTCTGGGAACTGAAGTCCGTCCATCTTCAAGCTGAAAAACGCTGCAAGTAGAGAGCTGATGTCTGCTAAGTTTCTCAGATGTTGAAGCCACATTGTAAGAAACTGCAAAAGTTGTGATTTTTGTTCAGGTGCCATTTGACTGTTTGCGATGACATCACAGAGACAGAAAATCTTCGGCTACTATTTGCTTTGCTCTTTGAATTATGCAACTTATAACAGTTCGTTTATTGAACATTCAAAGTTACAGGGGCACTGAAAAAGGTGACTTATGCCCATTTTTCACATGTGATCATGTGATCAAAATTCACACATATTTATGACGGTTGCAGTGTCCCAAGGTCATGTGATCCTCTTTTGAGAACTTCTGACAATTAAAGTCCATGGGGAAGCCAGATTCACTTAACTGCGTTACCAACTTAACAGCTGCAGCAATTCATTTGACAAATGTGGCAAGAAAGATCGTAAAATGGGGCAAAACTCACTTAACAAATGTCCCGCTTAGGAACAGAAATTTTGCGCTCCATGTGGCCATAAGTCAAGGACTCCCTGTACATAGAAAGTGAGCAAGGAGAAAGGAGAGCTGGGCTAAAGTTATCAGTGGAAATCTTGGTTGGTCGGCTAGGGTGCCTTACAATCCCTCTTGACTCCTGATGGCTTCATGCCTAAGACAGGATTCGAACTCAGGCTCTGTCAGTTTTTAGCCTGGTATTTTTACACTGAACCGCTGGCGTAACAGTGGAACAGACACAACAAGGCTGTTGGAGAGTGGCAGTTTGTGCAAATGAAGCGGTACGCAGAAATGTTTGAAGTCACAGATGTCAAAGGAGTAGAAAAATGAAAATAGTAATTCTTTTTTTTAGGTTTTTAAGAAGAGGCTGGACAAGCCACCTATCTGGAATGTATAGGATCTCCTGCTTCAGCAGTGGGTTGGACTAGGAAGACCGCCAAGGTCCCTTCCAACTCTGTTATTCTGTAAACTTTGGAGATGGGCATTTAAGCCACACTGAACCTGTTGCAGAAATTCACATGAAAGCATCAGTCTGTCAGCCAGCCCTTTGAGGTAGGCTAGGTCAGGAAAAAGACGCTGCTAGGACTCCAAGAATATTCACTTAATGAATGCATGACTTGCTTAAAACAGGCGTCTTCAAACTTGGCAACTTTAAGACTTGTGGACTTCAAGTCCCAGAATTCCTCAGCCAGTTGAAGTCCACAAGTCTTAAAGTTGCCAAGTTTGAAGACCCCTGGCTTAAAACTTGGCAAAAAAAGGTCATGAAATCACATACGTTTCACTTAACAGCCACCATGTTTAGCAATAGAAATTCTGATCCCAACCGTGGTCATAAGTCAAGGACTACATGAAGTCCTTTAGTGATGTTTGAAGTGGCCATGGCACTGGGAAAAGTGACTAATAACCATTTTTCACACCTATGGAGCTTTCCTGTGGTCACATGATCAAAATGTGGACACTTGGCAACTGACTCGTGTTTATGACGGTTGCACTGTCTCCAGGGTCTTGTGATCCCCTTAGGTAAGGAAAATCAATGGGGGAAGCCAGATTCACTTAACGACCGTATTACCAACTTAACAGTTGCAGTGACTCACTTAACAACTGTGGCAAGCAAGGTTGTAAAACTGGGCAAAGCTCACTTAACAACCGTGTTGCTTAGCAACAGAAAATTTGGGCTCTGTTGCGGTCATAAGTTGAGAACCACCCGTACCTCTGTATAGATAGTTCTCAACTTACGACCACAATTGAGCCCCAAATTTCTGTAGCTAAGCGAGACACTTGTTAAGTGAGTTTTGCCCTGTTTGACATTTCTTGCCACAATTGTTAAGCGAATTGCCACAGTTGTTAAGTCAGTCAGCCGTTTGTAAAGGGAATCTGGTTCCCCCCCATCGACTTTGCTTGTCAGAAGGTCACGAAAGGGAACTCACACCACCCTGGGACATTGCAACCGTCGTAAATACGAGTCAGTTGCCAAGCATCTGGATTTTTTATCATGTGACTCTGGGGCTGTTGCAAATGTGGTAAGTGTGAAAAACGGTCATAAGTCACTTTTTCCCAGTTTCCGTTGTAACTTTGGTCACTAAATGAACTGTCGTAAGTCGAGGACCACCCGTAATTCTGCAGCATTGGGACAGCATGTCTTCCTCCCATCCCCCACTTACCACTTTCCTGGTAGCAAACCAGCAGCCAGCTGGAATCGCTGCCCCAATGTTTGCCCCGTATCCCGGTTCCTTGTCTTCCCCTGCTGACTGGACAGGTGGCTGCTGTGTTCCTTGCATCAGGAGGGCTGCAAAATGGAAGCCAGCTTTGACTTCTGCAAAGCGGTGTGCCAAGCGGTCGGCTGTGTTTTCCAGCAATTACGGTTGGCTGATTGGCATCAAACTGTTCGCCCAGCCGGAGACTTGTGGTCTGCCTGCCGCACCATCTGGGGCAGGAGCAACGACAACAGGCGTACACCGTGACACCCCCGGATCTCCTCTCCCTTAAGAGGATCACAGGAAGGCCGAAGCACCCAGGAAGGCTCTTTGATGGGCAATGGAGGAGGAACAGAGACCATAATCCCTGGAGAAGTGAGACAAGCCAGGGTGTAGCTAGTGCAGGGTTGAGATGTTTCCGTTGTTGTGGGTGCAATTACAGGCTGTAATAAGGTAAGATAAGCTTTATTGTCATTTTTTACTGTGGGCAAAACGGCACACGTCAAAAATGAAATTTAGTTGCTTGCTCTCAAAGTGGAACACATCCATGACACACCTAAACATACTATATACAACATATGTATAGACCCACATCCCTACATATACATAACCAATAAATATTAAAGGTTGTCCATCTTGAATATATAATGGAAGGAGGAAGCCTGAGAGTTCACAAGGTTAATTCTGTATGGAATGAAACCACGGCTGAATGATGACGATGATGATGATGATGATGCGCTACTTGGAACATCTTACAATTTAAGGAGGTACCTGGTTGATACCTAGGATGCTGGCATCAACCTGTGTCAACCATCAGCGCCAGTCAATTTGAATGTTCAGTTGACTGAGGTTCATGTTTAATGAATAACGATGATGATAATGGAAGGGACCTTGGAGGTCACCTAGTCCAACCCCCTGCTCAGGCAGGAAACCCTATACCATTTCAGACAAATGGCTGTCCAGTCTCTTCTTTAAAACTTCCAGTGTTGGAGCATTCACTGCTTCTGGAGGCAGGTAGTTCCACTGGTTAATTGTTCTAACTGTCAGGAAGTTTCTCCTTAGTTCTAGGTTGCTTCTCTCCTTGGTGAGTTTCCATCCGTTGCTTCTTGTCCTGCCTTCAGGCGCTTTGGAGAATAGCTTGACTCCCTCTTCTTTGGGGCAGCCCCTGAGATATTCCAACCGTTGCTTCTTGTCCGGCCTTCAGGTGGGTGCTCCATCACTGGAGGCTTTCAAAAATAGACTGGAAAACCACTTGTCTGAAATGGTAGAAGGTCTTCTGTTTGAGCAGCAGGTTGGACTAGAAGACCTCCAAAGATTGATTCTCAAAATCATGCCCCGTTCTTGTGTGATTTTCTAAGGCTGTGGAGACCACGTGAGAATGAGGTGGGCACTTGGACAGCGTTCTGGACCAGGGGTCTCCAAACAGGCACGCTGGCTAAGGAATTCTGGGAGTTGAAGTCCACAAGTCATCAAAGGGCCAAGTTTGAAGACCCCTGGTCTGGACCCTTCTGTGGTCATATGGTCACCCTTTGTGGCCTTCCTAGTCATCTTCCGAAGAGCAGGGTCAGGGTGAGAAACTGGATTCATTCAGCAACTTCATCCACTTAAGAACTGCAGTGATTCACTTAACAGCCATGGCCAAAAAAAAAAAAAAGCTCATAAAATCGGTTGTGATTCAGTTAACCACCATCTTGTTTAACGATGGAAATTCTGATCCCAAATCTGGTCGCAAGTCAAAGACTACCTGTATAGGAATCATTGGGCATTTTCGTGGCTGTTGTCTGTATTTTTCCCCCCTGAAATGCTCCAGAACAGGGGGTTTTTTGGGGGGGGGGGTTGACATAGAAAAATCGGAGGAAAAAACAAGATTGTTTCTTGACCGTCTAAAAAGAGAAAAGGATATTTTCTTTGGAATTTTGCCTGCCCCCTGCCCATTGAATTTGGCCAGAGTTTCTCCTTTGAGATGGTCAGACATGACAGAGAAACAGCTGCTTTGAAGTTGCTGAGTACACACACAGACACACACACCAGCCACACCGAACACGCACACACACACACACACACAGAGAGAGAGAGAGACGGCCCTTCAGATACCCAGCAAATGCACACTTTCAAAATTCAGACAAAGACTTAAGTTCCCCCGACGTGCGTGCGGCTTGAATGGTAGATATTGTGTCTGGCACGGATGTCAGAGCGGGCTAGAAAAATGATCCGGTGCATTAATGTTCCCTCACTTAGGAGTCATCATTGGTGATTATTGATTAGGAGCTGTGTTCTGCTAACAGGCTCTCATGTTAATGAGAGTGGAACGGGGCAAATTACAGCATCCAAGGCCAATTCCCAGGAAAGTTTCCTTGTTTATTCTTTTCAGTACAGCTGTCGACGCTGTTGGTATGATCTCGGGTAGGCTTTGTGGAATTACATTGAACGAAATGTCTAGAAAGAGGTCGACCTCGACTTACGAACACGGTGGGGACCAGAATTTTCTTGGCTAAGCAAGGTGGTTGTTAAGTGAGTTGTGCCCAATATTTTTTTTATTAGAAAATTTTATTAAATGTACATTTAAAAACAAAAGTGGACATGATTCAACTTCCCTGGCTACAACACTGCTATTAGTATTACCTTATGTTACAGAAAGAAAAAGCAGAGACTTAAAATACATTCTATGACAGGGCAGAGTATAACAAACTGTACATATAACATCTGTAAATTTTTTGGTAAATTGTCTTTCAGTCGTCAGCGTTATATTTACATATCTTTCAGTTGTGTCCTGCTATAGATGCTAATAGGGACGCGGTGTGGCTCAGTGGGTTAGGACGCTGAGATTGTCGATTGGAAGGTCGGCAGTTTGGCGGGTCAAATCCCGAGTGCCGCGTAACAGAGTGAGCGCCTGTTACTAGTCCCAGCTTCTGCCAACCTAGCAGTTCGAAAGCACGTAAAAAATGCAAGTAGAAAAATAGGGACCACTACGGTGGGAAGGTAACAGCGTTCCGTGCGCCTTTGGCGTCTAGTCATGCCGGCCACAAGACCACGGAGACGTCCTCGGACAAGCACTGGCTCTTCGGCTTTGAAACAGAGATGAGCACCGGCCCCTAGAGTCGGAAACGACTAGCACGCATGTGCGGGGGAACCTCTACCTTTACCTATAGATGCTAATAAGAAGTCCTCACGTTATCATCTAATCAAACAATAGTCATCTCAGTGATCCTCATCTCTAACCCATCGTACAAATTTTGCCAAATCTCATAATACTCTGTTTCAGTTTTATTTTTAATCTCTAGGGTTAACCTGTCCATTTCGGCGCAGGATAAAATTTTGTCTATTATTTCTTCTTCAGTGGGTGTTTCCTTTCTTTTCCATTTTTGGGCATATGCCAATCTTGCTGCGGTTAAAATATGCAATAATAAGTAGAAAGATGCTTTGCTGATTTATCATTAATAATCCCTAATAAGAATCCCAAATAAGAGCATTTGGAGATCCAGTCGGTCCGAATCTGACCGAATACAGTTAAGATCTTTTACCAGATCTTACCTTGTGGCAATGGAGGTGGCGAAGCGTGCCTACTTCGCCACCCTCATTGCATCCGCAGATAATCGCCCGGCCGCCCTGTTTAGGGTGACCCGTTCCCTTTTAAATCAGGGGACAGGGGAGGACCCGTTGTGAGGATGGGCCGAGGAATTTAGTCAGCATCTGCTGGACAAAATTGCTCAGATCCGGACCGGTCTGGACTCCAACTGGGCAGTATCTGATGAGGGGGAAGCGACGGGTCTGGCCGACATTATTTGGGAGGAGTTTGACCCTGTGACTCTGGATCATGGGTAGATTAGGTGCCGCCACGTGTTTGTTGGACCCGTGTCCCTCCTGGCTGGTTTATGCAGCTTGGGAGGTCACATGAGGCTGGCTCCAGGCAGTGATTAATGCTTCTTTGAGTGAGGGGTGCTTCCCTGCCGCTTTGAAGGAGGCGGTGGTGAGGCCCCTCCTCAAGAAACCTGCCTTGGACCCAGCTATTTTGAATAATTTTCATCCTGTCTCCAACCTTCGCTTTCTTGCGAAGGTTGTTGAGAGCATGGTGGCACGGAGGAAACTGAGTATCTGGATCTGTACCAATCAGGTTTCAGGCCCGGGTACAGCATGGAAACGGCATTGGTCGCGCTGGTGGATGATCTCTGGCGGGCCCGGGATAGGGGTTATTCCTCTGTCCTGGTCCTATTAGATCTCTCAGCGGCTTTTGATACCATCGACCATGGTATCCTGCTGTGACGTCTCGGGGGGTTGGGAGTGGGAGGCACTGTCCTACGGTGGTTCTCCTCCTACCTCTCGGGCTGTTAACAGACGGTGTTGGCAGGGGGGCAGAAGTCAACCCCGAGGCCCCTTGATTGTGGGGTGCCCCAGGGGTTGGTCCTCTCTCCCCTCCTTTTCAACATCTATATGAAGCCACTGGGTGAGATCATCCGGGGTTTCGGGGTAAGGTATCATCAATATGCTGATGATACCCAGCTTTTCATCTCTACCCCGAACCAACCCAGTGATGCCCTCGACGTGATGTCCCGTTGCCTGGAAGCGGTACGAATCTGGATGGGGAAGAACAGGCTCCAACTCAACCCAGCCAAGACCGAGTGGCTTTACGTATCGGCATCTCGTGTAGTCCAGGATATCCCATCTTTGGTTATGGGGGGAGAGGTGTTACCTCCCGTTGATAGGATGCGCAACTTAGGTGCCCTCCTGGATGCACGACTCAGTTTAGAAGATCATATAGGAGTCGTGGCCAGGGGGGAATTTGCCCAGGTTTGCCCGGTGCGCCAGTTGCGCCCCTATCTGGACCGAGATGCCCTACGTACGGTCACTCATGCGCTCGTTACCTCCTGTGTTGATTACTGCAATGCTCTCATGGGGCTGCCCTTGAAGACCACCCAAAGATTTCAGCTGGTGCAGAATGCGGCCGCGCGGGTTGTGATGGGAGCATCCCGATACTCCCATATTGCACCCTTCCTGCGTGAGCTGCATTGGTTACCGGTTGCCCTCCGGGTGAGATTTAAGGTGCTGGTTCTTACCTATAAAGCCCTACATGGTTTAGGCCCGGGATACCTGCAGGACCGTCTGCTGCCAGGAACAACTTCCCATCGCCCTGTGCACTCACACAGAGAGGGCCTCCTCAGGGTGCCATCGGCCAGACAATGTCAGCTGGCGACCCCCAGGGGGAGGGCCTTCTCTATGGGGGCACCTACTTTGTGGAATCAGCTTCCCCTGGAGCTCTGGATGACCCCAGACCTCCGGTCCTTTCGTCGTGACCTTAAGACATTTCTTTTCCAACAGGCCGACCTGGACTGATGATAAGGGGTTTTTAATATGGTTTTAAGGTTTTATTGGTTGTAGTTTGGGCTATAGATATAGTTTAATTTTTAATATTTGTATTTTTACTTGTATTTTACTGTTGTTAGCCGCCCTGAGTCCTTCGGGAGATAGGGCGGCATATAAGTCCCAATCAATCAATCAATCAATCAATCAATCAATCAATTTTTTATCCGCTGCCAAAAATTTTGTGTTTTTGAACATTCCCACCACATGAGATAGTAAGTCCCTGGAAGCCTTCTGCATTTCCAGCACGTCGGTGAGATTTTTTTAATCTATTTTTGCTAACCTTGTAGGGGGAAGGTGCCAATTTTATAGTATCACAAAGTCATAGAGTTGGAAGGGACCTTGGAGGTCTTCTAGTCCAACCCCCTGCTCAGGCAGGAAACCCTATACCATTTCAGACAAATGGCTGTCCAGTCTTTTCTTAAAAATTTCCAGTGTTGGGGCATTCACAACTTCTGGAGACAGGTTGTTCCACTGGTTAATTTCTTAGTTCCAGGTTGCTTCTCTCCTTGATGAGTTTCCATCCGTTGCTTCTTGTCCTGCCTTCAGGCGTTTTGGAGAATAGCTTGACTCCCTCTTCTTTGGGGCAGCCCCTGAGATATTGGAAGACTATCACCCTTAGTCCTTCTTTTCATTGCCTGGTTAACTTAGAATAGAATAGATCTGGAAGGGACCTTGGAGGTCTTCTAGTCCAGCCCCTCGCTCAAGCAGGGGAACCTATACCATCTCAGACAGGTGAATGTCCAGTCTCTTCTTAAAAACCTCCAGTGATGGAGCGCCCACGATTTCTGGTGGCAAGCTGTTCCACTGGTTGATTGTCCTCAGGAAGTTTCTCCTTAATTCTAGGTTGCTTCTCTCTCTGATCAGTTTCCAACCATTGATTCCAACTTGATTAATTACTTATCCAAGCTGATTAACTAACTAAAGTAAATAACTAAATGCTGGAAGCTGGAACTTCTTTCTATACTCGCTTAAATGAAGTAACCTCAATGTTTCTGAAACCATCCGGTTGGGTTGAGTTGGGTGAAGTTGCTTTGCCTTCCCTCCTGCCATCCTGCAGGCCAAATCTCCTTCCGTTTGTCCATCTTTCGAGGTCAAAGGTTGTGTTTTGGGCCTCCAAGGTTCAGACCAAAAAGCACCCAGATGCTCAGCTGGGTCCTTTCAAGGAAACAAGCAAAGATGGTTACCTACTTCTGAAGTTAGGACCAGTGAGCTGAGTTCCAAGGCTTGATCAGTCACGAATCACAGAACAGTCCCTGGTCTTTTTGAGATGATGGATGCAGTCAAGCATTCGCCCGTCTTAAGGGCTCTCAAGACAACAAGCTTAACCAATAAGCTGTGCCCTCGACGGTACTTACTTTGGAGTTACACCGGCCTTAATATTTGCAGGAAGGGCATTAGCAATAAATACCCACTGCCTTCCTTTCCAGAGTAGCTTTACCGTTCACTGTTGTGGAACCAAATTCACTGGCCGTGTGTTTGGGGGAAAGTGGTTTTTTTTCAGCTGGTCCAATTTCTTTTATTTTTTAAAATCCTTTTGGTCTTTCTCAGCGGGTACCATCTGGATGTGCCGGGACTCTGATTCCCACGATTGGCAGATAACCATAGCCCAAGGCTGAGAAAGTCTGGGAATTGCGGCCACCGGTGAATCGGATGGCATTGATTGCCGTAGCTGGCTTTGCTCTTTTTCTATAGATTTCAATTCCGTCCAATTACCTTGTGTTTCTGGTGCCTGCTCACCTGAAACGCCGACTTAAAACTCCGAGAACTTTTTTTTTTTTTTGGTAAGTGAGAAAAAGAAAGGAAAAAACGAAAAGAACAAAAACAAAAGAAAGGCAAGGAATCCCAATTTCTGAGATCCAGAAGAGGCGAAAAACACAAGGCAACAAGCGCATGGCGAAGATTTCTGACAGCACAGCTTGTGCGTTGGGAACGACACCAGAAACTCGCTTTGAAAGAGGCACCGGGTGCTGATGGCTGCAAAATGCTTCCCCTTCTCCCCAACCCCCCAAGCATTAAATGGTCAAAAATCTTCACCTTTTGTGGATGTGGTTGGTTGGTTTGCAGGCCAGATTTTGTATGTGTGTTGTGGTGGCGGTGGGGTGTGTGTGTGTGTGTGTGTGTGTGACGGTGATGGTGGCTGTGCTGATGCTGGAGTATTGCCACTGCTCCTTCTGGGTTGTGAAGGATGGGGCGGGAAAGAATTGTGAAGTGGAAAAAAACAGGTGCTGGTGCCAAAGCGAAGCTGTGCCAGACTTCTGCTAAATGAGACAAGAAAGGGCAGCCTGAGCACTCCCACCACCTACAAAGTAGGCCTGTCAGGGTCACCTTTTTGAGTAAATCTGCATCTATCCGTGCATTTCTGCAGCCTTGGGTAGATGCCGGGAACTTGTAAAGAACCCCCTTTCAGCTTTCTCGCTGTACTGGCTAGTCCTCGACTTATGACCACAATTGACGACCCAGATTTCTCTCGCTAAGCGAGACGGTTGATAAGTGAGTCCTGTCCCGTTGTGCGACCTTTCTTGCCACACCTGTTAAGTGAATCGCTACAGCTGTTTAAGTAAAGGGGAATCGGGCGTCCCCATTGACTTCGCTGGTTAGAAGTTCGCAAAAAGGGGGCCGCACGATTGCAAGTCGTCATTGATGTGAGTCAGTGGCCAGGCGTCTGGATTTTTGATCACGTGACCATGGGGATGCGAGAGTCAGAGGTGTGAAAATGGTCGTAAGTCACCTTTTGCAGTGCTGTTGTAACTTGGAACGGTCACATGGTAACCGTGTTCCAGTATCTCAGGGGCTGCCCCAAAGAAGAGGGAGTCAAGCTATTCTCCAAAGCACCTGAAGGCAGGACGAGAAGCAACGGATGGAAATTAATCAAGGAGAGAAGCAAACTGGAATTAAGGAGAAACTTCCTGACAGTGAGAACAATTAACCAGTGGAACGACCTGCCTCCAGAAGCTGTGAATGCTCCAACACTGGAAGCTTTTAAGAAGAGACTGGACAGCCATTTGTCTGAAATGGTACAAGGCAGGGGTAGGCAACCTTGGCTCTTTTATGACTTGTGGACTTCAACTCCCAGAATTCCTGAGCCAGCCATGCTGAGGGGAAAGGGAAAGGTTTCCAAGCTGAGCCATGCTGGCTCAGGAATTCTGGGAGTTGAAGTCCACGAGTCATAAAAGAACCAAGGTTGCCTACCCCTGGTATAGAGTTTCGTGCGTGAGCAGAGGGTTGGACTAGATGACCTCAAAGGTTCCTTCCAACATTATTATTGTTGTTGTTGTTGTTGTTATTTAAATGAACTGTTGTAAGTCGAGGACTACCTGTAGAATTCTCCCACCATCGCCCTTATCACTTGAGAAACTACAGAAAATCCCTCCTAAGTGTTTTCCCCCACCCATTATCCAGCTGTGGGCTATGTGGTCTCTTATCTAACTGTTCCCTAGGCCAGAGGTCCTCAACCTTTTGGGCACCAGGGACCGGTTCCATGGAGAGAGGTTTTTCCACGGACTGGAGGGGGCGTAGTTTTGTGTGCTTCCTGCATCCCGCAGATGGGGCCTTGTTTGTTTGTGCGGACCGGTTGCTGGCACGCCGCGGCCTGGTACTGGTCCACAGACCAGGGGTTGGGAACCTCTGCCCTAGGCAAGATCCCTTCCCTGAGGTCTGCCAAGGTCCTTCTCCACGTACCGTCACACCTGCCAGTGTGGTGTTATTACTCTGCCCTGTCCTGATTTCTTATTGTCCAAATGAGGATGTTAGAGCCATTTCCAGGCGAAAGTGGCCATGCTGGGTAGCTATGAAGCTGCTGCAACACTATGCCGGACGTCGGCAATCCAGCCTGAGATTCTGGAGACCCGTGTAGTTTGACGCCAGTTCCCTGAAGTCTGAGCTGTGCAGAGTCTTGTTCTCTTACTCCAGAAAGTCTCAAAGCTGTCAGTGCGAGGCCAAACCCTCGGATTAGGTTGCATTAAACCCGAACCAGCCTCCCTTCCGCGGGGCCGTCAAGACCATTACGGATAACTGTAATGGAGGTGCGGAATATGAAGCCGCAGATCAGAGTTTCAGCCCAGAGATAAATATTGATATTAAGGTTGTCAGATTTGGCAGGCTGATACTCCACGCCAGCCGGGAAATCACTTGGCCTTGTCTTCAGGCTGTTTTCCAGCCCATCTGTTGAAATCCTGCCCGGCTTTGCAACTCCTTCGTCCTGCTGTGCTCCTGACTGCAGGTGATGACTTTGGTTAGTTTTCCAGCTGGGAGTTTTTGCATTTGGCCCTCGCGCTCCGCAGCCCTTCCAGGATCTGCACAGTTCCCGGGAGGGAGGTTAACCTCTGGAAAAATGACTCGGGGTTGTTTCTGCTATCTGTAGCCTGCTCCCCTTGCAAGCAGGATGATTAATTGCAAGGTTGCAGCCAGCGGGGGGGGGGGCTTACCTTTAAGGCACAGCAGCCTTAAAAGGCTGTGAGTCTTCCTTGTCTGGCTCCCGCGTACTAGCAGGTAGTCCTCGACTTACGACCATAGTTGAGCCCAAAATGTCTGTTGCTAAGCAAAACAGTTAAATGACTACGGAGATTCTCAGTCATCCAGGTCATAGTTATCCCAAAGCTTCTTTTATCACGAGGCAACTGGACTTTATTGTGTTTCTTTGAAGACCTTTCGCTTCTCCTCCAAGAAGCTTCTTCAAAGAAAAAAAAAAGTCAGTCCAGTTGCCTCGTGATAAAGCATCCTTGGGATGACAGTTAAATGAGTTTTACTCCATTTTGTGACCTTCCTTGCCACTGTTGTTAACCGAATTACTGCAGTTGTTCAAGTGTCAAGGTAATGATTTAGAAGCTAATGAGCTGACATAAGATGTATGATGTAATGATGGGAATGACTCAGCAGGGTCTATGTCCCTTTAAGAGCCAGCTGGGTGTGTGTCCCTTTAAGAGCTTTGTATAAAAGGGAAGGCTCCGCAGATGTGTGCTCTCTCTATCGTTTCCTGCTATAGCTGCTGTGTGTTGGAGCCTGCTGTATTAACACGTGTATATATATTGTTCCTGGTGTATGATATTGTAGATCAGGGGTGTCAAACTCAATTTCATTGAGGGCCACATAAGCATTGTGGTTGCCCTCGGGGGGGCCAGGTGGGTATGGCCAGGGAGGGTGTGGCCTACTGGGTGGGAATGGCCAGCTCTACATCATTGGCATCAAGGGTGCCTATGGGGGCCTGGGCAGGAGTGGGACAGATGTGGGGGTCTCTGGCAGAAGGAGGGTCTCTGGGCCAAGGCAGCAGGGGCCATTCCCTCACTGTTTCCAGGATGGCTCCGGGGGCCACATGAAACCACTTTGCGGGCCGGATCCGCACTTTGCGGGCCTTGTGTTTGACATGTCTGTTGTAGATAGTGTAAGATAAACCACCATTTAATATAGACCATTGTTTACTGTGTTTACTCCTGGGTTATCTCAGCACAGTAAGACTGTGCATGCTCTGACATTAAGTTAGTAACATGGTTCTTAAGTGAATCTGGCTTCCCCATTAACTTTGTTTGTCGGAAGGTCACAAAAGGTGATCACATGAGCCCGGGGACACTGCAACCATCATAAGCGTGAGCCAGTTGCCAAGCATCTGACTTTCAATCACGTGATCATGGAAATGCTGCAACAGTTGTAAGTGTGAAAAACGGGTCCTAGGTCACTTTTTTCAGTCGCATTGTAACTTTGAACGGTCAGTAAACGAAATGTCATAAGTTGTGGACTACCTGTATAACAAGGCCCATTGGGATCTTGTACAGTGGCTGGGACAATGCATTTCATTTTGGCAGGATTAAAATGGTAGGCGGTCCTGTGGGGCCATTCATGTAAAGATCCAATCGGGTCTTCAGAAAAACTGCACCGTTTTATGATGTCATGTATGCAGCCTGTTCTCAGCCCTTCATGATAGACCAGACTAGAAAAGCCATGGAGATCAGGACTACTTTTACAGGTAGTCCTCAACTTATGACTGTAATTGAGCCTGGCGATTAAGTGTTAAGTGCAGAAGTCAGGAGACTCATGCAGTTGAAATGTATGTAAGGGTTTATTGCAAGCTTAAGCTCTCCACAAGAATCTGAACTACTAACTGTCAAAGCAAATTGGTGGTAGATAAGGAATTCATGGTGCGCTGGCTTAGATATCTTGTGGGCCTGAAGGGACTTGAGACTGATGATGTGTTTGACCCCACCCTCAGGCTCAGTCTGGGCATCTCCTACATCAGGGGTGTCAAACTCGCCACATCACGTGACATGTCATGACGTATTGCAAGGTTTTTCCCCATTGCCGGCAATGAGGTGGACGTGGCTTCTGTATGATGAAACTGGCCCGCGGGCCACCAGTTTGACACCCCTGTCCTATATCATGGTTGTGAGTTGTGACAGTCCTAAAGCAGGTCACCACATGACCAGATCTATTTTAAAGACCTTTTTGATGTCATTAGGTGTACTCCGTGTGGTAAAGTGAATGCCGCAGTCATTAAGCAAACACTGGGGTCATTAATGAATCCATTATGTGTTATGAGAGTTGTGTTTTGCTGGAAACTGCAAGTAAATATGGGTAGTCCTCATCTTACCACCACAATTGAGCCCAAAATTTATGTTGCTAATTGAAACGTTTGTTAAGTGAGTTTTGCCCCATTTTATGACTTTTCATGCCGCTGTTGTTAAATGAATCTATGCAGTTATTTAGTAACAGAGTTGTTCAGTGAATCTGGCCTCTCCACTGGCTTTGCTTGTCAGACGGTCACAAAAGTGGATCCCATGATCCTGGGACACTGCAGCCGTCATAAATAGGAACCAGTTTGCCAAGTAATTTTGATCATGTGGCCACGGGGTTGCTGCGACGGTTGTGAAAAATGTGAAAAATGGTCATAAGTTACTTTTTTCAGTGCTTTTGTAACTTCGGACGGTCGCTAAATGATCTATTGTAAGTCAAGGGACTACCTGTACCAGGTTTTTTTTGGGGGGGGAAGTCAAGTATTATGGACATGTGACTGACTGCAGGGCTCTGTAAATGGCTATAATTTGTCTGAAATGGTATACAGTTTCCTGCCTGAGCAAGGGGTTGGGCTAGATGACCTCCAAGGTTCCTTCCAACTTTATTATTATTACTATTATTGCTATTATTGCTGCTGCTGCTACTACTACTACTACTACTACTACTATTATTATTATTATTATTATTATTATTATTATTATTATTATTATTATTATTATTATTATTATTATTAATTGAAATCAGGTTGTAACTCCCTTTTCGGGGAGTCTGTCCAAACGGTTGCTAAGCAATTGGTTGTAAGTCGAGGACTGTAGTGTAAAGCTATCAAAACAGAATCTTGCATGCGCAAACGTCCTTTCCCGCTCCTTCCCTTACACACGTTACTATTTTTGCTCAGACTCAGGCTTCTGTTATCCCTTTGTTGCATTTGTAGTGGCTTTACTTCCTATAATTGAAGGCCATGCTTTCTGCCCTCTACATCTGTATGCAGACACCTTTGAAAATTGTGAACACTTCACAGTCAAATGACTTTGTGCAATTTTCTTGGCAACACTGTTGAAATCTTTTCCTGTATTTATGTTTTTTTTTGGGGGGGGGGTTGGTTTACTTCCCAGTCTATTCCAGTCTTGGGATTTTGTAGTGGTCTCCCATCTGAGCAGCGAAAGATTAATTTTTTTTCCCTCAAAATCAGCCACTGTAGCAGGATAGAAGGGCTGTGTGATTATTAAGCAATCTCCCCTTCCCCTCATTTTTAAAATTGTACTTCAGTCTGAGCAAAGTCAGATTTAGGTTTTGTCCTGATGTCAACCTTGGCAATTTTACGATTTGTAGATCTCAACTCCCAGAATTCCCCATCCTAACGAGCTGAAGGTTGACTTGGCCTTTTTCCTTCCAAGGTCAGTAAAATAAGAACCCAGATTGTTGGGGTGGGGGGGGACAAGATGCTGACTTTGTAAACCTCCCAGAAAGTGCAGTTTATAAAGCACTATGGAGCAGTATATAAGTCTAATTGCTATTGCTATAGCTATTTAATTTTCAAGGCAAAAAAATGAAGGCATAAGTCTTTAACTTTCTCTGACCTTCTTGTTGACTACAAGTCCCCTATTTCTCATCCGCATGACCACTGGCATACAACTTAGCAGGAAATCAGGTTGAGGAAGAAAACCATCACCTCTTTAAGGGGGATGTAAATTGACCAGCTTCCTTCGTTTGCGTTTCTCATTTTATTGTGGCGTTTCCTTCGGCCCCATCTTTCATATCTCAAATGGGTTTTAACCAGGAACATTTCTGAAATTAATTCCCGAGTTGGAACATGCACAGTTTCCCACAGTTCTCAGCTCTTTCATGGATTACCCCCCATCCCATTTCACTCTGGGAAATAGTTGTAAAATTATTGAATTTTGCTTCAGCTGCGAAATATGGTCCTATTTTGCCTGTTCACTTGAGATTGGATTAGGATGATGAATAAATGTCATAAATACATAAAACTAAAAGAGGGGAATGAAATATGGGCATTCATGCCAGCTTCTTCTTGCAGCTGTCAATAAAAACATTTGCAAAACCCAAATCCTTTATTAGCATTCTGTATTACGCTGAAGGCTCTGCTTCTCTTTAAGCCTCTTTCAGGTCTCCTCAATTTACGTCATCTTTCACTGTGACCCTTGTGTGAATAGGCGGAAGCCTGACTTAGAATTTGCAAAGCAACACATGGAAACATCGTTTAAGCTGCACAGCACTGATAAGCACATTGGCCAAAACAAGGATTGATCCTGGTTTGCAATAATGCCTTTCAACCACTAGTTGGCCCCAGAGATTGTTTCTGTAATTCTTGCTGACATCTAGTGGTTCCATGGATTTTTGCAGCCCAAGTGCAGTTTTAAATGCAGAGAGTCCTCATTTACGAATGGCCCTTTAGCAACCATTTGAAGTTACAGCAAAATGCCACAGTTACTTACAACCCAGATTCAAAGTCACAAGGACTGCCCCTCTTTGTCACATGACACTGCATTTTGGGCGCTCGGCAAGCAGCCTGCATTTACTGGCAGTCCTTGAGTTACGACCACAATCGAGCCCAGTATTTATGTGGCTAAGTGAAATATTGGTTAAGTGAGATTTGCCCCATTTTACGACCCTTTCTTGCCACAGCTGTTAAGTGAATCGTTGCAACTGTTAAGTGAATTTGGCTTCCTCATGGACTTTGTCAGAAGGTCGCAAAAAAAGGGGATCACATGACCCTAGGAGACTGCAACCTTCATAAATATGAGTCAGTTGCCAAGCATCTGAATTTTGATCTCATGATCATGGGGGCGCTGCAACGGTCGTAAGTGTGAAAAAGGGTCATAAGTCACTTTTTCTCAGTGCTGTTGTAACTTTTGAACAGTCACTAAATGAACTGTTGTAAGTCGAGGACAACCTGTACTTGCCGACAAAGGACTCTCTTTAACAACCACTGTGATTCATTAACTGCTGCAAAAAAAAATCACTATAGTTGGGCATGGTCACATCATGACCTGTTTTAACAACCAGCTGAAATTCCATGCTCAGTTAGAAGTCACCACTCAAGGTCTACCTGTGCAAATGCACATCTAATTACACTGAGTTTTCTTTTTTTTTTCTGTGGGAAGAAGATTGGTGTGCGAAGCGGCGCGAAGTTTGCTGAAATAGCCAAATTGCCCGATTTGATTAAGAAAGAAACAATAACTATTTTTCTAAAAGACGGGATACCTTTTAATAGACATTTTGCTGAACAGGAGCAAAAATAAATTGGTGATTTGGAGATTTACCGATTAAAAGGCGTTGTTTGTGGGAAGAATGGAGCCCTGTGAGGTAATTTCAGAGGGTGGAAATAGCATTAACCAGGTTTGTAGCTGCTGCAAAGAAAACTGGAAATTGCTCCTTTATTTCCTTTTTCTTTCCCTTTTTCTTTTGACTTTAATGTCGTTCGCTTTTTCTTCTATTTCCCCCCCCCCACATCGTTTTCCCTCTACATTTTTGTAGTTTTTAATTCTGCACATCATTCTTTGAGAAAATTAATACAGTGGTACCATGGCGCTCAACTCATCGAATTTGGCACTCAGCGCATTTTGATGCGAAAATTTTGTCCTGTTACTCGCTGTTCGTTTGGTTCTCAACGCACAAGCTAGAATTTGTCGATGTCTGCACCCTAATACAGTGTTTCTCAACTTAGGCAACTTTTAAGATGGGTGGACTTCAACTCCCAGAATTCCCCAGCCAGCCTTGCTGGCTGGGGAATTCTGGGAGTTGAAGTCCACCCATCTTAAAGTTGCCGAGGTTGAGAAACATCGCTCTAATACACAAGAAAAAAAAGAGAGAGATGATACTCAGATTCTTTTTTGTACACTTGTAATGTCTTTATGCACAATTGGCAAATACATGACAGTTCCTTTGTTCCTTCCTTTCAGGGTTTATTCGTGTGTCAGGATATTGTCAGCCCGCTTCACAAATCAAGGAGATAAATACAATCCATCAAACCTACCCCCTTCTAATGTCAATTTAACCTACGTTCTTTGTCTTACCAACACCTGCCTTCTCAACCTCTTTAGTCTTGCTCCCGAGACCAAGCCTAAAGTCCGATAACCGATTTCAAGTTTCTAAAGCAAAAGAAAGAGAGAGAGAGAGAAAGAGAAAGAGAGAGAGAGAGAGAGAGAGAGAGAGAGAGAGAGAGAGAGAGAGAGAGAGAGAGGGAAAGAGGCAATAAATGTGCCGCGGAATGAAATAAAGGCGAAAATTCATTAACCTCTCCCAATCTGGCTCATTTGCATATTGTATTCCAATTGCGTAGATTTGAAAAGCTTTCGGCTGGCAAGCCAGCAGGATCTGTCTGTCTTCTCCGGAGCTTAAGGCGTCTCTCCATTCACAAATTCCCCCAACTTAAAGAACACGGTTTTTGCATTCTAAGTTAGGCTTTTGTCTTGCCATTCATTTCTGTTTCTCAATCCCCCTCATACCCTTTCACTCGGTGGGCTGATAATGCATTTGTAGAGGATGCCTTGGTTTTCCTGACCTCTTTTTAAACAGCCTGGTCCCGACACACACGTACACAGTTTCCCAAAGCAAACGTTTTCTTTTGGAGCAATGTTGGGAGGGAGGGGGGGGGGAAAAACAACAAAAACCCCAACCTCAGACGTTCATTCAATTGCCCGTTTCTTCTTTTAAGCACACAACTGTCCTAAAACAGTGTCTGTGGAGTTTCTCAGTCATCCAGGTCATGGTTGTCCCAAAGGTGCTTTTTCAAGAGGCAGCTGGAATTTCTTTTGTTTTTTTCCTTGAAGACGTTTCGCTCAGAGCTGAAGAAGCTTCTTTGATGAGAAGCAAAACGTCTTCAAAGAAAAATAAAGAAACAACAACAACAACAACAACAACAACAACAACAACAACAACAACAACAACAACAATAATAATAATAATAATAATAATAATAATAATAATAATAATAATAATAATAATAAAGCAAGGGTAGTACCAATAGTAATAGGCGCCTTGGGTGCAATCCCCAAACTACTGGAGCACCACTTGAACACCATCATCGGCATTGACAAATCTGCCATTAGTCAACTGCAAAAGGCGGCCTTACTAGGAACTGCTTCCATCCTGCGACGATATCTGTAATACCATCAAACATCCACATCTGCCTATCCCAGGTCCTTGGTAAGGACTCCATAGGTAGACAAAAATGCCAAATCCAGTCTGAACATCTGGCTGACTGTGTGATGAATAATAATAATAATAATAATAATAATAATAATAATAATAATAATAATAATAATAATAATAATAATAATAATAATAATAGAAGATGATGATGATGTAGTTGGAAGGGACCTTGGAGGTCATCTAGTTCAACCCCCTGTTCAGGAAACCCTATACCAGTGATGGCGAACCTTTTAGAGACCGAATGCCCAAACTGCAAACCCAAACCCACTTATGTATCGTTGGGTGCCAGGTGGGTGTGGCCCATTGGGTGGGTGTGGCTGCAGTGGTAACGGCAGACTGGGTGGGACTAAAAAGTTCAATCAATTCCAACTTTGCGAAATCTTTTTTTTTCTCCGCGAGAAGTTGAAATTGATTGATTGATTAAACCTTTTTTTTTTGCACACAGCGGTGGAGGCCTAAAGTGAAAAGGTTTTATAAAACCCAGCTGAAGGCCTAGGACTGGGGCGACGGCGCGCATGCCAACAGAGAGGGCTCTGCGTGCCACCTGTGGCACGCGTGCCATAGGTTCGCCACCATGGCCCTATACCATTTCAGCAAAATGGCTGTCCAGTCTCTTCTTAAAAACATCCAGTGTTGGAGCATTCACAGCTTCTGGAGGCAGGTTGTTCCAGTGGTTAATTGTTCTAAGTCCAGTTGCCTGGTGAAAAAACACCTTTGGGTCCTAAAACAGAGTTTTGTTTTGATTCTTGGTGCCTGAGAAGATGTACAGATAGTCCTTAACCTACAATAGTTTGTTTAGTGACCATTTGGTGTTACAATGGCATTGAAAAAAGTAACATGACTTTTTCACGCTGATGACCGTTGCAGCATCCCCCTGGTCATGTGATCACAATTCAGCCGCTTGGCAACTGACTCATTTATGACGGCTGCAGTGTCCTGGGGGTCATGTGATCGAACACCTTTTGTGACCTCCTGAAAAGCAAAGTCAGTGGGGGAAGCCAGATTCACTTAACGGCCGTGTTACTAACTTAACAACCGCAGTGATTCACTTATTAACAGTGGCCAGGAAGGTTGTAAAATGGGGCAAAACTCACTTAACAACTGTCTGGCTTAGCAACAGAAGTTTTGAGCTCAAGTGTAGTCGTAAGTCGAGGACTATCTGTACTAGAGCTCCTAATCACCTTGGATGGTAAAATCTGCCGATGAAAATCTACTCAAGGAACAGATGTTCTTTTCAAAATACCCAAACTGTGATCAGTTGTCTTGCTGATTTTCTGAAATGTGGGATGGAGAAGATTCCTGAAAACATGGTTTCAGGGGCTAACATTGGCATCTGTGGGAGGACAGAATATGATGGTTGAGGTGCGCGTTTGGGATTTGAATTCAGCAGGACCCAATGTTAGAGCATGGGCAGAGTGCTAAAGGATTATGAGTAATTAAGTACCAGGACATCCCATTCAAAAAGCAAGCTGCTCATATTATGGTTGATTTGAATACAAAGAATGGCCTTAGCCCAAAGCTTAATGAATGTTAACATTCATTATAGTATGGCAGTATTACTATTATCCTTCTCATCTTTTTTAGTACCTTCCCCTATTGGTGTCTTATGATTATATTACTTTGTTGTTTGTATGTACACTGAGAGCTTATGCACCAGAGACAAATTCCTTGTGTGACCAATGAAGCTTGGCCAACAAAGCTATTCCATTCCATTCTATCTTCTATTCTATTCTATTCTATTCTATTCTATTCTATTCTATTCTATTCTATTCTATTCTATTCTATTCTATTCTATTCTATTCTATTCTATTCTGATAGATTTTCTCCAAGTTGATCTAGCCCTCACCTGTTCTTCCAGGTCCCCCAACAATGTCCCTATTGTCACTGCAACCAAGTCCCTCCCGTTTTCTGCTTGTCATCCTGTCAAAAATGGAATGAAAAATAAGAATAAATTAGAATAGAATAGAATAGAATAGAATAGAATTCTCTATAGTAATATGATATTATTATAATAATAGGATATTATAATAATATTATAATAGAATAGGATTCTTCTCACTTTTATCTTTCCCAGCTTTATGGATTTCTCCAGAGAGCTGGGTCTTCACATCATGTTTCCAAAGGAGGATAATATATGAGCCTAATCATTGGTATCTGGAGTGAGAGCTCTAGATTGGTTTATTCAACACTCCACCCTCTTTCTAATTTATCTCTTGTTCTGGTAGTCAGAAGAATCATAGCTTCAAAGCAGGGGTTTCCAAACTTGGCAACTTTAAGACTTGTGGACTTCAATTCCCAGAATTCCTCAGCCAGCCAAGTTTGGAGACCCCTGCTTTAAAGAGAAGATGCTTGCTTGTATTGGGTGATTTTGTGTTCGTGGAGTGTTAGCAACACGTCTGATCTCAAAGAACAAAACATTGCATTCTCCCATTCTTTGTGGCTTATTATGTTTGTGATTGCTGTTAAGGGAAAGTGTGTAGCATGACCACTTCCCCCATAACTGTGCAACCCACAAAGAAGGTTAATTTGAGAGAGAGTCACTCTATTACTACCTAGTGCAGGGGTCTTCAAACTTGGCCCCTTTATGACTTGTGGACTTCAACTCCCAGAATTCCTCAGCCAGCGTGCCTGGCTGAGGAGTTCTGGGAGTTGAAGTCCACAAGTCATAAAGGGGCCAAGTTTGAAGACCCCTGCACTAGTGGTTATAGTCCCTTCAGTCTGTACAGGTAGCCCTCGATTTACAACTATTCGCTTAGCGACCATATGAAGTTACAACAGTATTGAAAAAAGTGACTTATGACCAGTTTTCACACTTACAACCGTTGCAGCATCCCCCATGGTCATGTGATCAAAATGCAGACCGCACAGTCATGTGATCACCATTTGAAATCTTGCCAGCTGGCTTCCGACAAGCAGAATTAATTGGGGAAAGCCAGATTTACTTGATAACCACATGACTCACTTAATAAATGTAGTGATTCACTTAACAACTGTGGCAAAAACGTTCGTAAAATGGGGGCAAACTTATTTAACAACTGCCTTGCTTGGTGATGTTGATCACATGACCCCAGGACAATGCAATTGTCATCAATACATGCCTGTTGCCGAGTGCCCAAATTCTGATCACATGACCATGGGGAAGCTATGATGGTCATAAGTGCGAGGACCAGTTGTAAGTCACTGTTTTCAATGGTGTTGTAACTTCAAACGTCAGTAAACGAATGGTTGTAAATTGAGGACGCTTGGATAAGATGCTGGGGGTTAAATTTAGAACTTTCTGTATGCAAAGCACACTGTGGGTCCACTATCCTTCTTGTAAAACTACATTAAGATTCTCATGGTTCTGAATAAGACGGCTATTTCCCTCATGTGCAATGCTCTGATCATGTTCCTTTGAGTAGTAGAAGAGTTTTAGACTGTGGATTATACTGATGACTGTTTCCAGTGCTTTATGCTACTGTTTCTACCACACAGTTTTTAATCCAATTTATAGAGGTTGGGATATATAGTGCTCAAAATCATCACAATTGGACCGTCCTAGAAGCCCCATAAAATAAAATAAAATAAAATAAAAATAGCTATAAGAATTGGAGAAATAGCTGCCTTTTCCCACTTCTACTTAGAAATATGGATTAAATCCAGGCTTGGGGGAGGTTTAGGATACCAACCACTATTGCACAATTTAAGCTCTACCCCTTTACATGCGTGACAGTGCATTAAAAAGAGGCGGGGTTGCAGTCACACAGCTGCAGCTGCCTTTAAAAAAAAAAGGGCGCAGATGCCTGAATTCCTTATTAATATCCTCTCTTAATACCTTTTTGTGCAAATGTGTAACAGAGACGCTCTCTAAATTCTCCTTATTTCTCCCTGGAGTTTCCTTTCCAAATTATTTGTTCCTTCATTTGTGAAGAAAAGTTGCTCCATTATGTGTTCTTCCTTACCTCTGTATTTTTAGTTCCTAATCTTGCGCAACACGGTACATGATGGAATTGCTGTAGCGATCCCTCTTCCTCTTGAGGGGCCCCGGAAAGGAAGAAACCGTTTGGATCAGATTTATATTTGTATTCAAAATAACCTTACGTGGCATTTTAACAATATGCATCATTACAGATTTATCCTTCCCTTCATAAATCCCTTGGGCAACCACGCACCTGCTTATAAATTGGTTAGGCCAGGGGTAGGCAACCTTGGCTCCCTCATGACTCGTGGACTTCAACTCCCAGAATTCCTGAGCCAGCGTGGCTCAGCTTGGAAACCTCTCCCTTTCCCCTCAGCATGGCTGGCTCAGGAATTCTGGGAGTTGAAGTCCACGAGTCATCAAGCGGCCTAGGCCTAGGCCAGGGGTAGGCAACCTTGGCTCTTTTATGACTCGTGGACTTCAACTCCCAGAATTCCTGAGCCAGCATGGCTCAGCTTGGAAACCTCTCCCTTTCCCCTCAGCATGGCTGGCTCAGGAATTCTGGGAGTTGAAGTCCACCAGTCATAAAAGAGCCGAGCTTGCCTACCCCTGGGTTAGGCTTATATCCTGACATTGGTACAGGAGCCTCACAGGGTATATGCATCACTCTCTCTTTCTCCTTTTTTTCCCCACAGAACAAAACAACCCTGTGAGGTAGGGACGACTGGCAGGCAGAAATTGGCTGAAATTCACCTCGACTAGGTGAATATATAGTCCTCAACTTATAACCGTTTCTTTAGTGACTGTTCAAAGTTACAGTGGCACTGAAAAAGGGACTTGTGGCCATTTTTCGCACTTATGATCGTTGCAGCTTCCCCACAGTCAGGTGATCAAAATTTAGATGCTTGGCAACTGGCCTGTATTCATGACAGTTGCAGTGTCCCGAGATCATGTGATCATCTTTTCCACACCTGGTGGGCTTTGGGCCAATCACCAGGAGACGGCGAGTTCTAGTCCTGCCTTATTAGGTATGTTCGCCCTTTTGAGTTAGTTACAAAATAAGCAAATAAATAAACTCGGGGCACAAATGAAATAAATAAATATTCACAGACTTCATAGACATTTTCCTTTCTCAAAATATAAAAATAAATTCTGCTTGGCAAAAAATTTCAGAGCCACAATTAAATTGGTTTGTACTGCCATTCTCCGAGATGTTTTTAGCTTCCCGGGACTGAAGCCAATAAGCTTGATGGTCTCCCATATAGATAAGAATCAAGTTTGCCCCTTCTTAGCTTCGGAGTCAGACGAGGTCAGCCAGACGAGGTTTCTCAAATGCACAAATCCTGCATTTGTTTTTCAACTCTGCTCTTCCCTCCCTCCCTCGCTACTACTCTGCCATCTCACATTTCAGGGCTGTTATTAGTATTTTTTTTCCAGCGCAACCACAATCAAGCCACCTCATTAACACAGATCAAAAGGAGCCGTTAATGATTTATAAAGGTGCAGCGGTTTGGAGAAATTAAATAATTTAGGCCGTGGGTGTACGACGTCGCTCCCCAAAGATGGCACGGCAATCATTGTACAGTACGTTGCCAAGCAGGGAATCTTTTCCCCGTTCGAACTCTCCTTGCTGCCATATTTTTTCCTTTCCACCTAGCCCAGTATTTCTCAACCTTGACAACTTTATGATGTGTGGACTTCAACTCCCAGAATTCCCCAGCCAGCTCTGCACGCAGTCAGGATGGCAACAGTGTGATTTGCACAAAGATCTTCCCACGGGTTGGAAGGGATGAAAACTAAGGACTCTTTGGAAGTGTGTTTAGTCATACATATCACAATTCCTGTTGATATCTTGAAACTTATGGATATATAGCATCCTTTCATTATGATTTCTTGAGGGCTTTTGAGTTTATCCCTTTTCTCAAACTTAGTGACTTCTTCACCTTTAAAAATCTTAACTATGCCTTTTTTGTTGATGATCTCAAACTATAATATTGATTAAACATGACAAGAATAATTGTTCATAATATGGATTGTCTTCACTTAGCAACTACAACTCAGTTGATAAATGCAGGTAATCCTCGACTTACAACAGTTCATTTAGTCACCGTTCAAAGTTACAACGGCGCTGAAAAAAGTGACTTGTGACCATTTTTCAGACTAACGACCATTGCAGCATTCCCAGGATTCACATGATTTACATTTGGATGCTTGACAACTGACTCACATTTACGATGGATGCCGTGTCACGGGATTTCCTTTTGCAACCTTCTGACAAGCATAGTCAGTGGGGAAACCAAATTCACTTAACCACCGTGTTACTAATTTAAGAGCTGCAGTGATTCACTTAACAAATGTAGCAAGAAAAGTCGTAAAATGGGGCAAAACTCGCTTCACAGAATTCTCACTTAGCAACATAATTTGTGGGCTCAATTGTGGTCGTAAGTTGGGGGCTACCAGTAAAGTAGTCACTAAGCGAAACTCACCTGTAATTAAGTTTTTCCTTTAGCTTTCCTTTGTCTTACAGATGGCAAAGTTTGTAACTGCAAGGAGTGGTTGCAAAGTGATGTTTTCATCACTGTTCTAACTGCAAACAGTTGCTAAACAAGACAGTCACTAAACAAGGACTACTTGTAATTATGTGAGTAACTGCTGAACTGGTTACCAACACTGCATTAGCATTCCCCAGATGATTTTTTGCAGTGTGACGAACTACAAAGCTTTTCATTCCCAGTCCACAGAAAGTGCTCCCAGTCTCCCTTTCTCAAACTGTTCTACCTTACAAGATTGTTGTGGAGATACACTGTAGGCAGCTTCAAGCTCCTTAGAAATTGGATAGTCATCTCTGGATAGCCATATCGATATTCCTCAACTTACGACTACAAATGGGAGCAGAATTTCCATTGTTAAGTGAATTGTGCCTGACTTTACAATCTTTTTGCCACAGTTGTTAAGCGAATCACTTCAGTTGTTAAGTGAATCATGCGGTTGTTAAGAGAATTCAGCTTCCCCTATTGACTTTGCTTGTTGGAAACTGGGAAGTCATAAATGGTGATTACAAGATCCTGGATGCTGCAACCACCATAAATACTAGCTGGTTGCCGAGTGCCCAGATTGCGATCACATGACTGTAGAGACACTGTGACGGTTGTAACTGTGAGGACCGGCCATAAGTCACTTTTTTCAGTGCTATTGTTTACTTCAAACATTCACTAAATGAATGGTTGTAAGCTGAGGACTTTCTGTATAATATGCTAGCCAAAGTCGAGCGGTAAATTGAATTGGGGAGGAGAAGCTGTGGAAATAACCCCCAACTGTGGATCAGTTCCCACAACATCCTTAAAAACCCGGCCAACGCATTATGTATAACGTGAAGCTTGTGGGTTTTAACTGGGTTTCTTGCGGCTTCGTAGCTTGTAAGAAGCCAGCCTTTTTGTATGTGTGTGTGTGGGGATAGCCTTATGGTCTGAGGCACAACATTTAATTTAATAATTTAATTTAATTTAATAATTTGATTTCTATACCGCCCTTCTCCCGAAGGACTCAGGGCGGTGAACAGGGCAATACACAATAAAAATCAGATACAAAAATTAAAAAACCATTAAAAACCAATTAAACATCATGCCCATAAAATCAATACATATTAAGTTAAAAACTAATTTTAAAAAAACCCAACCCCACCCTGTCAGACCAGGCCAGCTTGTTCGAAAAAAAATGTTTTAAGATCGCGCCGGAAGGAGCGAAGGTCGGGGGCCGTCCGGAGCTCAACCGGTAAGCTGTTCCAAAGGTCTGGCGCGCCCACAGAGAACGCTCTCCCCCTGGGGGTCGCCAATCGGCATTCTTTGATCGGCGGCACCCTGAGGAGGCCCTCTCTGTGGGAGCGCACTGGACGGAGGGACGTTGACGCCGGTCGCAGGTGTTGCCGTAGGTAATCCGGACCCATGCCATGAACGGCTTTGTACGTCATAACTAACACCTTGAACCTCACCCGGAGAGCAACCGGTAGCCAATGCAGCTCGCGGAGCAGAGGTGTAACATGGGAGTATCGGGAAACTCCCAAGACAACTCGCGCGGCTGCATTCTGCACCAGCTGGAGTCTCCGGGTGGACCTCAAGGGCAGCCCCATGTAGAGAGCATTACAGTAGTCTAGACGAGAGGTCACGAGCGCATGTGTGACTGTGCGCAAGGCATCCCGGTCTAGATAGGGCCGCAACTGGCGCACCAGGCGAACCTGGGCAAAGGCCCCCCTCATGAATCCAAGAAAGTGGGGCTAATTCAGGAATTGGATTAAACAACTTGGACCAATCAATCTGTGGTTTGTTTCCACCCACAGTTTGGCGGGGTGGGGTCAGCAGTAGTTCACCACCACAATCTGAGGCCTTGAGAAATCAAGCTGAAAAATAACACTAGTAGGGCTATGCTTTGCCACATGTTGAAAATGAATGGAAGGTGGAGACACACCTAGAATACGTAGGACCAAATTTCTGTTGCCAAGGGAGACATGGGTTAAGTGAGTTTTTGCCCTATTTGGCAGCCTTCCTTGCCACCGTTGTTAAGTGAATCACTGCAGTTGTTAAATTAGTAACACGGTAGTTAAGTGAATCTGGCTTCCCCATTGTCAGAAGGACCCAAAAGCGAATCGTATGAACCCAGGACACAGCAACCGTCGTAAGTACGAGTCCGCTATCAAGCATCTGAATTCTGATCACGTGACCATGGGGATGCTGCGGTGTAAAAAATGGCCGTAAGTCACTTTTTCCAGTGCTGTTGTAACTTTGAACAGTCACTAAATGAGTTGTTGTACAGTGAAGGACTGTAGTGTGTCTCAACCTCGGCAACGTGAAGCTGGATGGACTTCAACTCCCAGAGGATAAGGTTTCCTGCCTGAGCAGGGGGTTGGACTAGATGACCTCCAAGGTCCCTTCCAACTTATTTATTTATTTATTTATTTATTTTAATTCCATTTATATCCCGCCCTTCTCCGAAGACTCAGGGCGGCTTACAAGCTTAGCAGTAGCCTTCATTCTATGTATATGCCTGCTTATTAGGGCTTTCACACACACACCCCAAGCGGCATTATTACAAAGTCAGCTTATTGCCCCCAACAATCTGGGTCCTCATTTTACCTACCTCGGAAGGATGGAAGGCTGAGTCAACCTTGAGCCTGGTGGGATGCGAACCTGCATTATTATTATTATTATTATTATTATTATTATTATTATTATTATTATTATTATTATTAGTTGCTGAAGTTGAAAAATTCTGCTCTGGGAAAACTCATGCTTTTAATTTTGCAGCGCTCTGTGCTGTTGGAGGGGAAAAAAAATATTGGATTTTTGGTTGGAAAACGCCTTTCTCCTACTGGGCCAAAGCAGCCATATTCCCTCCCCACCTCCCCTCCTCTCCATTGCTCTGCTCCGTTGCCATTTAGCAAAGGACTAATTCACCGAACCTTGTCCTTGCTGGTAGTAGAAAATAGCATTTCAGCAGGGATTCGGTGGCATTTACAGGCTCTGTGCTGAAACCTAGCTAAGTGGGGGGCATAATAACCAGACTGAGTCTTCCCCTCCACCCCCCCTCATTCTGCATTTCCCCCCCTCTCCTTTTTTTTTCACATCTAGCTATTTTTTCGTCTTCTCCCAAAGTTGCTGTAACGTGTAGCGATTTCCCCCCCAAAATCGTATCTCTCCATTTGATCGTTTTTGTCCAGTTCAGAGGTGGGTGCCTAGAAAAAAACCCATCCTACTTATCCCATCCCGCTGCCTGCTGGAATAATTTATATGTGGATTAAACAAACATCCCATAAAAGCACCCTTATGCACTAGTTCGGTGTGTGTGTGTGTGTGTGTGTGTGTGTGTGTGTGTGGAAGTTGGAAACCAATTTGAAAAATAAACTTTTTTTAAAAAAATCAAACCGCTGCTTGAAACTGGAGATGGTCATTTTACTACAGATTTTTGCCACAGATTTTTAAAGGTTTTTTTTTAAAAAAAGCGATGTGATAAAGATTCACTTCCATTTTCCCTTTTGTAATTTTCCCTCAACTATGCTGTTATTTAAGGAAGATCTTTCTGAGGAAGCTTTCCTAAACCGATGCATTTTTCTTGAGGTAGATTTTCCACAGGGAAGGCTTTTAAAGGATGTCAATATTTCCACAATGCATAATTACAGGTTGCCACTGTTTGTGTACCTGGCTACGGCCTTGATTTATTAAATTTTAAACTGTTTTTAAGACCCGGATTAAGTTAAAACCCACGTCTCTATGGAAGCTAAATGGAACTTCCATTTTTTGAGCCAGTCTATCACTTAATGCCTGATCCTGACTTTCTAAGTTCCATTGCTTTCTAAATTTGTTGGACTACAAACTTCATCATCCACTGCTGAACAGTCAAGTCCTTTTAGTTTATCAAGGTTGCAAATTTATCTAGAAGACCCTGAGCTAGGAAAGGCAGATCAAGGCATGACTGTTACACGTATTCTATCGTGGAATACAGTATTTTTTAAAAAAGATTATTTACGTAATATATATTAGGGTTAGTACTAGCCCTGTTTAATATATTGCTACTAAGACCTTAATGGATTAATTTCTTCCCCACCATAAATATGTACATGAACTCCACACTTATTTTTAATCTCTCAGTTTATCTCCTCTTTATCACCCTTTATCTCCTCTTGTTATTTTTACTTTTTCATACTTATTCTAAATATTGGTATTTTTCATATTTTGCATTTTACCGACTTGTTAAAGGGAGAAAAAGTTTCAGTAAGTGAAATGACTAAAACAAAAAGGAACATTTAAAGGAGATTGTAAAGCAATTTCTCAGCATAGGAGTTCAAATAAATCATCTCTAAACAAGCAGAGGTCTGTGTGAAGTTAATTGAGGTAATTATTTTCCAAGGTTGAGTGCATAATATGGACTTTTCCAGTTGCTTTTCTTTTTAAGATTGGGTGAGTGATCCCACATACATATATAAACACACATACACTTGCTTCTTTCTCCTTCCTTCCTTCCTTCCTTCCTTCCTTCCTTCCTTCCTTCCTTCCTTCCTTCCTTCCTTCCTTTATTTTTTTCTTCCTTCTTCCTTTATTTTTCCTTCCTTCCTTTCCTCCCTCTTCTCCCTCCTTCCTTCATTTTTCCTTCCTTTATTTTTTCCTTTCTTCCCTCCATCCCTCCCTCCCTCTTTTCCTTCCTTCCTTCCTTCTCTCCTTCCTCTTTTCCTTCCTTTTTTCTTCAATCTTCCTTCCTTCATCCCTCCCTCCCTCTTTTCCTTCCTTCCTTCCTTCCTTCCTTCCTTCTCTCCTTCCTCTTTTCCTTCCTTTTTTCTTCAGTCTTCCTTCCTTCATCCCTCCCTCCCTCCCTCTTTTCCTTCCTTCCTTCCTTCCTTCCTTCCTTCCTTCCTTCCTTCCTTCTCTCCTTCCTCTTTTCCTTCCTTCTTTCTTCAGTCTTCCTTCCTTCATCCCTCCCTCCCTCTTTCCTTCCTTCCTTCCTTCCTTCCTTCCTTCCTTCCTTCCTTCCTTCCTTCCTTCCTTCCTTCCTTCCTTCCTTCCTTCCTTCTCTCCTTCCTCTTTTCCTTCCTTTTTTCGTCAGTCTTCCTTCCTTCATCCCTCCCTCTCTCTTTTCCTTCCTTCCTTCTTCCTTCCTTCTTTTATCCTTCCTTCCTTTTTTATTTTATTTTTTTCATCCTCCATCCTCCCTCCCTCCCTCCCTCCCTCTTTAAAATCAAGGCCTATTCATGCTGCATGCAAGGCAGCCGAGCTTTCCCCAGGAACGGGGGCCCACATACAAAGGCAGCCCACCAAGGCGAGGCAGGGAAGAAGTGAGCAAGCGTTTGGAAAATAAGCTTACGTTCGCTCGGTGTGATGCCCTTTGCTCCTTCGTCACTGCCAGCAACCAGCCGGGCTGGGGGATTAATGCAGAAAAGTCTCACAGTGTTAGCAAATGATTTGGCTTCCAAGGCTGAGCCGAGGAGCGATCAGTGCCGTAATACGCCAGCAGCCTTTGACTCCTGCAGACACTGTTTTTGTTTTCGGATCCTTTTCTTTTATAAACTGTTCTCTCACGTTTGATTTGCTCGGAGAAGAATGAGGATATGGCCCTGCTAACACATGGATAAAAACTCTGTAGTAATGGACGCGGTCCTGTCTCCCGATCCTTCTTTTCTGTAGACTTGAAAACATTTTATAATCCTGCACCATTCTGGTGCAAAAGCTGTGTCCTTTTAACAAGGGGCGAAAATAAATAACTAGAAGCAAACAAAGAAATGTAGTGGCCGCATTACACAGCAAAACAGGGTCCAGAAAACAGAAACTAAAAATTCACTCTCCCATTCTTGCCTAAATCTTTTTGAAAACGCCATTTTATAATGCCTTGGTAAAACCACACTTAGAATAGTGCATCCAGTTTTGGCCGCTACGATATAAAAAAAGATGTTGAGACTACAAAGAGTACAGAGAACAGCAACAAAGATGATCAGGAGACTGGAAGCTAAAACGTACAAAGAACGCTTGGAGGAATTGGGTATGTCTAGTTTAATGAAAAGAAGGATTGGGTGACATGATAGCAATCTTCCAATATCTCAGGGGCTGCCCCAAAGAGGAGGGAGTCAAGCTATTCTCCAAAGCACCTGAAAGCAGGACAAGAAGCATCGGATGGAAACTAATCAAGGAGAGAACCAACCTAAAACTAAGGACTGAGAACAATTAACCAGTGGAATAACCTGCCTCCAGAAGTTGTGGATGCTCCAACACTGGAAGTTTTCAAGAAGAGATTGGACAGCCATTTGTCTGGAACGGTATAGGGTTTTAGGCTTCCCTCAGCACGTTAAAATGACATTTACGATAAGAGTGAAGGCTTCACTGCAGGATAATTTTGGCCCTACACAGACATTTTGGTCAGCTGCCCCAAAAGAAGAATACACTTTTCTTGTAGCATCTGCTGTAACGTTTGAAACTACTGTGAACCGTCCTTTGTCACGCCAAGAAAAACAGTGGACTTCCACCAAACTCAGCACCCTTCCAGAGAGTGGATAATAATAAGAATGATCTTACGGCTTCGATGTTGTGCATGTGACATAAAACACAACTTGGGTTTCATTTGCAGTATGTTGCTCAGCTATGTATGGGACAATTCGAACAGATTTTTGAGTCAAGGCCACCTGTTTGAGACCCATGGCTCTCTTCATTTACTCAAAGCAGACCCAATTTTCACCTGTTCCTGGTCAATCCACATGTCCTACTCTATTTTGAATATGTTGGAAGGAAGCCAAAGGATGCCAAGACACAAATGTAGTGATCCTGGCTTTTCCAAAGTCTGTTAAATGTACTTGGCAGGTTCATACCTGCAACAAAGATGTTTGGGGGACTGGAGGCTAAAACTTATAGGGAACGGTTGCTGGAATTGGGTATGTGTAGTTTTAACAAAGAGAAGGGTGAGGGGTGACATGATAGCAGTGTTCCAATATCTCAGGGGCTGCCCCAAAGAAGAGGGAGTCAAGCTATTCTCCAAAGCACCTGAAGGCAGGACAAGAAGCAACAGATGGAAACTAATCAAGGAGAGAAGCAACCTAGAGCTAAGGAGAAATTTCCTGACAGTTAGAACAATTAACCAGTGGAACGAGTTGCCTCCAGAGGTGGTGAATGCTCCAACACTGGAGGTTTTTAAGAAGAGACTGGACAGCCATTTGCCTGAAATGGTATAAGGTTTCCTGCCTGAGCAGGGGGTTGGACTAGATGACCTCCAAGGTCCCTTCCAACTTCTTCTTCTTCTTCTTCTTCTTCTTCTTCTTCTTCTTCTTCTTCTTCTTCTTCTTCTTCTTCTTATTATTATTATTATTATTATTATTATTATTATTATTATTATTATTATTATTATTATTATTATTATTATTATTCAGTTTCACCATTCATGGCTGAGCAGGAGGTCCCCTTTCTATTGTCTGGATTTATTTTTCAAATCAGAGATCGCCCTCTGTCCACTCAAGGTTGTTGGCTTTGCAACAGAGAAGCAGGATCTGGAGGGGGCCCTTAACCCGACTCTGATTCTCCCTTCATTTTGCTTCCAAGCTCTTTTCCTGCCTCCCTGCCAATCTCCTGCAGGTTTCTGATACTTTTGCAATGTTTTTATTATGTGCATTGCCAGATCTGGCCAAACTGTGCATGACTTACAGCAGGGGTTCCCAACGCCCAGGCTGTGGCCCACTTCTAGGCTGTGGCCAATTCGGAATCGGGCCGCACAAGAGGTGCAAATGCACGCAACTCGACTCGTGCAAGTGACAGACCGGCATCCATGCGCTTGAGTGCACAGCTTCATTTGCAGTTGAGCTGTGTGCCCATGTGCGTGCACGCCTGCCCACGGCTCACGCGACTTGGTTCTTCTTCACCCCCATCTGGGACGTCAAGCCACAAAAGTTGGGGACCGCTGACTAATTGGGTCCTGATAGAGAGGGAGAAGATTAGGAGAGTAAGAGCACTTTTTTAGACTCAGCTTGGGCCTCCTTCTGATTTTTTTTGCTACCACAAGTGCTACTCTTTGTCTACAACACTTAGGCTGATGGAAGTAGTCCTCAACTTACAATCATTCATTGAGAGATAGTTCGAAGTTACAACGGCACTGGAAAAAATGAGTCACAACTGGTCCTCGGGCTTACAACCCTTGCAGCATCCCCACAATTATGTGATCAGACTGCAGGATGCTGCTAAATGTGGGCCGGTTGCCAAGCACCCAAAATGCAACCCGGTGACCATGAGGGGGTTTTCAAAGTTTCAAATCTGGGTTGTAAGTAGCTCCATTGTAACTTTGAATGGTCTCTAAGTGACTGGTCGTAAGTTGAGGACTACTACCTGTATACATTAGGCTCCAACTTTGCTCAACTTTCCACAAACTGTGAAGAGCTGGCTCTTCCTCCAAGAATACAACATAGAATAATAGAGCTTGAAGGGACCTCAGAGGCCTTCTAGTCCAACCCTTTGCGCAAGGCAGGAGCCTTATACTGTACCAACCTGGTCAAATGGTTGTCTAGTCTATTTTTGAAAACTTCCAGTGGTGGAGCACTCACACCTTCTGGAGGCAAGCTGTTCCACTGATTTTGAGTGAGAGTCTCTATTTAGTTATTCTGCCATATTTGCTTGCTCCCCTTTTTACATTTCCTATGTCATGTTTATGTATTGGATAGGTTTAGCTTTACACGGTTTGAGGGAATTGTTTAGTGTAGCTTTGGGCTTTATTCTTCTTTTTTTATGCTGCACACTGCCCAGAGTCACAGTGTTTGAGTTGGGCAGCCTTATAAGACTTCTTAATAAATGAATGAATGAATAAATAAGTAATGCTGGTAATTAATGGTCCCCAAGTTGAGACTCCTCTTCGTCTCCTTGTAATGGCTAATCCTTAGATTGATCAAGTTTCAGGAGACCTTTACAAAGAAAGCTAACTTTTCTACGACTGCTGAAGGCACCTGTCACTTTGCCCATTTTGAGGTGTTAGAAATAAAGGCACCTGCGCCCTAACTGTACATGAGAACGGGTTTAGCTGCTGGAATCCTTATAACACTCTCCTTTTCTACTTGATAATTCTTGCAGAAGAGCCTCGCATGATTGTCAAGCCTGCTCACGGCAGGGCAGAATCAAGGAAAAAAGATCTATGATCGGATTCGATTTACCTCTAATCTGGAATAATTACAGAATTTTGCAAATTGTTAGAGGAATGTCCAAGCCTCATTCGTAGCGGGTCCCTTCAGCTGGAATCTTAAATGCAGCGCGGTGGCTCACGAGGTTAGAATGCTGGGCTGCCGATGGGCAGGTTCGCGTTCGAGACCCGTTGCTGCTGTGGGACGGGATGAGCTCCTGTCATTAGCTCCAGCCCCTTCCCGCTCAGCAGTTCGAAAGCAGGAGACCACCAGTAGGTTAATGAGTACCGCTTCAGTGCACAACTTCACAGGGACATGAAAGGAGGCTCCAACTGGGCGGCCCCGGGGCAACAAGATCACTGGCATGACAGAAGCACTTTGGTGCTTCCAACATAGGAAAAAAAAGTGGAATCATAATAATAATAATAATAACAATAACAATAACAATAATAATAATAATAATAATAATAATAATAATAATAATAAGAAGAAGAAGAAGAAGAAGAAGAAGAAGTAGTTGGAAGGGACCTTGGAGGTCATCTAGTCCAACCCCCTGCTAAGGCAGGAAACCCTATAACATTTCAGACAAATGGCTGTCCAGTCTCTTCTTAAAAACGTCCAGTGTTGGAGCATTCACCACTTCTGGAGGCAGGTTGTTCCACTGGTTAATTGTTCTAACTGTCGGGAAGTTTCTCCTTAGTTCTAGGTTGCTTCTCTCCTTGACTAGTTTCCATCCGTTGCTTCTTGTCCTGCTTTCAGGTGCTTTGGAGAATAGCTTGACTCCCTCTTCTTTGGGGCAGCCCCTGCGATACTGGAAGACTGCTATCGTGTCTCCCCTCGTCCTTCTCTTCATTAAACTGGACATACCCAATTCCAGCAACCGTTCCTTACATGTTTTAGCCTCCAGTCCCCCGATCATCTTTGTTGCTCTTCTCTGTACCCTTTCTAGAGTCTCGACATCTTTTTTACATCGTGGTGACCAAAACTGGATGCCGTATTAGTTTAGTTTAGTTTATTATATTTGTATACCGCCCTTCTCCCGAAGGACTCAGGGCGGTGAACAGGGCACATATAAAATACAAGGTACAAAAGTTAAAAAGAGAATTAAATACAGAGCCCAAGCTAAAACAATAAATAATAATGTAAAACAAAAACAAAAAACCACAATAAAAAACCCCAACACATCCCCCATCAGGCCAGGCCGGCTTGTTCAAATAAAGGTGTGGCCTTACCAAGGCATTGTAAAGTTTTCTTGGCAGTATAGGTAGTCCTTGACGCCGTGATATTATTATTATTATTGTTCTTCTTGTTGCTGTTGTTATTGAAATCCTTTCCTATTAACTGTTTTAATTGTATTACTATGGTTTGACTGTTCATTGCCAAAGCTATTGTGAGTGGGACAGCCTAAATATGCTGTAAAAATCGATAAGTGGCACATGAAAAGTGAATTTTCTGCCATTGAGGGAAAACGCATCCCTTTTCCCCTTCCAGAATGTTCCTGAACCATGCAGCAGGGCAAGCATTCCAGATAAATTAAAAGGCCACTCTAGGAAATGTTCCCGCTGCTCCTAACAAGGATTTGCGAAAATAATGCTTGAATTAAGAAGGAACCGTATCATTAAAATCCAGGAGAGCAACAAACCGCTGCAAATGGGACAAATGAACTATAGAACAAGCGCAAGCTGAAGAAATAACTTACGGGGGAAAAAATAGGGCTTAATAACAACAAAAAAAAGATGGTGGAATGGAACCAGAAAGGAGTTATAACGTTGGGCTTCTGATGTCTCACAATGCCGTCATAATGCTAGGAACTGTTGCAAGCTATGAAGGTGTAGTTGAGTACAGGTAGTCCTCACTTGACAACCGGTTGCTTAGCAACCATTTGAATTACAACATACCTCCCCAACGCTATGTACGATCCACTTCTAGAGTTCTGACAGCTACGCCCCCCCCAGTCACATGATTACATTTTGACCACTTGGTGACTAGCTTACATTTACGGCTCTTTGCAGCGTCCTGAGATCTTGTGACTGCAATTTTCTGGGGTTTTGTCGGTTTCCGGCATTTACTTCCAGTTTCCAGCAAAAAAACACCCACTGAGTAAAATGGCTTCATTTAATCACTGCCATGTTTACTTAATAACCTCTGCAAAACAAACAACAACAATGGTTGTAACACTGGATGTGATCACACAGTGACTACTTAATGACTGCCATGACATGACCATAATTCTAAGCTCAATTAAAGTTGTAAATTTGACCCCGGGACAATTCAACCATCGTAAATACATGTCAGTTGCCAAGCGTTCAAATTTTGATCACGTGCTGCTGCAACGGTCGTAAGGATGCAAAGCAGTCATAAGTAACTTTTTCCAGTGCTGTCGTAACTTCAAACAGTCACTAAACTAATGGTTGTAAGTTGAGGATTACTTATACATTGCTTCAGGAGGTTTACTATGGTAGTAGTAGATTGCTGCACTAGTAGGCAGTTGGGCTAGTAGTTAATTTCCAAAGTCTCTTATTAGACATTATACTAACAGAATAACAGAGTTGGAAGGGACCTTGGAGGTCATCTAGACCAACTCCCAGCTCGGGCAGGAAACCCTATACCATTTCAGACAAATGACTGTCCAGTCTCTTCTTAAAAACTTCCAGTGTTGGAGCATTCACAGCTTCTGGAGGCAGGTTGTTCCACTGGTTAATTGTTCTGTCAGGAAGTTTCTCCTTAGTTCTAGGTTGCTTCTCTCCTTGACTACTTTCCGTCCATTGCTTCTTGTCCTGCCTTCAGGCGCTTTGGAGAATAGCTTGACTCCCTCTTCTTTGTGGCAGCCCCTGAGATATTGGAAGACTGCTATCATGTCACCCCTTGCGCTTCTCTTCATTAAACTGGACATACCCAATTCCAGCAGCGTTCATTATATGTTTTAGCCTCCACTCCCCTGATCCTCTTTGTTGCTCTTCTCTGTACCTTTTCTAGAGTCTCAACATCTTTTTTACATCGTGGTGACCAAAACTGGATGCAGGATTCCAAGTGTGGCCTTACCAAGGCATTGTAAAGTGGTATTAACACTTCACGTGATCTTGATTCTATCCCTCTGTTAATGCAGCCTAGCACTGTGTTGGCTTTTTTGGCAGCTGCAGCACACGGCTGGCTCACATTTAACTGATTGTCCACTAGGACTCCGAGATCCCTCTCATAGTTACTATTGTTGAGCAAGGTACCACCTACTATACTGAATTGTGGGGGTCAGTTACATTCGAAAGTCGAGGAGGCATAAAAACAACAGAGACGGTGCTTCTATTCATCCTCAAAACTATGTAAGATAAACTGCTTCGGCACATGCAGGCTTCATCCAGATAACCCAAGGATTGATTAGTAGTAGTCCTCAACTTACAGCCATTCCTTTAGTGACCCTTTGAAGTTACAACTGCGCTGAAAAAAGTGACTTAGGATCATTTTTCACACTTTGGACTATTTTACCATCCCCGTGGTCAGGTGGTCAAAATTTGGACACTTGGCAAGTGGCTCAATGTTTGTAATGTCATGTGATCACCTTTCCTGACACGCAAAGTCAGTGGGGAAGCCAGATTCGCTTAACGGCCGTATTTCCAACTTAACAACTGCAGTGATTCACTTAACAACTGTGGCCAGAAAGGTCGTAAAATGGGGCGAAACCCCCTCAACCACTGTCTCACGTAGCAACAGAAATTTTGGGTTCCATTGTGGTCGTAGGTACTACCTGTACCTGCGACTTTGGATGAATTTCAGACCCGATCTGAACCTGAGAGAAGCAACCGAGAACTAAGGAGGAATTTCCTGACAGTGAGAACAATTAATCGGTGGGACTACCTGCCTCCAGATGTTGTGAATGCTCTAATGCTGGAAGTTTCTAAGAAGAGACTGGACAGCCATTTGTCTGAAATGGCATAGGGTTTCCTGCCTGAGCAGGGGGTTGGACTAGATGACCTCCAAGGTCCCTTCTAACATCATCATCATCAATAATAATAGTAATAATAGTAATAATAATAATAATAATAATAATAATAATAATAATAATAATAATAATAATTCCAAGACAGTTTCTGTTTCCCACTCCAGATCTTTTTACTCCCCACCAGCAAAGAAAGGAAAGGGGGGGGACATTGCCACTGAGTGGTTAAAAACTACTGCATTCTCCCCCCCCCCTCCACCCGAGTGACATAGATGAATGTCTGGCGTGATCTTTTTTTCCCCTCTGGTGAGATGTTAGGCAGACAATTGACTCTTCCGAAGCTCTCCTTTCTGTCAGCTACCATTAAGGGCCAGGTTTGTGGCTAATTGGACGCTTTGTTAGAGGAATTTGTTAACTCGAGCAAAGCAACTGATGAGGCTTCTTGGTGTCTATTCTTCCCCCCCCCTCCGTTCACACACCCCCTCCTCTGAGTCTGTAAAGTACTTGGAGGAATAAGGGCAAGGGGAGAAGGTGAGCGTCAACCCTTTCAGTGCCAGCAAGGACATCGCCTATTGACCTGCTCTGGGTCTCAGAATAAGAGAGTGGGAAGGGACCTGGAGGTCTTCTAGTCCAACCCCCAGCTCAAACAGCAGACCCTATGCCATTTTATTTATTTATTTATTTTATTTAATTGGATTTGTATACCGCCCTTTCCCGAAGGACTCAGGGCGGTTTACAGGGAATTAAAACAAGAAATACAAAAATTAAAAACAATGAAAAAGATTATAACAGTCCCTGAAAAAGTAAAAACCCCAATTAAAATTAAAATTAAAATTTTAGACAAGTGGCTGTCCAGTCTCTTCTTAAAAACCTCCAGGGATGGAGCGCCCACGACGTCTGGAGACAAGTCGTTCCACCGGTGAATTGTTCTCCCGATTAGGAAATTCCTCTTTAGTTCTGAGTTGCTTCTCTCCTTGATTAGTTTCCATCCATTGTACTTTGGTGAATAGGTTGAAACCCCCCACCACTCTTTGCGGCAGTTCTTCTTTTCATTAAACTAGACATGCCTAGTTCCTGTAACTGTTCTTTCTATATTTTGGCTTCCCTAATCATCTTGGTTGCTCTTCTCTGCAGTCTTTCCAGAGTTTGAATAATGTTTGCATCAATAAAGGAGAATATTTCTAGCTCAAGGTTGAAATGAGGGGGAAATCAGTGATGATGTTACCTAGTTTGGGTAATAAAACATCTGCAAGAAAACAACCAAGCTCAGAGAGCAGCAAGAACCCCTCAACGTTTACATCAAGGATCTCCAAGCTTGGCTGCTTTAAGACTTGTGGACTTCAATTCCCAGAATTCCTCAGCCAGCATGGCTGGCTGAGGAATTCTGGGAATTGAAGTCCACAAGTCTTAAAGCAGCCAGGTTTGGAGACCCCGGGTTTACATCATCCTTGCTAAGAAGGGCCTTGACACAAAGTATGCAGCTGGGGCAGGAGTAAAAGTGCTGGACTAGGAAGAGAAAAGCCAAGTTATTATAGTTAGTCCTTGACTTCCAACAGTCCGCTTAATGACCATTCGAAGTTACAAAGGCGCTGAAAAAAATGACTTACGACCATTTTTCACAGCAGCCTCCCCATGGTCATGTGATTTACATTCGGATGCTTGACAATTGACTCCCATTTATGACGGTCGCAGCGTCCCAGGATCACGTGATTCCCCTTTTGCAACTTTCTGACAAGCAAAGTCCCTGGGTAAACCGGTTTCGCTTAACAACCGTGTTACTAATTGAACCACTGCAGTGATTCCGTTAACCAATGTTTAAAAAAGAAAAGTTGTAAAATGAGACAAAAACTCACTTAGCAAATGTCTCACTTTGGCAACCTACATTTTGGGTTCCGTCGTTGTCGTAAATTGGGGACGACCTGTTGTCCTTCCTTTTGGACCTGTCTCTCTCTTGGACAGAATTTGCACGGCTAAGCAAGATATTTGTTAAAGGAGTGGTGCCCAATTTTACCTTTCTTACCACAGTTGTTAAGTGAGTCACTGCAGTTGCTAAATGCAAATTCAGCTTCCCCCATTGATTTTGCTTGGGAGAAACTGGCTGGGAAGGTCACAAAATGGTGATCACATGACTCCTGGATTCTGCAACCGTCAGAAATATGTGCCGGTTGTGAAGCACCTGAATTCTGATCACATGACTGAGGAGATGCTGTGATGGTTGTATGTGCAAGTAACATACATGGAAGTCACTTTTTTCAATGGCATTGTGACTTTGAAGGGTCCTTAAACCAACAGTTGTAAGTCAAGGATTATCTGTAGATTCAACTAACAAATAAGTGTACGCCAAGGCAATTCATGAAACAGAATTCTGCGCCTCCTTCTCAAGAAAAATAGTCAGATGTTTCCCTTGTACAAGATGAAACAATTTTATAGTTTGTACATTTCATTTTAATGGGGAAAAGGAAGGATGATTTACTTCCTGCAATAGTAAAGCGGGCAGGGATAAGAAATAGGGATGGCCAGAATTATCTTGAGGTTAATTTGGGAAATCTATAAATTTTTATGAATGAATGAATGGACGAACGAATGAAATACAGATAGAGTTAGAACTCTTTTGTGGCATGTTAGACAAAAATGTAGGAACATCTCCAGGTATCCGTGAAAAACCACAGAAAATGAAAGATATTTCACTAAAAACAGCGTCATCAACTTTGCTTCCTTCTCCCCAAATCACATGGGTTTTTTTCCCCCAAAATCACGTCTTTTTTCCCCTGAGATACAAGAAATAAAAGCTGGCTACTGAACTGAAAAAACTGAACCATGTGCTCACTCACATTCCAATCCCGGAATTTTGCATTTTAACTTGCATTGCATTGTATTTAATGAGAGAGCGAGAGAGAGGCCAAATCCACTCTCCCATTAAAAAAAATAAGGTGAGGGACTTAAACCAGGAGCGATGGAGCAAGCCATTAATCGGGAACGTCAAATCAATGAGCAGAAAAATCAAAAGCCAAAGGCAATCTGAGATTTATGTCAAAAGCAAAGAAACAAAAAACAAAATATCCCCCCCCACCTCCCCAAGAGACATCCTTCTTGCCTGGGTGGAGCATCAAGGCCAGCCTGGCTAGAGGGCTACAATCTGGCCAGGGTGGGTCTCACCTGATGGGAGAACCGGGGCTTCCTGGAAACTCGGCAAGGACAAGAACTAGGAAAAAAAAAAGTCCTCCAGCAGAGATCTTAATGCTGGTCCAGTTCCCCCCGAAGGTAATCAGTAATCTCCTTGAGAGTCCAAGGATGGTGTTCCTTTGCTGATTGGCAGGGAGCCAGACACTAATGCTTATAATCCATGCGTGCTGCCTTACAGATAAACCCACAAACTTTTCAACTATTTGTATGTGCCCATCTGTGGAGATCAGCGACGATTGGAGAGCTGGGGAGGAGAGGTCTCAAGGCAGAAGTACAGGTCGTCCTCGACTTACAACCGTTCACTCAGTGACCGTTCAAAGTTACAAATGGGCACTGAAAAACCTAGGACCAGTGTTCACAGCATCCTCATGGCCACGTGGTCAAAAGTCAGAGACTTGGCAACTGACTCACATTTATGACATGTCCCTGACTGGGGGAGCCAGTCATGTAATCAAAATTCAGACGCCTTGCAACCGAGACATATTTATGACGGTTGCAGTGTGTTGGGGTCACGTGGTCCCCTTTTTGCGACCTTCTGACAAGCAAAGTCAATGGGGAAGCCGGATTCACTTAACAACCGGGTCCCTAACGAAACAACTGCAGTGATTCACTTAACAACTGTGACAAGAAATGGGGCAAAGTTCACTTAGCAAATGTCTCACTTAGCAACAGAAATTTCAGGCTCAATTGTGTTCGTAAGTTGAGGACTCCCTGTAGTCACTGTTGCTGTAACTCATGTGCCTCCATGTTACACCTAGTCCTCGACTTATGTCCACTGTAACTTCAAACGGTTGCTAAATGAATGGTCATAATGACTTGATCTTGTTAAGATAGTCTTCAAATTAGGTCCAGTTGCTTAGTAACCATTAGAAGTTACGGTGGAATTCCCAGGGGATACTTACAACCCGATTCTGATGGCTGTGCCCCCCCTTCCACATTTAAGATCATTTGCAGTGACCAGCAGACACATAGCCACGTTTAATAATGTTTTTGTTGAGACACTTGGCATTGCAGCTTTCAGCAAAACCAGCCTATAGCAAACTATTGCTTCACTTAATGACCATTGCAAAAAAAGGTTAAAAAAAATCAGGTTGGTCATGTGGGTGACTCGCTTTATGACCATCTCAATTTACGACCTTGGTGAGCAGGCTCCCTTACAGTTGTAAGTTGAGGACTACCTCTATTTAAGTCTTGGCAAGTCTGTCAGTTCAAAGCTCCTGCTTCAAAGGGGCTCCCTGGGTTGTGATTGGTCGTCGCATGTCATCAGCTGATGACCCCCTCAGCCAATTGCAACCCACCAGACCTTATAAATATTGTGACTCCAGCACTGGCTCCTCAGTCTGGCAAAAATATTTGAAGTAAGACGGTCTCTCTGTTCTTCATTCTGTTGTGATTCTTTGTTCTCTAGCATGCTTCTCATCCTTGTGATCTATTTTGAAGCTATGATTTTGGATTTTTCCTTATTGTGAATCCTGATTTGAAGGTCTTCCAGCTCTTTAAGCTCAATCTTAGCAAAGCCTTAAGCCGTGCCTTTTTTTTAGGAGGTACAGTGGTGAAATTTTCAATGGGAACCATGGACTGAGGGTGTCCAGGATAGTTCCGTATTTAAAATGATCAATATGCCCGTTTGGGGTAGGCGTTAAGGTGCTCACAAGGGGAGACTCTGAATTCTAGTTCTCCCTTAGTCATGGAGGCTAGGGAATTCTGGGAGTTGAAGTCCATATGTCTTAACGTCACCAAGGTTGGGAAACACTGTCCTGGAGAAACTTCTTCAGATCTTCTGGTCACTTGGCAAGGAAGACCTCTTGGGAAGATACTACGTGGGTCTTCTCAAACATGGAGTTCAGCTGCATTCCAATGACAAGGGGTGAGCAGTCTGCAGATGGACTACCATATACTTTACATATACTTTACAACCCCTGAGTTGCAAGGGAGCTGAGCTGGCATCTAGAAGACCTTCTTCTCCTACCTTTGATTTGAGCTCTGTTGCAGCTCAAAATGGTTCCAGATTATCATGCCATTAACTTGCAAACTGTCAAGTGGGCAATCATGCTTTTGGACACGGCCCAACCTGGGGGGGTGTTTGTACAACCCCCCCCCACACACTCCACTTTTTCCCTTCGCAAACCCATTTCCCTTTCCTTTCCGCCCCCTCCCTCTCTCAGGATCAGAGATGACCTAAGATACCCACCGAGGCAGTGGAAGGGTGCTGATGCGATTGATAGTGTAATTTAAGCGATCAATATTTAGAAAGCACTCTGCAAATCCCAGAGGCCTGGGGAGGGCTGGACATTATTTATTAATAATTAGGTTATGCCGTTTGCATGCAAAGATGCTAAGCACCTGGATTTCAGTGTTTGGGGGGCGGGGGGACGGGAGGGACTTAATCTGAGAGAGAAGACAGAAGCAAAAGAACAAAAGGAGGAGGATGATTTTTTTAATTTAAAGAGAGGATTCCAAATCTTTGCTGAGAGAGAAACGGACCAGCACCGTCCAATACTTTGCAAATGAAACCAGATCCATGCTTGGGATTTCAACTCAAAGCAGACCCCCTGCCTGGCATGAAAAGGGTCTCTCGTTCGATCCCCAGCAACCCCAAGGGGGCATCTGAGAACGAAGCCTTCCCAGAAGATGGAAGAACTATTGCCAAGTGTGCAAAACAGAGCTTTGAAGTTTCCATCGACTGGAAGGCTAAAACAGGACGGCCTGGGTTAGGTGCAGGCTGCCTTGCCAAATGTGGGTGGGGCTAGGATCTGGATCTCTCTGTGTGTGGGGGGGGGTTTCAAGGTTACAAAGAGGAAAAACATGATTAAACCTCTGTGGGGCTTTGGGCTCCCAATGAGCCCCTTAACTCAGAGGTCCCCCAACCTTTTTGGTCACCAGGGACCGTTTCCGTGGAGAGAGGTTTTTTTGCACGGACTGGAGAGTGTGTGGTTTTGAAGACTGCCTGCATCGCGCCGTTAGAGCTTTGCTTGTTTGTGCGGCGAGCTGCGGATCAGTGCCGGTCCACGGATCGAGGGTTGGGCAACCCTGCCTTAACTGACCCCTCAGAATAAAACCTTGGGCCAAGGCGTGACTCCATCTTCTCTGGGAACACGGAAAGGTGCTGCAGTGGAATGAGCGAATGGCTTTGGGGGACGGGAGAAAAAACTGCAGACCAGGCAGTGGGCGGATAAGAGGCATCTGAGCCTGCAGAAGGAATGGAGCATGGGAAATCTCTCAGAAGGGACACCCCCATCACCCCAGTTTCTCGGACTGTAAAGGCGAGGGAGGAGAATTGTACTTTCCAACTTGCAAGGTTCTGTTAATGTAACTTTGGGGTCCTTGGTGCTCTCTGAGCTTGGCTGTTTCCTTGCAGACGTTTCATTACCCAGCCACGTAACACCATCAGTCCTACTGCCGCTGATGTGCTAGCCCTGGTGATAACAGGCAGCTTAGCCTCCAGAAGGAATGAGGCCTGGCAAACATCTCAGAAGGGACCATCCTGAGTTTCTTGGACTGTAATGGGGGGGGGGGGGTAGGAGAGATGTGCTTTCCGACTTGAGAGATTATTTTAATGTACCTTAACTAGTGCTTCTGGGTGTGCTTCTTGTCTGGACTACCTTGCAAGGCTGACGGGTGCCAATACCAGCCACATATTTTGCTTCATTGACTGAGCTGGACGGTGGCATGATCTCGTCTGGCAAAAGAAAGGCTCCAAAGGGAGGTAATAATAATAAAGTTGGAAGGGACCTTGGAGGTCATCTAGTCCATCCCCCTGCTCAGGCAGGAAACCCAATACCATTTCAGACAAATGCCTGTCTAGCTCTCCTTAAAAACTTCCAGTGTTGGGGCATTCACAGCTTCTGGAGGCAGGTTGTTCCACTGATTTAAGTGTTTTAACTGTCAGGAAATTTCTCCTTAGTTCCAGGTTGCTTCACTCTTTGGTTAGTTTCCATCCGTTGCTTCTTGTCCTGCCTTCGGGTGCTTTGCAGAATAGCTTGACTCCCTCTTCTTTGGAGCAGCCCCTAAGATACTAGAACACTGCTATCCTGTCCCCCCTCGTCCTTCTCTTCATTAAACTAGACATACCCAATTCCAGCAACCGTTCCTTATCTGTTTTAGCCTCCAGTCCCCTAATCACCTTTGTTGCTCTTCTCTGCACTCTTTCTAGAGTCTCAACATCTTTTTTACATCGTGGTGACCAAAACTGGATGCAGTATTCCAAGCGTGGCCTTACCAAGGCCTTGTAAAGTGGTATTAACACTTCACGTGATCTTGATTCTATCCCTCTGTTAATGCAGCCTAGCACTGTGTTGGCTTTTTTGGCAGCTGCAGCACACGGCTGGCTCCTGTTTAAGGGATCATCCACTAGGACCCCCTTCCTTCAGAGAAGGCTGAAATATTGCTTTCTGTAGGAGCAGGGAAGACAGCATTGCTCAATGGGAGAAGAGCCCATGGTAGAAAAAGATGTCACGTTGGAATCCTTGCAAGAAGGGGAAGCGCTAATAATAATAATAATAATAATAATAATAATAATAATAATAATAATAATAAGAAGAAGAAGAAGAAGAAGAAGAAGAAGAAGAAGAAGAATAAGTTGGAAGGGACCTTGGAGGTCATCTAGTCCAACCCCCTGCTAAGGCAGGAAACCCTATACCATTTCAGACAAATGGCTGCCCAGTATTTGGGAAGTTCTGTATGAGATCTTGAGAGATTTTGAGCGATCCTGCACTGGAAGTCCTCAACGTATGACCACGATACAGCCCAGAATTGATGTTGCTAAGCGAGTCATTTGTTAAATGAATTTTTTTTGCATTTTACGAACTTTCTGGCCAGAGTTTTTAATTGAATCAGTGCAGTTATTAAGTTAGTAACACCCTTGACCCCAGAATACTGCAACTGTCATAAATATGAAGCAATTGTCAAGCGTCTGGATTTTGATTTCGTGAGCCTGCGGATGCTGCAATGGTTGTAAGTGTGAAAAATGATCGTAAGCCCCTTTTTTCAATGCCGTCGTAACTTGGAGCAGTCACTAAACAAACTGTTGTAAGACAAGGACTACCTGTATACATTTTGGATGATTCTTGTTTTGGATAGTTTTTTTTTTTTATCTTAAGAAGACCTTCTTAATTTTAAATACCCATATTCAGTATTTTTGGGATCGAAAAAGATTGCTGGTGTTCATTTTCAAAACTTAATTGGTTGTCTAAATTTTGTTTGAAAAACCTTCAGAGGAGAGAGATTCATTATTGCTTCTATGCCAGCTGCCTTGAAGTTTCTCCTAAAATTATTCTCACCATTTTCTCCTCCGAACGCTGAAAAGTATTTCTATGCCCCAGCTATCTTTATTATTCCGTTCTGAACTCATTGCCGTATGTCTGTATATCATTCTTCAGTTGTGACGTTCAAATTTTGAAGTCAAAACTCCAGAAAAGACCCAGCGAGGATCAAATAAAATGGGAATATTATATTCCACAACTGGGAAACACAATTTCATCTTCTGAAAGTACTTTTTTTTTACCTCCAAACTTTGGAAGAACGAGCACTAGTCTCACACTATTAAAAATGTAAGGAATCTCTTCACGATAATGGAAAAATCTTGAAACAACTGTAGCAAAGGTCTTGAAAGTTTTAACAAGTAAAAGGATGTGGGATATTTTTACTTGTCGGGTTGGCACGGAGTTCTTGCAGTGTCAAAATTCCTCTTGAATTTATTTTGACAAGTAATTGAGAACAAACGACAAAGATAATTCATAGATGATGGTGGATCCTGTAAAACTGCAGTCTATTAATCTAAGTTGGGCTTTGGAGGAGATATAAACAGTTTGGGACATCTTACTATATCTCGTGGCAGTACCCATTTAATTACTCGTTTTGGTTGAAAGATCTTGAGAAAATAGGAAAAATTATACAACAATGTTTAATAATTAATGCGAGCACCGCTTTATTGCCCATTTTTCCAGAACATGTAAAATGGTGCAGCATAACAAATTAATTCATTTCTTGTTGTTAGCTGCCCTATCTCCTATTGGAAAACATTAGAAAAGTAAATTACATCTTTCTTTGGTTCAATGGTATTTAAAAGTGGAGAAGGGAGAAAGGCACAGGCTAAAAAATTAACACAGCAGCAAAATATCCTGAAGATTTTTTTTTTAATTAAAGGGTTGGGTTTTTTTCCCCACATTTGAACTCCATTTTTTTGGTTCTGTCAACAGTAGCATTCCCAATAAATTCATCTCTGTCCATCGAAAAAGTATTTTGGGGATTGAAAGACTTGATTATGGATGTTTAAAATTAAGTCTTGTCTTCTTAAGACGACAAATTTATTTAGATATCGTCCCAAGCTATTTTGTAGGCTTTTTATTGTGGTTTCTGTTCGCTCTCGCCCTCTTTCTTTTTCTCTCTCTCTCTCTCTCCACACACCCCCCCTTTCCTTTTGGTTTCTTTTGTTCAAATGTTCAATGTTTTTGTTCATCGCTACAGGTTTAAATTAAATTAAAAAATTCTGAAACAGTTATTCTGTTGAACTCGCAAGACCTGGAGTGGCTGTCCCATCACCTCTGTCTTGGGGTGACTTGCACCCACGACTGGGTGCTAGCTTGAAAAATGGCTCTCCCTAGGTTGCTGTGGTGGCATTATTCAAACCCTCCTGTTTCCGTTCTCAAAAACAATTAGAATTGCCTTCTGTTGCTAGAATCTGACCCGCAGAGAGATTATAACCTCTTTTTTTTTCTTTTTTTGCTTGTATGCACATGCATGCGTCTATATGGGGCTTTCGGGGTCTTATTTTTTTCCCCCCCAAAAAATAAAATAAAAATCCATTTTCACAAGCGTTTAGCCTGAGCTCTGGAGGGTATGGTAATTACACCTTCGCTGTTGGAAAAAAAGCTAGAAATAATTATTTAGTGGGTTCCTGGTGTGCGGTGGACCTGCATAGCAATTGAAGTCAGTCCCGGGCTGGGATGGAAAAAAAAAGACAATGCAGAGGCCGTGCCTAATTGTCACAGAGAGAAGGAAGAGGGAAGGTGTGTATTTTGGGGGGAATCTGGGGCGCCTGTCGCACTCACGGCGTGGAAAGCAGGGACTTGTTCATCCTCCAAGTTGGGGTGAGGAAGGACAAGAAAGAATCGAGGGTTGGACCAGCTGACATAATCGCAGGAGGCCAATACAAGCTCGAGCTGTTTGTCTGATTGCAGAGACGGGCAAAGATTAATGCTTATTGACAGCCAGGTCAGTTTTGATGGCCTCGGAGATCGGACAGGAGGTGCAGTTCAAACTTGAAGAGGTGATCTGGTTTCAGGGCATTTGTTTATGAGTCACCTCTAATCTTCCCTTTGGTAGTCATTTGTCTGACATGGTATAGGGTTTCCTGCCTGAGCAGGGGGTTGGACTAGATGACCTCCAAGGTCCCTTCCAACTTTATTATTATTATTATTATTATTATTATTATTATTATTATTATTATTATTATTATTATTATTATTATTATTATTATTATTATTATTATTATTATATAGCCAAGGTGAAACTTGGGATCACGAAAAAGGACATGCCCCACCCTGCGTACAGAGGCAGAACAGGGGAACTCTTCTGCGGGCAGAGACAGAGCGGGTGAGGAAATACAAGTTGTCCTCGGCTTACGACCACAGTTGAGCCCAAAATTTCTGTTGCTAAGTGGGGCAGCCGTTAAGTGAATGTTGCCCCATTTTACGGCCTTTACAACTAACCCCAAAGGAAGGCCGTCGAGAAACTAGGAGGTGTCGGCAGGAACGTGGAGGAATCAAGTGAAGCAAAGAATCACAAAGCTTTTGAAGAAAAAAATGGCCTTCTCTGTCCGGCTTTGGCCTATGAGAGCTCCGCGTGGTCAGAAAGATTACGAAACACAGGCAGTCCTCGTCTTAGGACCACAACAGAGGCCAAAATTTCTGTCGCTAAGCGAGGCAGCTGTTGCGTGAATGTTGCCCCATTTTACGACCTTCCTCGCCTTTCAGGTTATTAAGTGAATTACTGCGGTTGTTAAATGAGTAACAGGGCGATTAAGTGGCTTCCCCATTGAATTTGCTTGTCAGAAGGTCGCAAAAGTCAGTCACATGACCCTAGGACACTGCTCGCATCATAAATACGAGCCAGTTGCCAAGCTTCTGAGTTTTGATCACACGATTGTGGAGGATGCTGCAAAGGCCCTAACTATGAAAAACGATCCTAAGTCACATTTTTCAGTGCCGGTCACTCAACAAACTGTTGTATGTTTTGGGCTCTCTGTAGCCTTCCCTTGGGGCAGGGGTAGGCAACCTCGGCTCTTTTATGACTCGTGGACTTCAACTCCCAGAATTCCTGAGCCAGCATGGAGGAAACTTTGGCCCCTTCATGACTGGTGGACTTCAACTCCCAGAATTCCTGAACCAGCCATGCTGAGGGGAAAGGGAGAGGTTTCCAAGCTGAGCCATGCTGGCTCAGGAATTCTGGGAGTTGAAGTCCACGAGTCGTAAAAGAGCCAAGGTTGCCTACCCCTGCCTTGGGGAGTCAACAGCCAAGATGAAACTTGGGATCAGAAGAACGGACACACCGTACTGTGCATACGGAGGCAGAACCGGGGAACTCTTCTGCATGCAGAGACACAGTGGGAAAACTCCCTGGTAAGGCAAGTATAGGTAATCCTTGAGTTACAAGTATTTATTTAGCGACTGGAGTTACAACAGTACTAAACAGATGACTTATGACCGGTCCTTGCACTTATAACTGTTGCAGCGTCCCCATGATCACGTGATCAGAATTTGAGCACTTGGCAACTGGCTCATATTTATGACAGTTGCAGCATCCCAGGGTCACGTGATCAATATCTAAGGGGCTACCACAAAGAAGTGTGTGTGTGTGGGGGTTGTCAAGCTATTCTCCAAAGCACCTGAAGGAAGAACAAGAAGCAACGGATGGAAACTAACCAAAGAGAGAAGCAACCTAGAGCTAAGGAGAAATTTCCTGACAGTTAGAACAATTAACCAGTGGAACGAGTTGCCTCCAGAGGTGGTGAATGCTCCAACACTGGAGGTTTTTAAGAAGAGACTGGACAGCCATTTGCCTGAAATAGGGTTTCCTGCCCGAGCAGGGGGTTGGACTAGATGGCCTCCAAGGTCCCTTCCAACGCTGTTATTGTGTTATCACCATTGGCGAGCTTCCCAGGCATCTTCCAACAAGCAAAGTCAATGGGGGAAGCCGGATTCTCTTAACAGCTGCAATGATTGGCTTAACAACCATGGCAACAAAGGTCGCAAATCAGATGTGTCTCATTTAACAACCAGCTGGCTTAGAAATGGAAATTCTGCTCCCATTTGTGGCCGTAAGTCAAGGAGTAACTGGAATTCTGCTTAGGGTTAGAGTTAAGGACATAGGAAGCCCACTATAGATATACCAGATTGAGCAGGATCTGAAAATATCAACTGATAAATGTTAATATGCCTCAGTCATGAACTGTAGAATGGAGAAAGAGGGAGGGAGGGAGAGAGAAGGGGGAGAGAGAGAGAGAGAGAGAGGTCGATGTGGTGAGAGCATTGTACATTTTGCTTATCTGGCTTTCTCCCTTTGAAATCGTCCCCCCACCATCTAACACCGAAGTTGTAGCTCACGTCTTTTGCCTCCTTCCATTGTGCCCTCCCTTGCTTTCTGAGTACATTAATTGTTATTAAAAATTAAAGGCTTTGTGTCTTTGGGGAGTTGAGAAATCTCTTTTGGCAACAAAGGTCAGTCTTGTTCCGCTTGTGCCCACACCTCGCGCTGGCGGATATCGGAGGGCCCGGCTGCACGCTCTGCCGTGAACGCGGCCAGATCGACTTAACCGGCATCGTGACGTGCCCGTCTTGTTGAACACGGGAGTCAACACAACTGACTTCAAAGGAAGGCCGACGAGAAAGTAGGAGGTATCGGCAGACGTGGAGGAATCAAGCTAGGCCAAGAATCGCAACGCTTTTGTAGAAACAATTGTCCTTCTCCGTCCGGCTTTGGCCTATGAGAGCTGCGCGTGGTCAGAAAGATTAGGAAACACAGGCAGTCCTCCACTTATGACTACAACGGGGCCCAAAATTTCTGTTGCTAAGTGAGACATTTGTTAAGTGAGTTTTGCCCCGTTTTACGACCTTTCTTGCCAAAGTCGTTAAGTGAATCGCTGCAGTTGGTAAGTCAGTAACCCAGTTGTTAAGTGAATCCGGCTTCCCCATGGACTTGGCTTGTCGGAAGAGTGCAAAAAGTGATCACATGACCTTGGGAGACAGTAACGGTCATAAATATGAACCAGGTGCCAAGCGTCTGAATTTGGATCACAGGATCATGGGGATGCTGCAATAGACGTAAGTGTGGAAAAACAGTCATAAATCATATTTTTCAGTGCTGTTGTAACTTTGGTCACTAAATGAACTGTTGTAAGTTGAGGACTCCCTGTAAATATATACCCACATGCATTCTACAGGCAAAAACAATGGGGAAGAGAAGGAAGAAAAAGGGGGGGGAGAGAAATCAAGTTTCTCATGTAATTATTCATCAAATTTTGAGGGTCCTGAGTGGCTAGCAGATGAAAATAAAATACACATGCTGTAAAACAGGGGTGTCCAACCTTGGCCATTTTAAGACTCATGGACTTCAACTCCCCAGAATTAAATCCACAAGTCTTAAAGTTGGACACCCCTGCTATAAAAGAAAAAAATGATAGCCAACCAAAAGAACAATACATTCATGCCTCATTTAGCGACCATTTGCACTTAGGATGGAAGTGAAGAAGTAACTTTTTGACCAGTCCTCTCACTTACAACCTTTGCTGGTCTGTAAAGTAAAAGAAAGCTGAAGGAAGATTGTATGACTAGTCATGGTTTCACTTAGCTAGTGCTTTGCTTAATGATCAAATTGCCAGTCCAAATTATGGTCGCTAAATGAGCATTACCTCTAGGTGTGTTTCCTGGATGGGTGATTGGAATGGTGAAGAAGACACTGCAGTCACAAAATGACATCAGCTGCAGTCACACAACACTCTTGCCCTGGGTAGTGAATTAGCCTTGAATCATCAGTTAACCCAGCTTCTCAGGGTAGACTGAGCCACTGAAAAACCTACAAGCCAAGTTAGTAAACACTGGCCAGCATTATATATTAGAATACGCTGGTTAGGCTTTCCCTGACAGATCAAGTTTTAGACTAATGCACTGTTTCTCAGCCTTGATGATTTTAAGATGCGAGGACTTCAACTCCCAGAATTCCCCAACCAGTCACATTTTAGTCTTATTCAGTACTTTTCAACCTTGGCCACTTTAAGATAGGTGGATTTCAACTCCCAGAGTTCCCCAGCCCACATTGAAGTCCATATATGCTGGCTGGGGAATTCTGGGAGCTGAAGTCGAAGGATGCTGGCTGGGGAATTCTGGGAGGTGAAGTCGAAGGATGCTGGCTGGGGAATTCTGGGAGGTGAAGTCAAAGGATGCTGGCTGGGGAATTCTGGGAGCTGAAGTCGAAGGATGCTGACTCTAATCCTTCACCATCTCTTTCACTCTTCCTACACTCTCCTTCTCCTTCCTCACCATCCTTGCATAGTGGTGGATAGAGTATTTTGAGTATTGCAGTCCAGACCTAGACAAAATACTGCTCACACCCTGATGCCCCAATGTCTGCTAACTTGGTGGTCTCCATTTTACAATCTGACTCATCCCATCCTCTCCAAGGAGCTTGGCTATTGAAATAATATGAATAATAGCTATCTTTTTCCCCCCTTTAACCATGAGAATCCCTATTCTTGTTCTGAGCTACTGTGTTTCATTTCTGACCCCAAACATCAGCCTCACAACTGATGAAGCTTCTTGGAGGAGAAGCAAAACTTCTTCTTCCTCAAACACAGGTAATCCTCGACTTACAACGGTTCATTTAGTGAGCGTTCAGCACTGGAAAAAGTTGACCTATGACCGTTTTTTAACACAATCATTGCAGCCTCCCCGTGGTCACGTGATCAGAATTCAGACGCTTGGCAACTGACTCATATATTCAGTGCTTTTTTTGTGAAAGAAAAAGGTGCCGGAACTCACACACGTCATACAACCCGCCTTGCCTACCCTACAAGGTTCCATCCAAAAAAGGCGCCGGAACTCCGTTCTGAGCGTTCTATGACAAAGAAAGCCCTGCTCGTATTTATATTTATATTTATTAAATTTTTATACCGCCCTTCTCCCGAAGGACTCAGGGCAATAAATATTAAAAACGAAGTACAAAAGTTAAAAAACAATTAAATATTATGCCCGATATAAACAGTAATTAAAACCATGTTAAAAACCCAACCCTTAACCCATCAAACCAGGCCGGATTGCTCGAATAAATAAGTTTTTAGATCCCGCCGGAAGGAGCGAAGGTCGGGGGCCATCCGGAGCTCGACCGGCAAGCGGTTCCACAGGTCTGGCGCGCCCACAGAGAACGCCCTCCCCCTGGGGGCCACCAATCGGCATTCTCTGACCGGCGGCACCCTGAGGAGGCCCTCTCTGTGGGAGCGCACTGGACGGAGGGAGGTTGACGCCAGCCGCAGGTGTTGCCGTAGGTAATCCGGACCCATGCCATGTAGGGCTTTATAGGTCATTACCAGCACCTTGAATCTCACCCGGAGGACAACCGGCAGCCAATGCAGCTCGCGGAGCAAAGGTGTAACATGGGAGTATCGGGAGACTCCCAACACAACTCATGGATATGATGGTTGCAGTGTCCGGGGGTGACCTTTTGTGACCTTCTGACAAGCAAAGTCATCGGGAAAGCCAGATTCACTTTACAGCTGTGTTACTAACTTAATAACAGCAATGCTTCACTTAACAGGGAAGGTCGTAAAATGGGAGAAAACTCACTTAACAAATGTCTCACTTAGCAAGAGAAATTTTGGGGTCAGTTATGGTCGTAAGTTGAGGTCTATTTCTAAAAAAACAGACCAGTTGCTTTTGAGAAACACACCCCCACACACACACACACCCTTTTGAGACATCAACCTGGTTGAAGTATTCAGTCAACCTTCAGCTTGCCTCTTCTGTTCTCCATCACTTAGCATTCTTTCAAGGACAAGGGACTCCCGTGGTGTTTTCCCCTTTTACTTTAAAAAAAAAAGTGGGCATGCAAATTTGTACCCATTTTGATATACAGTTCCTCCAACTATAAGCATTTTTGCAATTTCCCCTAAACGATGTGTTTTTATGCATTTCCTGACTGGTGAACTGCAGTTTGACATCCAGAGAGATGCGGAAACAGGAAGGCAATTGTCTTCCAGTTTACACAACAGCTTCAAGGAATCTACAGAATACAAGCTGTTTATATTAAAATGCAAGCAAAAAGGAGGAGGAGGGGAGAGGAAAGAAAGAGAGAGAGAGAGAGAGAGAGAGAGAGAGAGAGAGAGGGAGAGAGAGAGAGAGAAGAAAGAAAGAAAGAAAGAAAGAAAGAAAGAAAGAAAGAAAGAAAGAAGAAAGAAAGAAAGAAAGAAAAAGAAAGAAAGAGAAAGAAAGAAAGAAAGAAAGAAAGAAAGAAAGAAAGAAAGAGGAAGAAAGAAAGGAAGAAAAAGAAAGGAAGAAAGAAAGAAAAAGAAAGAAAGAAAGAAAGAAAGAAAGAAAGAAAGAAAGAAAGAGAAAGAAAGAAAGGAAGGAAGGAAGAAAGAAAGAAAGGAAGAAAGAAAAAGAAAGAAAGAAAGAAAGAAAGAAAGAAAGGAAGAAAGAAAGAGAAAGAAAGAAAGAAAGAAAGAAAGAAAGAAAGAAAGAAAGAAAGAAAGAAAGAAAAAGAAAGAAAGAAAGAAAAAGAAAGAAAGGAAGGAAGAAAGAGAAAGAAAGAAAGAAAGAAAGAAAGAAAGAAAGAAAGAGAAAGGAAGGAAGAAAGAAAGAAAAAGAAAGAAAGAAAGAAAAGAAAAAGAAAGAAAGAAAGAAAGAAAGAAAGAAAGAAAGAAAGAAAGAAAGAAAGAAAGAAAGAAAGAAAGAAAGAGAAAGAGAGAGAGAGAGAATTTGGTCCCTGTGCCATAGTATTTTTCCAGGATGTGTGCAAGAAGGCAGGAGAGAGAAACACATTTTATTTTTGGGAAAAAATTAATCCTCTGATAAACATCTGGATTTTCCCATAGATTTTGCATTGCAACAGGTGTGCAAAAATATCGACGCAAAAATAAAAAAAAAACCTGTGCAAACTTCCTCCTCTAGTCTTGCAATGGTTCATGGATTCTTCTTAGCCTTTCTTGCTCACAATTATTCCCTCTGCTTCCTCTGCTTGAGTCAACCGAGGGAAAAAAATCAAGAGTGAAGTTAAAATTATAAGGCGGAAGGGAAGGAGGAAAAGTTTTCAGACAGAGAAAGGAGAGGGGAGGGGGAAAAAGGAAAACAGCCCCCCCCACCACAGCCTGCCAAGAAAAGCTGTTTGTTTCTGGGCTGGAGGAGTGGGGGGGAGGAGAGATGGGGAAGGCAGGGGCGATTAATGGCTGTTAAATGGCTCAAAATTTATGGAGCTGAAACCAGCAGAGGGAGGGGGGATATTTCCCCCCCCACCCCTTTTATTTCCCCCTGTCTGTCTCTGCACAAAGTGCTCTCTAATCACAGGTTGCTGCTGTGCTACAAACGCACACACACACACACACACTCATCCACACTCCACACCCACATGTTTTTAGCTGCCCGATTAAGCATTGACTGGCCTCAACCAGCAAATCACACACACACACACACACACACACACCCCTCTGTCTCTAGTTCTGGTCTTTGGCTTAGTGCCCATAAGTGTGAGCCAGCAGGGGCAGAGTGGGAGTGTGCCCCTCTGTCCCTTTTGTGAGTATCTCTTTGTTTACTGGGAAGGGTTGGGGAATGAGGTCTTGGGGACGAACTCAGCACCATGGTTTTGGGGCTGATCACAACCGTTCTTTCCTTCCTTGGGACCTGTGCTGTTAATCTGGGGAAGTTCCCACTGTAGGTTGGATGTGGGGATGGCTGTCGGCATGGGGCCTTTTCCAAAAGGGAAGAGCAGATCCAAACGAGGGGGGGAGGGTATTCGTCGGGGGTCTCAATAGAGCCTCTGTGCAAAGGATTGCATAAGAAACTGGGAGACAGTGAGTTCTAGTCCTGCCTTAGGCATGAAAGTAGCTGGGTGACTTTGGGCCATTCGGTAAGAGAAGGTGAGTTCTAGTCTCTCACCTTAGGCGTGAAAGCTGGCTGGATGACTGGAACAATCACCGGGAGAAGGTGAGTTCTAGTCCCGCCTTAGGCATGAAAGCAGCTGGGTGACTTTGGGTCAATCGGTAAGAGAAGGTGAGTTCTAGTCTCCCACCTTAGGCGTGAAAGCTGGCTGGATGACTGGAACAATCACTGGGAGAAGGTGAGTTCTAGTCCTGCCTTAGGCATGAAAGCAGCTGGGTGACTTTGGGCCATTCGGTAGGAGAAGGTGAGTTCTAGTCTCTCACCTTAGGCATGAAAGCTGGCTGGATGACTGGAACAATCACTGGGAGAAGGTGAGTTCTAGTCCTGCCTTAGGCATGAAAGCAGCCGGGTGACTTTGGGCCAATCGGTAGGAGAAGGTGAGTTCTAGTCTCTCACCTTAGGCGTGAAAGCTGGCTGGATGACTGGAACAATCACCGGGAGAAGGTGAGTTCTAGTCCCGCCTTAGGCATGAAAGCAGCTGGGTGACTTTGGGTCAATCGGTAAGAGAAGGTGAGTTCTAGTCTCCCACCTTAGGCGTGAAAGCTGGCTGGATGACTGGAACAATCACTGGGAGAAGGTGAGTTCTAGTCCTGCCTTAGGCATGAAAGCAGCTGGGTGACTTTGGGCCATTCGGTAGGAGAAGGTGAGTTCTAGTCTCTCACCTTAGGCATGAAAGCTGGCTGGATGACTGGAACAATCACTGGGAGAAGGTGAGTTCTAGTCCTGCCTTAGGCATGAAAGCAGCCGGGTGACTTTGGGCCAATCGGTAGGAGAAGGTGAGTTCTAGTCTCTCACCTTAGGCGTGAAAGCTGGCTGGATGACTGGAACAATCACCGGGAGAAGGTGAGTTCTAGTCCTGCCTTAGGCATGAAAGCCAGCTGAGTGACTTTGGGCCAATCACCAGGAGATCTTGAATTCTAATTCGACCTTAGGCCTGAAAGCCAACTGGGTGATTTTGGAGGCAGTCACTAGGAGACTTTGAGTTCTAGTCCCACCTTAGGCATAAAAGGTGAGTTTGGGCTAGTCGTACTTTACTAGCCCAGCCCATTCGGCAGGATTGTTGTGGGGGAAATAGGAAGCGGAACATATTTGGAAGGGAGAAAAGCATAGTTTGCTGTATTTTCCTGGGCTTAGACATTTTGGGGTCATCACCTGGAGGTAATGTGGTAAAATCATATGTGGCTCTTTCAAAGGATTTAATAACTCAGGGCTTCTTAAACTTAGCAACTTTAAGATGGCTGAATTTCCTAGCCTAAAAGGACATCAGGGCCTTAAGAAATGCTATCAGGATTGGCACCATGTGAATCAGAGAATGAGGTGCTCCAGAGGGCGGGTGCTGCCCCAAACAAGGAACACTTTTTGATAGGGATGGCACGCTTTAATAGGCAGGACCTGGAGCATTGCTAACCTGCCAAACTGTGTGAAACTGAGCTTTGAAGTTTCCATCACCTGGAAGTCAAACACAAGACTACCTGGGTTTAGCGCAGGCTGCATTCCCAAAACATGGGTAGGGCTAGGATCTGGATCTGGGGCTGGGGGAATCAAGATTATAATGAGGAAAAACAAGATTAAACCTCTGCAGGACTTTAGGCTCCCAATGAGCCCTCCCTCAACTGCCCATCAGAACAAAAATCTCAAGCCAGCATGTGATGCCGTTAAGCAGAAAGGTGCTGCAATGGAACGTGTGAATGACCACAGGAGACACATGGCAGAACTGCAGACTAGGCAGGGGTCAGATGAGAAGCAACTTAGTTTGCAAAAGAAATTGAGCATGAGAAATGCCTTGGTAAGGCCACACTTGGGCTACTGCATCCAGTTTTGGTCACCACGATGTAAAAGAAGATGTTGAGACTACAAAGAGTGCAGAGAAGAGCAGCAAAGATGATCAGGGGACTGGAGGCTAAACATATAAGGAACGGTTGCTGCAACTGGGAATGTCTAGTTTAATGAAGAGAAGGATGAGGGGTGACATGATGGCAGTCTTCCAGTATCTCAGGGGCTGCCCCAAAGAAGGGGGAGTCAAGCTATTCTCCAAAGCACCTGAAGGCAGGACTAGAAGCAACGGATGGAAACTAACCAAGGGGTAAAGCAACCTAGAACTAAGGAGAAACTTCCTGACAGTGAGAACAATTAACCTGTGGAACAACCTGCCTCCAGAAGCAGTGAATGCTCCAACACTGGAGGTTTTTAAGAAGAGACTCGGCTGCCATTTGCCTCAAATGGTATAGGGTTTCCTGCCTGAGCAGGGGGTTGGACTAGATGACCTCCAAGGTCCCTTCCAACTCTTATTATTATTAAACTTTTATTCATAAAACATGAAACTCAGTCAACTGAACACTCAGATTGACTGGCACTAATGGTTGACACGGGTTGCTGCCAGCATCCTAGGTATCAACCAGGTATCTCCTTAAAATGTAAGATGTTCCGAGTAGCGCAGTTTTTTGTAGCTTTGCTGGAGTTATTACAGGAAGCTGCAATTTCTTGATGTATTTTGCAAAGTTTTTGGACATAGTTCCCAGTGCCTCGATGACAATGGGTATCACTGTTACACGTTTCATCCATAATCGCGCAGTTTCGGTGGCCAGGTCGCAGTATTTCGTAATTTTTTCCAGTTCTTTTTTCCCAACTCTGGCATCTCCTGGTACAGAAAAAGAACTGAAAAAAGTTACGAAATACCACGACCTGGCCATCAAAACTGCGCTGTTGTTGTTGTTGTTGTTGTTGTTGTTGTTGTTGTTGTTGTTATTATTATTATTATTATTATTATTATTATTATTATTATTATTATTATTATTATTATTATTATTATTATTATTATATCAGAAGGGCCTGTAAAGGCGAGGGAGGAGAATTGTACTTTCCAACTTGCAATATTCTGTTAATGTAACTTTAGGGTCCTTGGTGATCTCTGAATTTGGTTGTTTGCTTGCAAATATTTCATTACCCAACTAGGTAACATCATCAGCGGTACTGCCGCTGAGGGCACTGAAGAGGTTGCCTAGTTGAGTAATTCTGGGAATTACAGTCCACTCATGCTGATCTTTGACCATGATAGAGATTTGATTGAATGAACTATACACAAACTAGCAGGGGAATTCTGGGAGTTGAAGTCCACACATTTTCTACCATTTCAGACAAATGACTGTCCAGTCTCTTCTTAAAAACTTCCAGTGTTGGAGCATTCACCGCTTCTGGAGGGAGGTTGTTCCACTGGTTAATTGTTCTCACTGTCAGGAAGTTTCTCCTTAGTTCGAGGTTGCTTCTCTCCTTGATTAGCTTCCATCCGTTGCTTCCTGTCCTGCCTTCAGGCGCTTTGGAGGATAGCTTGACTCCCTCTTCTTTGTGGCAGCCCCTGAGATATTGGCACACAGCTATCATGTCCCCCCTCGTCCTTCTCTTCATTAAACCAGACATACCCAATTTCAGCAACTGTTCCTTGTATGTTTTAGCCTCTAGTCCTCTGCTCATTTTTGTTGTTCTTCTCTGTACTCTTTCTAGAGTCTCAACATCTTTTTACATCGTGGTGACCAAAACTGGATGCAGTATTCCAAGTGTGGCCTTACCAAGGCATTGTAAAGTGGTATTAATACTTCACGTGATCTTGATTCTATCCCTCTGTGAATGCAGCCTAGCACTGTGTTGGCTTTTTTGGCAGCTGCAGCACACTGCTGGCTCATATTGAAGTGATTGTCCACCAGGACTCCAAGATCCCTCTCCCAGTTGCTACTATTGAGCAGGGTACCACCTATACTATACCTTGCATTTGGTTTTTCTGGCCTAAATGTAGAGCCTTATTTTTTTCACCACTGCATTTAATTTTGTTAGATAGCGCCCAGTGTTCAAGTCTGCCAAGATTTTGTTGACATTGTTTTTTGTTTTTTGTTTTGGTTCACTGAAACACAACATCGGAAAGGGAATTTTAGACATTCTCGATTTTACAGGTGTGAGCAAAAGTGAGTTGCAATTCTCTCCAAGATGCCACTGCGTAACATCCTTCTGCTTTCCAGAAGCATCTAAGGAGATAGATTTCCCCTTGTTTTCCATCGTCAACAAACCTGCGGGGTTTTCTGTCTTCTGTTGTGTCTGGTCTGCCGAGAGAATATTATATATCAATTCTTTTTTTCCGAAGAGAGGCGGAAAAGAGCCCCCTTTTTTTGCCCATAGATGGCATATTAGTGGTGCACTCCACCGAGAGTGTTCAAACCCCCCCCTCATTTTAATTACAGTGATTTGGCAGGCCCTGCTGTGGGAATTACATGAACACAGCAGGAACCTTCCCAGGTGTCATCGTCTTAAAACTCGGTCGACATTTTACAGAGAGAATGGCTTTAAATGATAACAAATTAACAGGAAACGCGGCGCCCAGGGCTGTATGAGGCTGTCAGAGCTGAAAGGCACAGCTGTAGGAGGCTTCACCTAGACCGCCATGTCAGGTTGGGACATCTGTGTCCAGGTGTCATTGGAAAACTTGAGGACAGCGGTGTGAATTTGGGAGCAGATCAGAACAGAACAGAATAACAGAGTTGGAAGGGACCCGGGAGGTCTTCTAGTCCAACCCGCTGCTCAAGCAGGAGACCCTCCACCAATTCCAGACAAATGGCTGTCCGGTGTCTTCTTAAAAGCTTCCAGCGATGGAGCACCCCAAACTTCTGGTGGCAAGCCGTTCCACTGGTTAATTGTTCTCGCTTTCAGGAAATTTCTCCTTATTTCTAGGTTGGTTCTCTCCTTGCTTAGTTTCCATCCGTTGTTTCAAGCAGTGTCAAAGCCTGCCCTCTTTTCTGAGGCCCCACTGGTGGCCTCCAAGATGTCCAAAAGCCAGGCACGATGACAATAAGTCTTTTCCATAGCCGTAGGCTGCCCCTGAAACAGAAGTTCCATTAATGTCACCCTGTCAAGGTTCCAACTGATGAACCCAATCAATCAAATGCCTTGGAGACATTCCATTCTCTTAATGTAAAACTTTATTGAGTACATCATTTTGGCACTTAATGAAAGAACAACCAGCTCTGGCAAAACCCCACTCAAGCCTTACGTAGTGAAAGCATCGAATTCTCTCCCCTCCCTCTGGATAAGGTCACAATGCCCAATTAAATGCAGCAATGTTGTTATGAGAAAGTATCTCCGGATCTGGCCAGACATCTGGTAAACGTCCTTGGTTCCCATGGTCCGCTTCCTTAATCGTTGAAGTCTGCATTCCAGTCCGACTCCCCCCCCCCAGTTCGTTGGCAAGCTGAGTTTAAGTTTAAGTTTATTATATTTGTATACCGCCCTTCTCCCGAAGGACTCGGGGCGGTGAACAGGGCACATATAAAATACAAGGTACGAAAGTTAAAAAGAGAATTAAATACAAAGCCCCAGCTAAAACAAAAATAATAATGTAAAAAACCACAATAAAAAAACCCAACACATCCCCCATCAGGCCAGGCTAGCTTGTTCAAATAAATAGGTCTTCAGATCGTGTCGGAAGGAGCGAAGGTCGGGCAGTAACTGTTGCAGCAGGGAGGAAAAAACATGTTTTGAAGCTTGACACACCCATAGTGACATTTTGTTTTAAGGGTATAATTGAGGTAACGGGTGTCTCACATTGGAAAATGTCTATTGGTATGAAGTCCTAAATGAGTGGGCCTCAACCTTCCTTGTGTGTCCAATCACACATAGCCAATACAGATTACTCTATTCTCTCAATTGCACTCAAAATTTCTGCTGTTAAACAAGTTTTCATGACCCATGTTATGATGAACTTTCTTTCTACAGTTAAGAGAATCACTGCAGTGGTTAAGTTAGTAACACGGTTGTTAAGCAAATCTGGTTTCCCCATTGACTTTGCTCATCAGAAAGTCGCAAATGGTGATGAAATAACTCCAGGACACTTCAAACGTCATAAATGCATTTCCGTTGCCAAGCACCTGAATTTTGATCATGTGACCATGGGGATGCTGTAATGGTCGTAAGTCTGAAAAACGGTCATAAGTTACTTTTTTCAGTGCCGTCAAATGGTCACTAAACAAATGCTTGTAAGGACTGCATGTTAGTTATGGGCACATTACAGTCTTCACATACAACATCTCAACCTTTCCAGCTACGCTGGTTTCTTGGTGGCTTCTGGATGCAATTCAAGGTGCTAGTCCTTAGTGGCAGAGAGACGGATTATTTATGGGACTGCCTGTCTCACATTATTTGAGCCTGCACCCGAAGTCCAACAGGGTGAGTTTATTCCTGGTCCCTCCTATGAAAGAGGGTCATCTGATGGGATCTGGGAGGCATCCATTCTCTGTCACCAGGATACCAGGTGGCCTTTACTGTGCAGATAGTCTTGGACTTGCAAAGATATAGAATAGAATAGAGCTGGAAGGGATCTTGGCGGTCATCTAGTCCAACCCCCTGTTCAGGCAGGAAACATACCGTTCCAGACAAATGGCTGTCCAGTCTCTTCTTTAAAAACTTCCAGTGTTGGACATTCACAGCTTCTGAAGGCAGGTTGTTCCACTGGTTAATTGTTCTAACTGCCAGGAAATTCCTCCTTAGTTCTAGGTTGCTTCTCTCTTTGATTATTTTCCATCCGTTGCTTCTTTTTCCTGCCTTCAGGAATTGAGGCCAGAATTTATGTTGCTATGAAAGGCGGTTGTAACGTGAGTCATGTCTGAGTTTATGATCTTTTCACTATATCTGTTAGGCGAATTCTTGCAGCTGTTAGGTGAAACACACAATTGAGAAGCAAATATGGCTTCCCCCATTGGCTTTGCTGGTTGAAAATCAGCTGACCTGCTGCAACCTTAGTAAATGCATGCCGGTTGTCAAATGCCTGAATTTTGATCATGGGACTGTGGGGAATGCCACAGTGGTCATAAGTGCGAGGACCAGTTGTAAGTCTTTTTTTTTCAGTGCCCTTGTAACTTTGAACAGTTGCTAAAATGAATGGTTGTAAATCAGGGCCAACCTGTAAAAGGTAAAGGTAAAGGTTCCCCCGCACATGCATGCTAGTCATTTCCGACTCTAGGGGCCGGTGCTCATCTCCATAAGCCGAAGAGCCAGCGTTTGTCCGAGGACGACTCCGTGGTCATGTGGCCGGCATGACTAGACGCCAAAGGCGCACGGAACGCTGTTACCTTCCCACCGTAGTGGTCCCTATTTTTCTACTTGCATTTTTACGTGCTTTCGAACTGCTAGGTTGGCAGAAGCTGGGACGAGTAACAGGCGCTCACTCTGTTACGCGGCACTCGGGATTCGACCTGCCAAACTGCCGACCTTCTGATCGACAAGCTCAGCGTCCTAACCCACTGAGCCACCGCGTCCTGTACCATCTATTTATTTCTGTTGTTTTGGATGCTGGTTTTTTTTTTTAAAAAATGTCTTTTCATCTGTTGTTGGCTGCCTAGTAGGGTTTTGCTGTGCAAGAGGCGCCGCCGTACAAATCAGATAAATCAAATACCTAAAGTAAATAAATATCATTTGCATAATGGCATCATTACACAAATGACATCAATCACAGAAATCCAGTTCATTGCGCACAAAGGCTGTGGGATCCCAGCCCCAAAGCTGAGATTTTGCTTCTATTCCGAAAGACTTTTTCTACAGATGAAGGCGATCAATTAGGAAAAAAACCTTTGTTAATAAAATGGTAAGCAAAGAAATCCTTTGTTTTGACTGCCCTCCCTCTCGTTGGATCATTTCTGTGGATGCCCTGAAATTCAAATATTATAAGAAAGGGAGGGGGGGGGGAACATCTAGAGCCAATGTTTTGTTTTCTTTCTCCTATCATCTTTCTAAAGTCACCTCCAAATGTGCTTTTGGACATTGTCTTGCAACACAGTGGGGTTTGGTTTAATCTTTTTGTAGCTGTTCTAACTCTCGGAACTTGCTTTGAATTATGAGCCGCTAGTAATCTCTCCCAGATTACTAGGGGATAGCATCATTTTATTTTATTTTTTGCAAAGACATAATACAGCTGCGATGGCTCTTTTCTCCAATTCCCCCCCTAATTATAGCAGGGAACGGGTGCTAAGTATCCCATCACACGATGAGTCAGATTTCCCCACTGGCCTCTAAGATCCCGCCTCTCAGAAGTCCCTTAGCTGGACATGAACACAGTAAGAATGGCTTGTTCTTGTTGTTAGTTGCGAAGTTGTGTCCGACCCATCGCGACCCCATGGACAACGTTCCTCCAGGCCTTCCTGTCCTCTACCATCTTCTGGAGTCCATTTAAGCTCACGCCTCCTGCTTCAGTGACTCCATCCAGCCACCTCATCCTCTGTCGTCCCCTTCTTCTCTTGCCCTCGATCTTTCCCAGAGTTAGGCTCTTCTCCAGCGAGTCCTTCCTTCTCATTAGGTGGCCAAAGGATTTGAGTTTCAACTTCAGGATCTGGCCTTCAAAAGGACAGTTGGGGTTGATCTCCTCTAGGACTGACCGGTTTGATCGCCTTGCAGTCCAAGGAACTTGCAGGAGTCTTCTCCAGCACCACAGTTCAAAGGCCTCCATTCTTTGGCGCTCAGCCTTTCTTACGGTCCATCTTTCACTGCCATACATTGCAACTGGGAAGACCATAGCCTTGACTAGACGCACTTTTGTTGGCAGGGTGACGTCTCTGCTTTAAGAATGGCTACACAGGTAAATATCTAAGGAGATTCTCATCATCCAGGTAAATGTTGGTCCCAAAGGTGCTTTTTCTTAATAAAGGCAACTGGACTTCCTTTATTTTTTCCCTGAAGACGTTTCCCTTCTCATCCTTTTCTTCTTCAATTCTGACTGAATGGTGGAGGATGGCAGGATTTACAGGACTCTCAGAAAGAGTGCTAATGAGCAGATGACTGCAAGGAATGTAAATCTTTCTGTCCTCCACCATTCAGTCAGAACTGAAGAAGCGTCTTGGGTGCAAAGTGAAACGGCTTCAAGGAAAAACCAAGTCCAGTTGCCTTTGGGAATAAAGCATCTTATAAGTCTACAGGGGTAGGCCTTGACTTAACTGCAGTCCATTTAGTGACCATTCAAAGTTATAACTGCACTGAAAAAAAATGACTTAGGGTCGTTTTACACACTTACAACCGTTGCAACAACTCCATGGTCACGTGATCAAAATTCAGACCTGTGGCAACTGACTCATATTTATGACGGTTGCCGTGTCCCGGGTGGTGTGCGTCATGTGATCCCCTTTTGCCAGCTTCTGACAAGTCGCTGGGGAAGCCAGATTCACTTAACAACCCTGTTACTTAACTGAACTGCATTGATTCACTGAATGGCAAGAAAGGTCGTAAAATGGGGCAAAACCGGCTTCAACTGTCTTGCTTAGCAACAGAAATTTTGGGCTCGGCTCTGGTCGTAGTTTGAGGACCGACTGCAATGATCACGTTGGTGCTAGAAGCAGACATGTCAAACACAAGGCCCGGGGGCCAGATCCGGCCCACGAAGTGGTTTCATGTGGCCCACGAAGCCATACTGGAAACAGTGAGGGAATGGTCCCCGCTGCCTTGGCCCTGGCCCAGAGACCCTCCTTCTGCCAGAGACCCCCAGATCTGTCCCACTCCTGCCCAGGCCCCCATAGGCACCCTTGATGCGAAGGATGTAGAGCTGGCCACGCCCACCCAGTAGGCCATACGCACTGTAGCCACACCCACCCAGTAGGCCACGCCCACCCTGGCCACACCCACCCGTCCCCCTGAGGGCAACCGCAATGCTGATGCGGCCCTCAATGAAATTGAGTTTGACACCCCTGTGCTAGAGGAAATAGGAAACTCTAGCTTGTCTAAGCAACCTCTCTTCCAGACGTTCATGAAAAACACAGGTTAATCACAGGACATTTCCCCATCCAACAGCCTGACGGGTCTAATCCTGCTTAAATGTTCAAAACCCTCCAAGGTTGCAGAAAAGAGAATTTCTGTAGCTCAGGGTGGAACTTGTGGATTCCTTGGTGATCTCTGAGGTCAGTGGTTTGCTTGCATACGTTTCATTACCGAACCAGGTAACATCATCAGGGTGAGAAGGAAGCCGCCTGTTCCACTGTCTTCCTGGCAATGGTTTTGATATTTCAGCTCTACCCCGACTTCCTCTCTTAACCTCCTCTTCTATGCCAGCTTTTTTCAGCCATGTTTTCACAGATCTTGATTTCTGATCCCACTTATCAGAAGTGGAGGTTCATGCTTGAACTCACAGTTGCTTCTTCAAAAAAGGGGGGACCCACCGGGGATCCATCATGGTGGGTTACGTGAAAGGCACGCTCAAGCTGGCGGGTGCCTGGAAGTGGATGTCGGCCCACGACATTGATTTGGTGCAAAGCATCTTTTGTGTTGCATTTGGCAATTTGATGGCTTCGGATTGATTAGGAAACCAGGGCTGCAGAAGCCGCATAGAGCACTAATTAGACCCGGGGGATGTGGTGATCAAGGATGGCCAAGACACAATTGATTAAACATCCTAGCAAATTACGCCGCCGTCTCGCCCGCCCCTTTGGCGTGCATTCCTTTCAATCAGAAGCGTCTTCCAAGGGTGCACGCAGGAAGATCGACAAAGGAGAAGAAGGCTTTCTCTCCCATGTTGACCAGACCCCTGATGGTCATTTTTCTCAAGTAATTAACACTTTACTTGTAATCAAAGCAAAGATCTCTGCCCTCAGCAGCTTACAATCTTATCTTTTTTTTCCTGGAGTGTCAGTGGGGTGGGGGAGAAACAAAGCATTGGAAGAAAAGTAGAGAGGTTAGGCTATATTGTACACTAGAGGTTACCATCTTGTAAAACAAAATGCTGAGTCTCTAGAAAGAGTGCAGAGAAGAGCAGCAAAGATGATCAGGGGACTGGAGGCTAAAACATATGAAGAACTGTTGCAGGAATTTGAAGGACTTTCAATATTTGAGGGGCTGCCACGAAGAAGAGGGGGTGGGTGTCAATCTATTATCTAAAGCATCAGAAGGCAAGAGAAGAAGGAATAGATGAAAACCAATCAAGGAGAGAAGCAACCTAGAACGAAGGAGAAATTTCTTGACAGTGAGAACAATAAACCAGTGGAACAGCTTGCCACCAGAAGTTGTGGATGCTTCATCACTGGAAGCTTTTCAGAAGAGATTGGACAAACATTTGTCTGAAATGGTATAGGGTCTCCTGCTTGAGCAGGGGTTGATCTAGAAGACCTCCAAGGTCCCTTCCAACTCTTATTCTTTTAATCTGCTAGACCAGGGGTAGGCAACCTTGGCTCTTTTATGACTCGTGGACTTCAACTCCCAGAAATGCTGAGCCAGCCGTGCTGAGGGGAAAGGGAGAGGTTTCCAAGCTGAGCTGTGGTGGCTCAGGAATTCTGGGAGTTGAAGTCCACGAGTCATGAAAGAGCCAAGGTTGCCTACCCCTGTGCTAGACTATCAAGCCTGGGGAGACGGTGGGATTACATTGGAAGAAAAGCTAAAAGGGATGGATTCTTTCATAGGACATTGTGGAATTGAGTTTGTGTTTCTGATCTGTAGTGATCCTGCAGAGTCTCTTCTAGGTTCTCCCCCAGTAGCAGACTTTCGGTAAGATGGCAAATGATAGACTTGGTGAAATGTGTAGTTGCGTGGTTTGTAGTTCAGTGTGGTTTAGAAACCAGGAGACTGTGAGATCTAGTCTCACTTTGGTGTGAAAGCCAGCTGGGTGACTTTGGGCCAATCACCTGGAGATGGTGAATTCTAGTCCTGACTTAGGTATGAAAGCCAGCTGGCTGATTTTGACCCAATCACCAGGAGACTGTGAGTTCTAGTCCTGCCTTAGCATGAAAGCCAGCTGGGTGACTTTGAGTGCTCAGCCCAGCTCAACTGACAAGGTGGTTGTTGTTGTGGGGAAAATTGGAGGAGGAAAGTGTACTTATATAATATGTTCACTACCTTGAGTTATTTATAAAAACAGTCTCTAAGCAAACTGTTGTAAATCGAGAACTGCCAGCGCTAATACTGACAGGTAGTCTTCAGCTTACAACGGTTTATTATCAGTTAAAAAGGCCACAGATAAAAATAACTTACGACCATTTTTCACAGTTAACAACCATTGCATCAGTCTCGTGGTTGTGTTATCAAAATTCAGACCCTTGGCAACTGAATCGTATTTATGACGGTTGCAGTGTCCCAAGGTCACGTGATCATCTTTTGGGACCTTCGGATAAGCAAAGTCACGGAGAAGTCAGATTCCCTTAACTGTGTTACTCACTTAACAAGGGCAGTGATTCACTTAACAACGGTGGCAAGAAAGGTTGTAAAATGGGGCAAAACTCACTTCACAAATGACTCACTTAGCAAGAGAAAGGTTGGGCTCAATTGTGAGCGTTACGTTGAGGCCTACCTGTACCAGACATGGATGCTGGCTGGGGAATTCTGGGAGTTGAAGTTCACTCCTCAGAAAGTTCTCCAGCTTTTGAGAAACCCTGTTTTAAAGCGCTTCCTGTTGATTTTGCTGTGAAGAGTAACGCTGGAGAACCAGGCTTGCTTCAGATGTGGGATATTTGCAAATATTTTTAGGGCTGAGGCAGAATATCGAGCAGCGCTATTTCTAGGGGGGGAAAAACCTGCCGTTGGCAAGAATCCAAATCTCACATTGGATCTGCAGACAGAACAGCTGTTTTGGCAGGAAAGTGAGAATGGAAGTGCAGAACAATTTAGTTGAGGGATTAAAATATCTTCAAATTTACCTTTTCAGAGACAGAGGGTTCTCATTAAAGTACACCAAGGAGAAGTGAAAGAAGCATCCATGGCCAGAGTCTATTAATGACCAGGGTCAGATTAAGAGACCCTTATTCCAATTTGGACGGTCCGGAGACCATCAAACTGTTGGACTACAGATAGTCCTCGACTTGCAACAGCTCATTTAGTGACCATTGAAAATTACAATGGAGCTGGGGAAAAAACAGCTTAGGACGATTTTTCACAGTTACGCATTTTGCAGCACCCCCAGGGTCACATGATCAAAATTCAGCTGCTTGGCAACTGGTTGATATTTATGACCGTTGCTGTGTCCCACGATCGTGTGATTCCCCTTTTGCGACCTTCTGACAAGCAAAGTCAGTGCGGGAAGCCAGATTCACTTAACAACCATGTTACTAACTTATCAACGAGGGATTCATTTAACAACTGCGGCAAGACAGATTGTAGAGTTGGGCAAAATTCACTTAACAAATGGAAATTTGGGACTCCATCGTGGTCGAGGAGTACCTGTACTTTGCAGGATTGTTCTGAGGATGAAAAAAAAGAAGAGTAAAAAGGAGGTTTTGCAGAGTTTAAAGGAAACATGGGACCTAAATCGATCAGTTATCTAAAGATGGAAAGAGAATTGCTCTCTGACTTTGACACTTATAGTATTATTTTAGGGGGGTTTACAGCGACCACCACCCCCTCCTCCTTCCTCCCCCTTCTCCTCCTCTTCCTCCTTCCTCCTCTTCCTCCTCCTCCTCCTCCTTCCTCCCCCTTCTCCTCCTCCTTCCTCCCCCTTCTCCTCCTTCCTCCCCCTTCTCCTCCTCTTCCTCCTTCCTCCTCTTCCTCCTCCTCCTCCTCCTTCCTCCCCCTTCTCCTCCTCCTTCCTCCCCCTTCTCCTCCTTCCTCCCCCTTCTCCTCCTCCTTCCTCCCCCTTCTCCTCCTTCCTCCCCCTTCTCCTCCTCTTCCTCCTTCCTCCTCTTCCTCCTCCTCCTCCTCCTTCCTCCCCCTTCTCCTCCTCCTTCCTCCCCCTTCTCCTCCTTCCTCCCCCTTCTCCTCCTCTTCCTCCTTCCTCCTCTTCCTCCTCCTCCTCCTCCTTCCTCCCCCTCCTCCTTCCTCCTCAAAAGCTCTAGGACTTTAACATTGAACATATTATTTTGGACGAGGAGGCCCAGCGAAGCTGTCTCCTCCTCCTCCTCCTCCTCCTCCTCTCTTTCTTATTCATATATTAATAGTCAGGCCTTTCCCAAAATTTCTCCCTTTACTGTGCAAACGGATCAAGCAGAAGAAATATTCTGTGCGAAAGCCAGAGAGAATTTGCCATAAATTTTGATTTCCAGGAGTGGTTTCTCCTCCCTCTATTTCTGCACACGGGGAGGGGCGCAGGGGGGAGCTTTTCTAATGGGGAGACAATGGGAGCAATTGTCCTGCCCCTCCCACGCAGGGGGTCTCTATCCCCACCAGAGTTTAGCATGTGAAAAGATCAGCAGGACCCATTCCTTTCAAGCCGGGCCTGGCTGAATCAATGAAAATATAACCTCTCCCCCCCCGCCCCCCAGAATGGTGCAGCATTTGGGGGTCTCCCATTTGCTGACTTCAAAAGGCTGAAAACAAAGACAAGGGGGAAATGACATTGGTATAGGATGCCGAGAAGAACGTGCAAGGGGGGGCCTTCCCGCCTCCCTCAGGCTTAAAACACACCCCAAGGAGACGCTTGCACACGCACCCTCTGTCACAGGTGCACACCTGCGGCCCCAACCCAACTCCCTTTGTTGTCCATGCACAAGTTCATCCCGCCCCCCCCCAGTGCCAGCCCTCCCCCAGACCTGCATTTAAGCGTGCTGCATCACATGGAGAAGAGGGCTCGTATTTCACTGCAAATATCTGGCTGATAACATTCACCGGGCCTTGTAAAGCCGTCTTCTCCCAGCTGGAATGCCGGGCTGACCACAGGCCGGCTATTGTGCGTCGGTAGCACAGATGGCGCCCGGCGGAGAGAAAAAACCGTGTTCCTCTGGGTCAGCTCACTTTTTACTTCTTTCAGCTTATTTGCAGGGCTTGGCCCAACAACATACGGGCTGTCGCCAAGCCAGATGCTTGTTCTGAGTTTGGCCCCGTTTGACGACCTTTTTTTTTTTGCCACAGCTGTTGTGAATCGCTGCAGTTGTTAAGTGAGTAACACGGTTGTTAAGTGAATCTGGCTTCCCCCTTGATTTCGCTTGTCAGAAGGTTGCAGAAGGGGATGAGCCCGGGACACTGCAACCGTCATAAATAGGAGCCAGTTGCCAAGCGTCTGAATTGTGATCCCGTGACGCTGCAATGCTTGTAAGTGTATAAAACAGTCATAAGTCATTTTTTCCAGTGTAACTTTGAAAGGTCACTAAACGAACTATTGTAAGTTGAGGACGACCTGTAGTTGGAAATCTACTGCTCTTTCTTCTCCTCTAAGGCAGCAAGAAGAATCAAAGGTCCTGAATAGGTCTGAAATGGACCAAGCCTCTGGCACAGGGTGTCTGGCTCCAAAAACCAAGAAGGACGAGTTGAGATTCTTCCAAGCAGCTTCATTTATTGTTCCTCACCCATAAGAGAGAATTTTGTCAAACTAAAGTAGGCTAAGAAACACACACACACACACACACACACCCTGCGCCACTAAAGTTTATGCTCTGGGAACTATTAGGCAGGAGCTGTCTTCACCCTCTTGCTCCCACACTGCGTTGTCTCTTGCTCCTCTGGAACGCAGCCCCTCCCTCTGGGAATCCAGATGGCATTCCATTACACGGCACGTCTGCAGGGTATAGAAAATTCAAGATGGGTGGCTGGGAGGGTGCTATCAATGCTCCGCCTTTTCTCATGTGCATTGCTCACGTTGAGCGTTGATCTCACTGCGGTGGTGTCATCTTGACTTCTCTTGGCCACGCCCTGTGAGAACCTCCCACCTCCCTTTGTTGACGAAGCACCGCAAGGGATGGATAAAGAGAAAGAAAGGGGAAGCAGAAAGGGGAAGACAGGGAAGGAGAGACAGGGAAAGGAAGGGAGGGAGAGAAGGAGGGAAAGAGAGGAAGGAAGGAAGGAAGGAAAAGGGAGGGAGGAAGGGAGGGAAGGAGAGAGGGAGGGAGGAAGATAGGGAGAAAGGAAGGGAGGGAGGGAAAGAGGAAGGAAGGAAAAGAGGGAGGGAGGGAGGAAGATAGGGAGAAAGGGAGGGAGGGAGGGAGAGAGGAAGAAAGGAAAAGGGAGGGAAGGAGGGAGGGAGAAAGGAAGGAAGGAAACGAGGGAGGAAGGGAGAAAGGAAGAAAGGAAGGGAAGGAGAGAGGGAGGGAGGAAGATAGGGAGAAAGCAAGGAAGGGAGGGAGGGAGGAAGGGAGGGAGAGAGGAAGGAAGGAAGGAAAAGAGGGAGGGAAGGAGGAAGGAAGGAAGGAAGGAAAAGAGGGAGGGAGGGAGGAAGGGAGAAAGGAAGGAAGGGATGGAGAGAGGGAGGGAGAGAGGGAAAGGAAGAAAGGAAAAGAGGGAGGGAGGGAGGAAGGGAGAAAGGAAGGGAAGGAGAGAGGGAGGGAAGAAGGGAGGAAGAAAGGAAGGAAGGAAGGAAGGGAGAAAGGAAGGGAAGGAAGAAGATAGGGAGGGAGGGAGGAAGAAAGGAAGGAAGGAAAAGAGGGAGGGAGGAAGATAGGGAGAAAGGAAGGAAGGGATGAAGAGAGGGAGGAAGGAGGGGCGTGTTGCTTGTGAGATGGGCAGCTATGTAGAAAAATAAAGATAAATAAATAAAAGGAAAGGACATCTTCAAGCATCTCCTTTGTAAGATCTTCTCCTTCAACAAGAACGGATCTTCCGATGGGTGGGTCAGCTCTGATTGGGACTATGGAAAAAGTCCAATACACTATTTCACACCCACACAGCCCTTTTTTTCTCTTTTCTTTCCAAAATCCTTCCTCTTCCTCTGTCATGTGGGCTCCTGGGAGACAGAGGAATCAAATAAGGTGTACATTCTTTAAAACATTCCAAATGGATCCCGCCATCCAGCAGATCAAATAATTCCCCCCCTGCTTTTGTTGTTGCCACTTTGCCTCCACAACCAGGGAGGTGTTGCAAAGGGTGGGCGGGGGGGGGGGCTTTTTCGCCAGGAAGGAAACCCTTTTCATATTCTGCAAAGTTACCTTGCCCGGGGGCAGGACGAGGAGGGATGGGTGAAAAGAAACACCGGCAGTAACTCACAAAGACCACCCAAGGAAGAAAAAAAAAAGGTGGAGGAAAACCTTCAGTATTAATTAGTTTATTTCTCTCTCTGATCCAAGTCCTTATGAAGCAAGTAATGAAGTGTATAAGCATTAACAGGCTCCCTAAGAAAGCCACACAGATCAAGCCATCCCTGGGTTTAAAGAAAAATCCTTGAAAGAGATATAGTGTCCTTTCTCTTCCTTTTCCCTTCCTCATCTATTTATTTCCTTCCCTCTCCCTCCCTTCCTCATTTATTTATTTCCTTCCCTCTCCCTCCCTTCCTCATTTATTTACTTACTTCCCTCTCCCTCCCTTCCTCATTTATTTATTTCCTTCCCTCTCCCTCCCTTCCACATTTATTTCCTTCCCTCTCCCTCCCTTCCTCATTTATTTACTTCCTTCCCTCTCCCTCCCTTCCTCATTTATTTCCTTCCCTCTCCCTCCCTTCCTCATTTATTTACTTCCTTCCCTCTCCCTCCCTTCCTCATTTATTTCCTTCCCTCTCCCTCCCTTCCTCATTTATTTATTTCCTTCTCTCTCCCTCCCTTCCTCATTTATTTACTTCCTTCCCTCTCCCTCCCTTCCTCATTTATTTATTTCCTTCTCTCTCCCTCCCTTCCTCATTTATTTACTTCCTTCCCTCTCCCTCCCTTCCTCATTTATTTACTTCCTTCCCTCTCCCTCCCTTCCTCATTTATTTATTTCCTTCCCTCTCCCTCCCTTCCTCATTTATTTACTTACTTCCCTCTCCCTCCCTTCCTCATTTATTTATTTACTTCCCTCTCCCTCCCTTCCTCATTTATTTACTTCCTTCCCTCTCCCTCCCTTCCTCATTTATTTACTTCCTTCCCTCTCCCTCCCTTCCTCATTTATTTATTTCCTTCTCTCTCCCTCCCTTCCTCATTTATTTACTTACTTCCCTCTCCCTCCCTTCCTCATTTATTTACTTCCTTCCCTCTCCCTCCCTTCCTCATTTATTTATTTCCTTCTCTCTCCCTCCCTTCCTCATTTATTTACTTACTTCCCTCTCCCTCCCTTCCTCATTTATTTACTTCCTTCCCTCTCCCTCCCTTCCTCATTTATTTACTTACTTCCCTCTCCCTCCCTTCCTCATTTATTTACTTCCCTCTCCCTCCCTTCCTCATTTATTTATTTCCTTCTCTCTCCCTCCCTTCCTCATTTATTTACTTCCTTCCCTCTCCCTCCCTTCCTCATTTATTTACTTCCTTCCCTCTCCCTCCCTTCCTCATTTATTTACTTACTTCCCTCTCCCTCCGTTCCTCATTTATTTACTTCCTTCCCTCTCCCTCCCTTCCTCATTTATTTCCTTCCCTCTCCCTCCCTTCCTCATTTATTTATTTCCTTCTCTCTCCCTCCCTTCCTCATTTATTTACTTCCTTCCCTCTCCCTCCCTTCCTCATTTATTTCCTTCCCTCTCCCTCCCTTCCTCATTTATTTACTTCCTTCCCTCTCCCTCCCTTCCTCATTTATTTCCTTCCCTCTCCCTCCCTTCCTCATTTATTTATTTCCTTCTCTCTCCCTCCCTTCCTCATTTATTTATTTCCTTCCCTCTCCCTCCCTTCCTCATTTATTTACTTACTTCCCTCTCCCTCCCTTCCTCATTTATTTACTTACTTCCCTCTCCCTCCCTTCCTCATTTATTTACTTCCTTCCCTCTCCCTCCCTTCCTCATTTATTTACTTCCGACCCTCTCCCTCCCTTCCTCATTTATTTATTTACTTCCCTCTCCCTCCCTTCCTCATTTATTTACTTACTTCCCTCTCCCTCCCTTCCTCATTTATTTACTTACTTCCCTCTCCCTCCCTTCCTCATTTATTTACTTACTTCCCTCTCCCTCCCTTCCTCATTTATTTACTTCCTTCCCTCTCCCTCCCTTCCACATTTATTTACTTCCTTCCCTCTCCCTCCCTTCCTCATTTATTTACTTACTTCCCTCTCCCTCCCTTCCTCATTTATTTACTTCCTTCCCTCTCCCTCCCTTCCACATTTATTTACTTCCTTCCCTCTCCCTCCCTTCCTCATTTATTTACTTCCTTCCCTCTCCCTCCCTTCCTCATTTATTTATTTACTTCCCTCTCCCTCCCTTCCTCATTTATTTACTTCCTTCCCTCTCCCTCCCTTCCTCATTTATTTACTTCCTTCCCTCTCCCTCCCTTCCTCATTTATTTACTTCCTTCCCTCTCCCTCCCTTCCTCATTTATTTACTTCCTTCCCTCTCCCTCCCTTCCTCATTTATTTATTTACTTCCCTCTCCCTCCCTTCCTCATTTATTTACTTCCTTCCCTCTCCCTCCCTTCCTCATTTATTTACTTCCTTCCCTCTCCCTCCCTTCCTCATTTATTTATTTACTTCCCTCTCCCTCCCTTCCTCATTTATTTACTTCCTTCCCTCTCCCTCCCTTCCTCATTTATTTATTTCCTTCCCTCTCCCTCCCTTCCTCATTTATTTACTTACTTCCCTCTCCCTCCCTTCCTCATTTATTTACTTCCTTCCCTCTCCCTCCCTTCCTCATCTATTTACTTCCTTCCCTCTCCCTCCCTTCCTCATTTATTTACTTCCTTCCCTCTCCCTCCCTTCCTCATTTATTTACTTCCTTCCCTCTCCCTCCCTTCCTCATTTATTTACTTCCTTCCCTCTCCCTCCCTTCCTCATTTATTTACTTCCTTCCCTCTCCCTCCCTTCCTCATTTATTTACTTCCTTCCCTCTCCCTCCCTTCCTCATTTATTTACTTCCTTCCCTCTCCCTCCCTTCCTCATTTATTTATTTACTTCCCTCTCCCTCCCTTCCTCATTTATTTACTTCCTTCCCTCTCCCTTTTATTTTTTTCCTTTCCTTTCCTTTCCTTTCCTTTCCTTTCCTTTCCTTTCCTTTCCTTTCCTTTCCTTCCCTTCCCTTCCCTTCCCTTCCCTTCCCTTCCCTTCCCTTCCCTTCCCTTCCCAAAACCTATAGTACAGATAGTCCTCAACAGCCATTCATTTAGCAACTGTTCAAAGTTACAACGGCACCAAAAACAATGACTTATACCCAGTCCTCATACTTATGACCATCACGGTAATCCCAAACTCAACATGATCAGAATTTGGGTGCTTGGCAGCTGGCATGCACTTATGACGGTTGCAGTGTCCCCGAGTTTGTTTATGTTTATTTGTGCCAGAAGCATCACAATCAAAATAAGGCATGCTATATATGACATAAAATATAAAATATAAAATTCAAGATTAAAATACGTACAAATTAAACAGATCTTGCCCACAAACTAGCAAGAGTGATTGCATTCTGTTGAGCTGCCACTTGGCAACTGGTTCATATTTATGACAGTCGCTGTGTCATATGATCCCCTTTTGTGACTTATGGACAAGCAGAGTCAATGGGGGGAGCCAGATCCACTTAACAACCCTGTCACTAATTTAACAGCGGCAGCTATTCATTTAAGAAAGGTCGTAAAATGGGGCAAAAGTCACTTAACAAATGTTTCACTTATCAATTGTGGTCGTAAGCCGGGGACTGCCTGTAACTGCCTGGAAATCTGTTCCTTTTATCAGGAAGGGATTGTTTTGCAACTGGAAAAAACAGAGCAAGTTTGTTTAGCAAGTCAAATTGCCCTGTAATTCTCCCCCCTCCCCACACAAAGATTTTGTACCGGGCTTTGTGAGTGTGATGACAATTGTTTATCCATACCCGCCGTTTTGCCCTCTGTGTGTTCACGGGCATAGCTAGATTTGCAGGCTGACTTGAAAAAGCCTGGATGTGAATGCTGGCTTGTCAGCATCCAGGATCATAGCTTTTCCAAACCTCAAGAGTCCTCCCCTTGCCCACCCCACCCCCAAAATCCCCTCCCGGCTGATCGTCTGCCTTTGATCATCGCCCCTGGGTTTGCAAATGACAAGCTCCCCACAACGCCACCCAAAGGGAAGATGATTTATTTAACTATCAAGACGTAGGATCTGTAAAAAAAACAACAAAAAACCCCAGAAAAATAGATTGTCAATATGCAAGATCAGCCAAGCACAAATACAGTCAACACACGTTACAGGAGAGGAACGAAAACATCTGTCTGCGTCTCATTTTCAAACAGACGATTCCCAAAGTCTGTGACCAGAGATAATGTTTCATCAGATTTGTCTGATATCTTTGCTGACCCTTTTTTTTCCCCTTTCAACGTTGTGATTTGTCTCCCTTCTTTCTTTTTTTTTCAAAAGACAGGCTGAAATTACAGGAATTTGCCAATCAAGCATATCCCAGGTGTATATCATTACACTGTTTGTAACTTCCGCATTGGAGGGATATGCAGGCAAGGCCATGCTGGCTTGCAAAGGAAGCGGCTTGGAGCAAAACTGGGCTAAGGTTGGGCATGTGGCATCCTGGGAAATGGACCCGCTTGTGTTGTTGTTAGCGTTGCGTGTATTGGTAGTCCTCGACTTACAACGGTTCACTTTAGTGACCATTGGAAGTTACAGCGGTAGTGGGGAAAAAAGTGATTTATGACCATTTTTTCACACTTTCAGTGCAGCATCTCCATGCCCACATGATCCAAATTCGGAAACTTGGCAACTGGCTCCCATTTATGACAGTCACTGTGTCCCGGGGTCATGTGATCACCTATTGTGATTTTTCTAACGAGCAAAGTCAATGGGGAAACAAGATTCACTTATCAACTAATTTAACAACTGCAGTGATTCGCTTAACAAATGTGGCAGGAAAGGTCGTAAAATGGGGCAAAACTCACTTAACAAATTTCTCACTTAGCAACATAAATTCTGGGCTCAGTTGTGGTCGTAGCTCGAGGACTACCTGTAGTATGTTAGCACAGCAGGAGTGCCAGTAAGGCTGGTAACCTTGCGGGCTAAAGAACAGTGTTATGTAAATAATAATAATAATAATAATAATAATAATAATAATAATAATAATAATAATAATAATAATAATAATAATAATAATAATAATGATGATGATGATGATGATGATGATGATGATGATGATGAAGAAGAAGAAGAAGAAGAAGAAGAAGGAGAAGAAGAAGAAGAAGAAGAAGAAGAAGAAGAAGAAGAAGAAGAAGAAGAAGAAGTAGTAATAGTAGTAGTAGTAGTAGTTGGGAGGGATCTTGGAGGTCATCTAGTCCAGGACTTTTCAACCTTTTCACCCACTGTACCACTTTTAGGATATGGCAACATCCGAGTACCACCAGTCGCCTAGCAAGGTGTCAAAAACTTGATGACCAAAAAAAATAGAAAAAGAAAAAAAGTGATGAAGTACAGGTAGTCCTCGACTTACAACAATTCGCTTAGTGACTATTCGAAATTACAATGGCACTGAAAAAAGTGCCCCCCAAGCCACAGCCGAGCAATACGCCTGCCCGCCTAGCAGCACTCTTCCTCCTGTCCGAAGTTTTCATTTTCTTTTGAGGATTGGCGGTGGGGTGGGGGTGTTTGGTTTTTATTTCCCCCCCCCCCGTCTGCTGGGTGGTTTCAGCAGGTTTTGGTCACTTCACATGACCCTGGGACACTGTGACCGTCATAAATATGAATCAGTTGCTAAGCATCTGAATGTAAATTGCAAGACCCTGGAGATTCCAGCTGATTGGCGCTTCTTCTGGGCTCAGAAGCGCCAGGATCAGTGCCGAGCTCCAGCTGGAGCCTGGCACCTATCCTGGCGCTTCCACTGAGCCCTGACAGCCCTGCAGCTCCCGCCATCTCTCGCTCAGGCTTGTGCGGTGCTGCCACACGTTCAGCTCATTCCCCTCCCACGCTATCACTTTTCTAGGATGGTCACGTACCACCTGGCAGCTGCCAATGTACCATAGGTGGTACCCGTACCACTGGTTGAAAAGCCCTGATCTAGTCCAACCCCCTGCTCAGGCAGGAAACCCTATACCATTTCAGACAAATGGTGGTCCAGTCTCTTTTTAAAAACCTCCAGTGTTGGAGCATTCACAGCTTCTGCAGTCGGGTTGTTCCACTGGGTAATTGTTCTCACTGTCAGGGAATTTCTCCTTAGTTCTAGGTTGCGTCTCTCTTTGGTTAGTTTCCATCCGTTGCTTCTTGTCCTGCCTTCACGGATATTGGAACTCTGCTATCAAATCCCTCCTAGTCCTTCTTTTCCTTAAACTAGACTTACCCAATTCCAGCAACCCTTCCTTACATGTTTTAGCTTCCGGTCCCCTGATCATCCTTGTTGCTCTTCTCTGCGGTCTTTCCAGAGTCTCAACGTCTTTTTTTTACATTGTGGTGACCAAAACTGGATGCAGGATTCCAAGTGTGGCTCTACCAAGAAGTAGGTTTTGGTCTACTTTGTCGAAGGCCTTGCTGAAGTCCAAGGAAAACTAAGGCTATTGGCTATTCCTGCCAGTTTAGCGTCATCTGCACATTTGATGAGTTCCCCTTCGCTTCTAAGTCAGAGATCCCCAACCTTTTGGGCCCCAGGGACCGGTTCCGCGGGAAGAGGTTTTTCCATGGATCAGAGGGGGCCTTGTTTCATGTACTGCTTGCATCCTGCAGATGGGGCTTTGCTTGTTTGTGTGGACTGGTTGCTGGCATGCTGCGGCCCAGTACCGGTCCACAGAGTTTGGGGACCCCTGAATCTAAGCCAACACAGTGCTAGGCTGCATTAACAGAGGGATAGAATCAAGATCACGTGAAGTGTTACTAACTTATCAACCGGAGTGATTCACTTAACAACTAAGGCAACTAAGGCAAAACTCGCTTAACAGTTGTCTCACTTAACAGCAGAAATTTTGGCCTCAGTTGTGGTTGTAAGTCAAGGACCGTCTTGTATTGGCCTCCACGACCTTTGGTTTCCTAGTCTGTCCTGAAGGGCTGAGCAACAATGAGCAAAGTTTGAGAGACACAGTGCAAACTTTATGCTGTCCGTGTATGTTTGTGTGTGTGTGTGCGTGCGTGCGTGCAGATTTTTGCTCTTCTCCAAGGTCTTGGAAAATGGATGAATGTGAGCGAGAAAAGTTTATTCTGTGTTTGTTGATATTGTTGATATAGAGAAATAAAGTGAATAGGCATGAATTATGGAATATTTTGCACCAGTCGAAGGTTGGTTGCTGAATGCGGTAGAGGATATATGATCGAAACAAAACAGACATGCAAATAAACGTAATGTTTAGCAAATGGTGCAGTGCTGAGCAGGGGGTAACCAAAGGATGGGTGATGCTCCTTTGGTATTGATGGATAAATATTGGGAGCCGTCCCTAATGGACAAGTTTGATAGACCTCAGTAAAAAGTCCTAAAACGGTATGAAATCTTTTAATTTTTGACTCTCTTCCCTTTCTTTCCAAGAAAATCTTGGGAATATTAAGCTTCTAGGAAAATGAACCTGGGCATATCTACATCCTTGGGGATTAGGACCAAATGCGCTTAATATGGAAGACACTGGGTATTTTCCTTACCAGAAAGTGTTAAGAGAATAACAGAGTTGGAAGGGACCTTGGAGGTCTTCTAGTCCAACCCACTGCTCAGGCAGAAAACGCTAACCCATTGCAGACAAATGGCTGTCCAATTTCTTCTTTAAAATTTCCTGTGTTGGAGCACCCACAACTTCTGGAGGCAAGAAGTCAAGTCATTCCACTGTCAAGAAATTTCTCCTTAGTTCTAGGCTGCTTTTCTCCTTGATTAGTTTCCATCCATTGTTTCTTGTCCTGCCTTCAATTTTGGAGAATAGGTTGACCCCCTCTTCTTTAAAAAACAAAACAAAAAAACACTTCCGGTGCCATTATAAGAGCATTGGTTAGAGCCATAGGATTTGATGCTGTATTGGTAATCGAGAATCTGAATACCGGTAATTTGCAGCAAATGCTAGTTGGATTGTATGATGCAACGAGAAGCATTTGAAAATGAATGGAGCAAAGTTTACCTTTGTTTGACAGGGAAATTGGTGTGAATGATAGCAAATCTGCATGCATGGTTAAAAAAAATAGAGTAGATAGATGAATGTGTGTGTGTACATTGATACAATGTTTGTTAAAGACAGGGAAACAAAAAGAGTGTTTAAGACAAAGAGCTCCCAGTGCTAATAGTAGGCAGATGGTGACTGCTTGCTGGAAAGAAGCTAAAACTTAATTTCAAGATCTCCTGTATTAGAATGAGTCATTTCAGAAACTAAAATAGTTGTGTATAAAATCATTGGCAAATCTAGACAGCACACTAAAAAGCAGAGACATCACCCTGCCAACAAAAGTGCATATAGTAAAGGCCATGGTCTTCCCAGTTGCAATGTATGGCTGTGAAAGTTGGACCATAAGAAAGGCTGAGCGTCAAAGAATTGAGGCCTTTGAACTATGGTGCTGGAGAAGACTCCTGCGAGTCCCTTGGACTGCAAGGCGATCAAACCGGTCAGTCCTAGAGGAGATCAACCCTGACTGCTCTTTAGAAGGCCAGATCCTGAAGTTGAAACTCAGAGCTGGGGTAAAGATGAGTTTATTCTTAACAGAACGAACTGGGGAAACAGGGAAGCCTGGCGTCTATTTGTACCTGCCCGGGTGGATGGCATCCAATCAGTTCAAACCTGGGCTTCCTGCCAGTGCAGGTGACAATGGGTGTAGATCCTGGCTTCCCACCAGGCTGACCATGCCTCGGGCTGTCAACAGCTTAAGTCATTAGGCTTATCCTGAGTGAGCAGTCATCGCCTGGAGCTGTCCAGCCCCTCTGCTGATCTGCACCATCAGCCTCCTGCTGTGCTGTCCTTTGTGTATGCTGGGAGGCATACACTGCAGAGGGCAAGAGAAGAAGGGGACGACAGAGAATGAGGTGGCTGGATGGAGTCACTGAAGCAGTAGGCGTGAGCTTAAATGGACTCCAGAAGATGGTAGAGGACAGGAAGGCCTGGAGGACCGTCGTCCATGGGGTCTCAATGGGTCGGACACGACTTCGCAATTAACAACAAATAAAATCATGCTTCTCCCCCCTTTGTCATATGGAAGGAGAGTTAGGTGTATTAGAAAAAAAACAGAAAAATACAGATAGTCCTTGACTTACAACCAGAACTGAGCCCAACATTTCTGTTGCTAAATGGGACAGTCGTTCAGTGAGTTTTGCCCCATTTTGCGACCTTCCTTGTCACAATTGTTATGCGAAGTCATTGCAGTTGTTAAGTTAGTAACCCGGTTGTTAAGTGAATCTGGCTTCCACTATTGCTTGTCAGAAGGTCGCACTAGGTCAGGGGTAGGCAATCTTGGCTCTTTTATGACTCGTGGACTTCAACTCCCAGAATTCCTGAGCCAGCCATGCTGAGGAGAAAGGGAGAGGTTTCCATGCTGGCTCAGGAATTCTGGGAGTTGAAGTCCACGAGTCATAAAAGAGCCAAGGTTGCCTTGGGTGGTCACGTGACCCCAGGACACTGCAGCTGTCATAAATATGAGCCAGTTGCCAAATGGCTGAATTTGGATCATGTGACCCTGGGGATGCTGCCATGATCATTAAGAGTGGAAAAACTGTCGCAAGTCACTTTCTTGCCAGAATTGTTAAGTGAAGTCATTGCAGTTGTTAAGTTAGTAACATGGTTGTTAAGTGAATCTGGCTTCCCCACTGACTTTGCATGTCAGAAGGTCTCAAAAGGGGATCACGCGGCCCCAGGACACTGTGACTGTCATCAATATGAGTCAATTCTCATGCATCTGAATATAAATCACCTGACCATGGAGATGCTTCAATGGTCATAAGTGTGAAAAACGGTTGTAACCACTTTTTTCCAGTGCCATTGTAACTTTGAACGGTCACTAAATGAAATGTTGTAAGTTGAGGATGTACCTGAAAGGTGGACGAGGTAGGAGTTGGGTGGTTTAGAGCCATGTTTTTTAAAGCCTGGGGGTCCCCCGTGACCTTCTCAGGGGTCCGCAGAATCAAAACCATTTACCAGCCTAGGTTGAAAAATAATACAATATTAAAATCCCATCAAACAATCATGAGATGCTGTAGCGGCAGCGAATGCATCAATTTAAATTTTTAATATGGCAAATATCGATAAACATGACCCATACAAACAAATACTCTTTGGGGGTCTTCTATCGTTTTTGAAAGGGGAAGGCATCCTGAAAGAAAGAAAAAAATCAAGAAACAATATTGTAGAGGTTTGTATGCATGCATTAGAGGAGGGAAGGTAAAAATGAATGATTATTTATTCATTTTATGTATTTTATTACCAGCCCAACTGCAGTGGCCCCTGAATGATACAGAATGAACATGGACTGAACAGAAAAGTGAGGCACTGGCATAAAAGAAGTTATGGGGTCTTACTCATCTAGGTAGTCCTCTACTTACAGCCTTTCATTTACAGACCATTCAAAGTTACAACGGCACTGAAAAAAGTCACTGATGACTAGTCCTTGCACTTATGACAGTCACAGCATCCCCACAATCATGCGATCAGAATTGAGACACTTGGCAATTCAGCATGCATTTACGACGGTTGCAGTGTCCCAGGTCATGTGATTCCCCGCTTGCGACATTCAAATCAATGGAGGAAGCCGGATTTGCTTAATGATCATTTGATCCACTTAACAACTGCAGCGATTCACTTAACAACCAAGGCAAAAGAGTCCCACAATTAGGCACAATTCACTTAACAACTGCCTTGTTTAGCAATGGAAATTCTGATTCCAACTGCAGTCGTAACTTGAAGACTACCTATATACAGGTGTGACCTTGACTTATGACCATTGGTTTCATGACCACTTCAAGTTACGATGGCGCTGAATAAAGTGACATGACTCTCATACATATGAGAATCACAGGATCCCCAAAGTCACATAATCAAAATTCAGGGGCTTAGCAATTGGCATATATTTATGATGGTTGCAGCATTGGTGGGTCACGCGATCACCGTTTATGACCGTCTCAGGGGTCTTCCAAGCAGCAAATTCAATGGGGGAAGTCAGATTCACTGAACAATTGTGGCAAAAATGATAATAAAAATCATCATCATAATAATAACAAAGTTGGAAGGTACCTTGGAGGTCATCTAGTCCAACTCCCTGCTCAGGCAGGAAACCCTATACCATTTCAGACAAATGACTGTCCAGTCTCTTCTTAAAAACTTCCAGTGTTGGAGCATTCACAGCTTCTGGAGGCAGGTAGTTCCACTGGTTAATTGTTCTAACTGTCAGGACGTTTCTCCTTAGTTCTTGGTTGCTTCTCTCCTTGATTAGTTTCCATCCATTGCTTCTTGTCCTGCCTTCGGGCACTTTGGAGAATAGCTTGACTCCCTCTTCTTTGGGGCAGCCCCTCCAATATTGGAAGACTGCTATTCTGTCACCCATGGTCCTTCTCTTCATTAAACTAGACCAGGGGTCAGCAACCTGAAACAGTGAAAGAGCCACTCGGAACCGGTGCCCTCAAAAAAAGAAAAACTGGGAGCCGCAAAAAATGTGTGCACATGCGCATACATGCGCGCATGCGCAGAACAGGGTTTGACTAAAGAGTGGAGATATGCACCTACCCTGCATATTTGAATTGATTGGTTGAACTTTTTTAGTCCCACTTTTTTTTTTTGGGACTGCACATGGCAGAGGACTGGGAGCCGCAGGAGATGGCTGAAAGAGCCGCATGCGGCTCCGGAGCCGCGGGTTGCAGACCTGTGAACTAGACACACCCAATTCCAGCAACCGTTCCTCATACATTTTAGCCTCCAGTCCCCCGATCATCTTTGTTGCTCTTCTCTGCACTCTTTCTAGAGTCTCGACATCTTTTTTACATCGTGGTGACCAAAACTGGATGCCGTATTCCAGGTGTGGCCTTACCAAGGCATTGTCAAGTGGTATTAACACTTCACATGATCTTGATTCTATCCCTCTGTGAATGCAAGCTAGTATTGTATTGGGTTTTTTGGCAGCTGCAGCACACCAGATGGAACCAGTGGTGGGATTCAGCCAGTTTGCACCGGTTCAGTAGAACTGGTAGCTAATTTTTTGTTGACTTCAGGGAACCAGATGGAGCCCTAGGCCTTCTCCACAAGGCCCAGAATGGACAGCCGGAAGTGCGTGGACACCGCTTCCAGAAGTCCATTCTGGACCTCGGAGGCTCAGAATGATCCACCGGAAGTGCGTCCCAAAAGTCACAAAACAAACGTGTGATGGGAAGAGTGAACAGTTGAAAAGGAAGAGGCAGACTGTGAAAATTAGCAGTCGGTTAATGCGATCTTCAAAAAGAGTGGGGGGGGGGGAAACTAGAAAAAGTAACTGAGAAAGCAAACTCCGAATGTGGGGGAGGCCAAAATAGAGACAGGGAGAAAGTCAGGGGTTTGAGATATATCTGATTTAACTGCATTTCTTTCTCTTTTCTCTACCCCATTTCTTTTGCTAACAATTTCTTACCTCTTCTCTGTGCTTTGCATAGCATGGCTTACTGCTAAGGAGAATATAGGTAATCCTAGATTGGCAACTGCCCTGTGTTAATGACGGTTGCAGTGTCCTGGCTTCATGTGATCACCTTTTGCAACCTTTTGACAAGCAGAGTCAATGGGGGAAGCCAGATTCGCTTAACAACCGTGTTATTAAGTTATCAACTGCAGTGATTCACTTAACAACTCTGGCAAGAAAGGCCATAAGATGGAGCAAAGCAAACTTAACAACTCTCTTGCTTAGTAACAGGAATGTTGGGCTCAAATGCAGTCGTAACTCGAGGGCTATTGATGCCCTTTAGTTAGTACTGAGGCTCCCAGAATGGATTAGGAGAGCTGGCGATAAAATCATGATAACTGTGGAAGGATTTGATACATCCCTTTGTGTCCCTTTGCCCGTAGGGAAAGTGGCTTTCAGCTTGGGGTTACAAATAAGCAATTATTTGATCAGATTATTATTATTATTATTATTATTATTATTATTATTATTATTATTATTATTATCATCATCATCATCATCATCATCATCATCATCATCCTTGGGAAGTTACTGCCCATCGTAGATTGGAATATTGGCTTAATGTAGTCCGGTTCAGCATGCATAGCATCATAATTCCATTGCAAAACCCAGCATTCTAATTGACAATTTTAATTAAAACAAGACATTTCTAACACTTCCACCTGAAGGTTTCAGAGGCTGGAAAGGGAAGACGGAGAAGATTTTATAGCAGTGAATAGGTTAAGTACTCCTGTTTAACTACCCTCTTTCTCCTTCCCCCATACACCAAAGCTGGGTGACTTATGAGAAAGATTTGAAGCAGCAGAATAAACTATGCAAAGCAAGGGAAATCATGCAAGTTTCGCTTAATTTCATTAAACAAATTAATTTAATTAAAAGCAATTGTGCTCGTTTGCTTAATAGGTTTTAGATGATTTTGCTGCTGCGTTAAGAACGTAAGAGGAACTTGGCTGGTTCAAGCCAACAGCCCACCTAGTCTAGTATCTCGCGTCACAGAGATGGTAAGCAGATCTCTCAAACCCTTAAACAGGGGGCAGTTCTTTCAGTTGTCACCCCCAGTTCTGTCCTCCTCCAATATTCAGGTAGTCCTCAGCTTATGACCACAACCGAGCTGAAATTTTCTATTGCTAAGTGAGACGTTTATTAAGCAGGTTTTGCCCTATTTAATTTCCTTTCTTGCCAGAGTTGTTAAGTGAATCGCGACAGTTGTTAAATTAGTAACATGGTTGTTAAGTGAATCTGGCTTCCCCATTGACCTTGCTTGTCAGAAGGTCACAAGAGCTGATCACATGACCCCGGGACAGTGGAACCGTCATAAATAAGGAGTCAGTTGCCAAGCATCTGAATTTTGATCATGTGACCGTGGGGATGTTGCAGCGGTCGTAAGTGTAAAAAAAACGGTCATAAGTCATTTACGGTGCCATTCTAACTTTGAATGGTCACTAAATGAACTGCTCTAAATTGAAGACTACATGTCGTGGTAGATGACTTCTAAGGCTGCTTGGTCAGTTTTATTACCATCAGTTTGTTACCATAGTCGACAATGGCTCCAGGGTTGGCTAATTTGGAGTGACTCTGACTGTGGAGGTTTTCTCCATAGCTAAGCTAAGAATACAAGAGAGTGGGAATTCTAGATGGTTAAAGAACCATTCTTGGGGAAGAATGCCTCAATGCCGGCGTTGACTCCCCTCCGCCCTGTGCGTTCCCACAGAGAGGGCCTCCTCAGGGTGCCTCCGGTCAGAGAATGCCGGCTGGTGGCCCCCAGGGGGAGGGCCTTCTCTGTGGGCGCCCCGGCTTTATGGAACCAACTGCCGGTTGAGCTCCGGATGGCACCGGATCTTTGCTCCTTCCGGCGCGGGTTAAAGACCCATTTATTCGAACAAGATGGGGGAACGTTAGGGTTTTAATGGGTTTTATATTCTGATTGTTTTAATTGGGCAATTATTTAATCCTTTTTTAACTTTTGTATTTCTATTTATATGCCCTGTTCACCGCCCTGAGTCCTTCGGGAGAAGGGCGGTATAAAAATTCAATAAATAAATAAATAAATAAATAAAAGAAGGAACAAGGTGATCAAGCGGTTGTATTTTGGGGATTCAGTCTGGGAAGATGTGGGGAGAGAGGTCTCAAGTTTACGAGGATCCCATTCAGTTTCCAGAGCCCCTCTGAAAATCAGAGGCAGAGATGGAGGGGGGGGAATGCTTTCAGGTAAGCCTTGAAAGGGGTGGAACACACTTTAAAACAGGTGTGTCCAACCTTGGCCACTTTAAGACTTGTGGACTTCAACTCCCAGAATCCCCAGTCCACAGGTCTTAAAGTCATCAAGGTTAGACACCCCTACTTTACTACAACCAAAGAAAAGCCAATTTAGTTTTCATTGCAAATTAATTCTGAAGTACAGGTAATTCTAAATTTATGACCACAATTCGGACCTGAACTTCTGTCACTAGGTAACGCAAATGTTACAAGAATCACACCAGATTTTACGACCTTTTTGTCAGGGTGGTTAAGTGAATTATGTAAGTTAAGTGAATCTAGCTTCCCCCATTAACTTTGTTTGTTAGAAATCCTCTGAGAAGGTCACAAATAGTGATCACGTAACTCTGGGACACTGCAACCATTATAAATACATGCCGCTGACCAGCCACTGAATTCTGATTCCGGTTGGGGAATTCTGGGATTTCAAGTCCACATCTCTTTAAATTGCCAAAGTTGAAAAACGCTGCTCTGTAGGGACGATGGGACAACTAGTTGAAGTCCCTGTGGCCTTCAACTCCTCAAGAAGGGCATCTTTGGGTTCCCGCCTTCCATAAGCATGTTGTCACTCTCAATACGAAGTCCTCTCCCCTTAAAGTCGATATAGTTGGTCTACTCTAGAGAGCAAATTTTGTCTAGTAGTTAAGGTGCAGACTAGAAAGCAGGAAACGATGAGTTCTGGTCCCACTTTAGGCATGAAAGCCTACTGGGTGACTTTATGCCAATCACCGGGAGACAGTGAGTTCTAGTCCCACCTTAGGCATGAAAGCCAACTGGATGACTTTATGCCAATCACCGGGAGACAGTGAGTTCTAGTCCCACCTTAGGCATGAAGCCCAACTGGGTGACTTTGGGCCAATCACCAGGAGACTGTGAGTTCTTGTCCTGCCTTAGGCATGAAAGCTGGCTGACTGACTTTGGACCAGTCACTCTCTCTCAGCTCAATCCACCTCACAGGGTTGTTGTTGTGAGGAAAATAAGAGGAAAAAGGTGTGTTGCATATGTTCACTGCCTTCAGTTATTTGTAAAAAAATAATCAATGCAGGCTTCAAATAAATAAATGAACCCTACAAGGCTTTGTGGCAAAGTCCAACAGAACTGCACTGGGACAATTGTGGTTGCCATCCTTAAATGTGTATTCCTTGTGAGCCCCACTTGACGTCCTCAGGAGAAATCCTTTCTCAGCAGAAGCATGTGTGGAAAACACATTGCTGTGGTGTTAGGAATCAAATGTGCTGTCCACATTTCAGCACCTGTAAAAAAATTTTCACTCCATGTCTGCCTGCTTCCCCAGAAAACTAATGCATGAAATATGAAGCCGGGCCGGGCTTTAGCCACAGGAGAAGCAATGCCCACTGCCTGGACATTTTTTAACCTTGGAATTCATCTCTGAAAGGAATGGTGATTTCTGCGTATTTTGGAGACACAGTGTGGCTCCTGTGACATTGATGTGTTGGCCACAGGATGGGATGCTGGACTATTTCTGCGGTTCACCGTTCACATGTTGGTTTGCAAAAGAGTGTTTCTTCCTTGGCCAGCTACCAGAGTTTGCTGAGCCGTGGAATATGGGAGTAAGCACTTGTAAAATAATTCCTGGGAAAGATGTCAGAATATAAATTTGACTGGGCAGAATTTTACAAACAGCTTTGTGGGTCGAATCAATCATTCGTTAGTTTTGACGTCTTCCATTTTCCTTCTCTTTTCGCCCTGGAACTCAGGCCAAAAAGAGACAGGAAATATACAGACTGGGGAAAGCTATACAGTTTTAGATTGGACAGGGACCTATGAAGTTCATCTAGTCAGGGACCTATGAAGTTCATCTAGTCAACCCCATAACTCTCACACATACAATTGAGTGCAGGAATCTTTCCGTAATTCCCTTTCTATACAGCAGTAGTGTCCAATCTTGCCAAATTTACGATGTGTGGACTTCAATTCCCAGAATTCCCCAGCTAGCCACAAGTCTTAAAGTTGGCAGGGTTGAACATGTCTGTTATACACTATTCGGTAGCAGGCAACCTCTGCAAACAACTTTATTATTTAATGCTGTTACATTTTTCTTGCATTTTTACTCCAAGACCTCAAGGCAAAATACTTAGTAGCTCCAGTTTTATCCATAAAAACAATCTCGTGAGGCAGACAGACTATCCTAGGTAAAGGTAAAGGTTCCCCCGCACAGGCGTGCTAGTCGTTTCCAACTCTAGGGGCCGGTGCTCATCTCCATTTCAAAGCTGAAGAGCCAGCGCTTGTCCGAGGACGTCTCCGTGGTCATGTGGCCGGCATGACTAGATGCCAAAGGCGCACGGAACACTGTTACCTTCCCACCAGAGTGGTCCCTATTTTTCTACTTGCATTTTTACGTGCTTTCGAACTGCTAGGTTGGCAGAAGCTGGGATGAGTAACAGGCGCTCACTCTGCTACGCGGCACTCAGGATTCGACCCGCCAAACTGCCGATCTTCTGATCGACAAGCTCAGCGTCCTAACCCACTGAGCCACCGTGTCCCTTTTGACCAGTGCTTTTTTTGTAAAAGAAAAAGGTGCCGGAACTCACACATGTCATACAACCCGCCTTGCCTACCCTACAAGGTTCCATCCGAAAAAGGTGCCGGAACTCCATTCTGAGCGTTCTATGAGAAAAAAAGCCCTGCTTTTGACTATCCTAGAGTTACCCCCAAAACCTGGGGTAGGCAACCTTGTCTCTTTTATGACTTGTGAACTTTAACTCCCAGAATTCCTGAGCCAGCATGGCTCAGCTTGGAAACCTCTCTGTTTTCCCTCAGCATGGCTGGCTCAGGAATTCTGGGAGTTGAAGTCCACGAGTCATAAAAGAGCCAAGGTTGCCTACCCCTGCCCAAAACACTTGAATCTATTCTCTCCAGTCCTAGCCCAACCTCTCTCTCATCCATCCATTCAATTTCTATACCGTCCCAACTTAACTAAGTGACTCTGGGTGCTTTGCAAATCTAAAATTTAAAAACAATTTAAAGAATTTAAAATACATTAAAACCATGAAAACATCCACAAAATACGTAAGTACAAGGAGTCCTCAACTTAAAGCGAGAATTGAGCCCATCATTGCTGTTGCTAAGCGAGGCAGTTGTTAAGTGAATTTGACTCCATTTTACAATCTTTCTTACCACAGTTGTTAAGAAAGCTACTGCCCTTATTAAGTGAGTCACAGGGTTGTTAAGTGAATCTGGCTTCCCCATTGACTTTGCTTGTCAGAAGGTCCCAAAAAGGGATCACATCACATCACACACACACACACACACACACACACACACACACACACACACACACACACACACACACCAGGACACTGCAACCATCATAAATACATGGCAGTTCCCTGACTTTTGATCACATGACCAAGGAGATGCTGCAGTGGTCATAAGTGTGAAACATGGTCATAAGTTGTTTTTTCCTGTGATGTTGTAACTTCGAACGATCATTAAGTGAGCTGTTGTAAGTCGAGTGTGTCTGTCTGTGTGTATGTATACACATACATACATACATACACACATATATAAATATATACATACACACACACAAACACATATAGATAGATGTAGATGTAGATGTAGATGTAGATGTACATATACATATACATATACATATACATATACATATACATGTACATGTACATGTACATGTACATGTACATATACATATACATATACATATACATATACATATAAATAAACAGAAGCCAAGTCCGATATCTTCTTAAAAGTCTCTAGTGATGGAGCGTCCACAACTTCTGGAGGCAGGCCATTCCATTAATTAATTGTTCTCACTGCCAGGAAATTTCTCCTTAGTTCTAGGTTGCTTCTCTCCTTGATTAGTTTCCATCCATTGCTTCTTGTCTTGCCTTCGGGTGCTTTGGAGAATAGGTTGAGCCCCTCTTCCCTGTGGCAGCCCCTGAGATATTGGAAGACTCCTATCATGTCACCCCCTAGTCCTTCTTTTCATTAGAGTAGACATAGACAACTCCTGCAACCGTGCTTCGTATGTTTTAGCCTCCCCTAATCACCTTTGTTGCTCTTTTCTGCACTCTTGCCAGAGTCTTAACACCTTCTTCATAATAATTGACACGAAAGCATCAGCTTTTGCGAACTGTAACTGGCTATTTTTTTTTACCTCATTCCTCATTTCTACAGCCTAGGCCAGGGGTAGGCAACCTTGGCTCTTTTATGACTCATGGACTTCAACTCCCAGAATTCCTGAGCCAGGAATTCTGAGAGTTGAAGTCCATGAGTCATAAAAGAGCCGAGGTTGCCTACCCCTGGCCTAGGCCAAGGTTTCTCAGTGTTTCTCAACCTGGGCCCCTTTAAGATGGGTGGACTTCAACTCCCAGTATTCCCCAGCCAACCTTAGGAATTCTGGGAGCTGAAGTCCACCCATCTGAAAGTTGTCGCGGTTGAGAAACACCGCTCTGGGGATACGTTAGGGCAGAAAGGAAGGATTTCGAATACAGTTGTGTGGCTGGATTTAGAACACAATTACTTTTCAATGACAGAGGCTGACAAAAGGACCCCGCGGCTTAAAAGGTTGCATATTTTTCATCCAAAGGTTCGGCTTTGGGGGGTTGTCTTCCTCTGAGCTTGATTCTCTCCCCTACCTCCTAAGAATAGAAATGCATTATTTTTTCGCCATACATACATACGTATGCCCGGCTAACAGATCTATATCACTCCATGAGTTGTTTCTCTTCACAGCAGAAAACATGGTTGCATCTCCATTTAAATGGGACTGACGCTAACAACCAGCTTCCCACTGTGTCGAGAAGTGGCAATTGAACGCAGCAGGGTGGGCTGGTTTCTCCCAGATATTTGGCACCCTCCGAGAGACGAGCACCGCTCTGTGTGCAGTGCAAGCACCACAAGGGAAGAGTAGAGGGTGAGCGAGAGAGAAAACACACACACACACTCACAAACACACAAGGGCAGAAAAGCTGGGGTGGATCTCGTTCACCATTCTGGGACTCAGCAAAATATCCTCTAGGCTAGGGGTGGGGTACCTTGGCTCTTTTATGATTTGTGGACTTCAACTCCCAGAATTCCTGAGCCAGCATGGCTCAGCTTGGAAACCTCTCCCTTTCCCCTCAGCATGGCTGGCTCAGGAATTCTGGGAGTTGAAGTCCACGAGTCATAAAAGAGCCAAGGTTCCCCACCCCTGCAGCCTAGGCCAGTGTTTCTCAACCCTGGCAACTTTTAAGATAGGTGGACTTCAACTCCCAGAATTCCCCAAGCAGCACAGCTTGGGGAGTTGAAATCCACCCATCTTAAAGTTACCAAAGTTGAGAAACACTGCTTGTAAGCTACGAGTTGGCAAAAAAAATCATGGTGGCATAAAATCCCCATCAGTCAATTTTGCAAAAGGCAGCTTTACTCAGAATAGTTTACCTTATATCCTGTGACGATTCCTTTAACACCATCAAACATCAACATCTGCCTATCCCAGCCCTTTGAAGGAACTTGATAGGTGATCAGAAATGCTAAGTCCAGTCTGAACATCTGGCTTGGCTGTCCAACAAACCATAATAATGTATTAAATTTGTCATGGGTCATTGGTGGCCGAGCCAGCAGTTCATAACAGGCAATATAAAGTGTCCTTCAGTTCAGGAAAAAAAAACCTAGATATTTTATGAGGGCTCAGCTTCTTTGAAAAGTCCATGATGCTGGGGAAAATGGAAGGAAAGAGAAGAAGAGGATAGCCAGCAGTAAAGGGGATGATCCTTGGACAGCAAAGGTGACCAACAAGCAAGTACTGGAGCGCATACCCACTGGGCTGCTGTCTCTTGGCCAGGGGGCCGTGGAAATGGCTGGCCGGTGCATTCATGCGTGAGTGCACACTCCCCACCACTTGCGCTAGTGCCCACAACCCCCTTTTTAAAAAAAATTTATTTGTATACCGCCCTTCTCCCGAAGGACTCAGGGCGGTGAACAGGGCAAACGTATAAAAGTACAAGCATACAAATATTAAAAAAGATTAAACAAGGTGCCCAGAAACTAACAACAATAAGTTAAAATGCAATTAAAACAATATTAAAATCCAAACCCATCACCCATCAGGCCAGGCCGGCTTGCTCGAACAAGTAGGTCTTCAGATTGCGTCGGAAGGAGCAAAGGTCGGGCGCCACCCGGAGCTCAACCGGCAAACGGTTCCACAAATCCGGCGCGCCCACAGAGCCCTGGGGGCCACCAGCCGACATTCTCTGACCGGTGGCACCCTGAGGAGGCCCTCTCTGTGGGAGCGTACGGGGCGGAGGGAAGTTGATGCCGGCAGCAGGTGATCCCTTAGGTACGCCGGACCCATGCCATGTAGGGCTTTAAAGACCATTACCAGCACCTTGAATTTGCGCATGTATTCAGGCACGAACAGGGCTGCTAGCTCCAGGTGGGTGTGCACAGCCCATTTGCGCATGCACAAATGGGTGGGTGTGTGCAGGCCATTTGCACATGCGTGAAGGGGGCCACTAGTGCACGTGTGCACGCACCAATTTGAAACCTGCTCTCCTTCCCTCCGGGCAGCAAACCTGGTAAGGTTGTAGACCTCTGGTGTAAGGTCCCTTTCAACTCTGTTATTCTGTTATTCTGCAACTTGAGGGCACATAATTAATCAATGGAAAGACCCAGCTGCCTTGAGAAAAAAAAATATAGGAGCCCTGATGATGCAGTGGTTAGAATGCAGTAGTGCAGGCTAACTCTGCCCATTGCCAGGAGTTTGATCCTGACCTGCTGAACCTTGACTCAGCCTTCCATCCTTCTGAGATTGGCAAAACAAGGACCCAGATTGTTGGGGACAATATGCTGACTCTATAAACCGCTTAGAGAGGGCCATAAAGTACTATGAAGGGATATATAAATCTCAAGTGCTACTGCTGTTGCTAGAATGTTGGGAAGGAAAGAGAAGAAGAAGACAACCAGCAGCAAGGTTGATGGACTCAGTTACAGGTGCAACTTTGGAAGACCTGAAGGACCTGGTTAGAACTAGGACTAGAACTTCATGGAGAAGTTCTTCCCACATAGTTACTAAGAGTCAACCCCAACGTGATGGCACATAATCAATTAATAGTCAGTCCAAACATGATGGCACATAATCAATTAATCGATCAACCCAATGTGATGATGGCACATAATCAATTAATTAATCAACCAACCAATCAATAAATATATAAAGACCCAGCTCCTCTGAGAAGCCCATAATGTTGGGAAAGGTGGAAGGAAAGAGAAGAATAGCAAAATGGGTGGACACGATTACAGGGCTGACGGGGGCACCATTAAAAAACTTGAAGGATCAGGATGGGGACAGACCGTCCTAGAGAAAATATTACTACGTGGCTGCTGAGAGTTGACCTTGACATTATGTTGAAAAAAGAGGTCTACCATTCCTTCCAAAGAAGCCTAATACATGTTTATCAGTGCCTTAGAAAGTGCCTGGTGTGGGCAGAACCACAGAACAGCTGTGTGGTTTCTTCTAGAATTCATATCAAATTAGCTCCAGAATTAAAGAGCGTTGGGCTTGCTGCAGCAGTCCATGCTGAGCAGTTTTCAAGTACGGTACTGAATGTGCCATTAATCAAGTATTGATCAGCAGTCTACCGTATGTCATTTATTTTCCCCACAACAACCCTGTGAGGTGGGTAGGGCGGAGAGAGAGAGAGAGTGGCCAAAGTCATCCAGCGCTCTTTCATGCCTAAGGTAGGACTAGAATTCACTGTCTCCTGGGGATTGGCCCCAAATTGTCTAGCTTTCATTCATGCCTAAGACAGAATTTAAAACTCACCATCTCCCAGTTTGTAGCCTGGTGCAGTAACCACTAGGCCACACCGGTTCCTCTCTTCCTCAAATAAAGTAAAGAAAATTGCCAAGTGAGGTCAAGTCGAGATGGGTTAAGATTTCAGTTGGAATGGAGGGAAGACTATATTAAATTGAGAGTTTAGCCAGGAATTGTACCTTTTAACACACCACACACCACACACACACACACACACACACACATAAACACACACTTTATTTCAGGTTGGGCTTCCAAGAATTGCTAAGTGGGGTGTGCTTTGTTAAATGTCGATATAGCTGGGGATAGGATTGTCAGATGGTTACCCAAAGTAGTTTTGCCCCATTTTCCACCCTCTCGATTGATTGATTGATTATTTATTTTGATGCTGAGGCCTTCTGACTTCCCAATGACATTAATGCATTTTATTGATGACTTGTCTGTATTTTATTCACTACCTGTTTTCAGAAGGCAAGAAAACATGTTGCCATATGTTGGTGATTTTACAACCTAGATGTGGTGGTACAAAATATGGAGGAATCAAGAATTGTTTGTTTGTTGTTTGTTTATGGGGGCGGAAGTCAGGAAGACAAAATCGAGTGGTGACTTTCTTACAGGTAGTTCTCAACATACGACCACAATTACCTGAAATGGTATAGGGTTTCCTGCCTGAGCAGGGGGTTGGACTAGATGACCTCCAAGGTCCCTTCCAACTTCTTCTTCTTCTTCTTCTTCTTCTTCTTCTTCTTCTTCTTCTTCTTCTTCTTATTATTATTATTATTATTATTATTATTATTATTATTATTATTATTATTATTATTATTATTATTGGCAATCCTCGACTTACGACCACAACAGGGAACAAATGACATTTTTCTGGCAGTCATTCTTTCAAATGGGTGCTTTTTCTTTTCTTTTTTGACAGAAAATGGCACACTAAAAAACTGGAAACCAGCAAATTATGTTATTGTACACTGCCCAGAGTCCCTCTCTGAGAGAGAGGAGCAGTTCTTTGGCAAAGAAACAGATAAATAAAATGAGAAACGTCGTAAATTGTGGGGAATTTGACTGTAAGACACTGCAACTGGTCATAAAGGTGAGCCAGTTGCCAAGCATTTGAAATGCAGTCATGTGACCACAGGGGGTGTGGCATGACATTTTATGATGGCCACAATTGCTTTAGGGCAGGGGTCCACAACCTTGGCAACTTTAAGACTTGTGGACTTCAACTCCCAGAATGCCTCAGCCAGCGACTTGAGGACTTCAACTACTAGAATTCCTGGTAGAGGAATTCTGGGAGTTGAAGTCCACAAGTCTTAAAGTTGCCAAGGTTGAGGACCTCTGCTTTAGGGGTTAAGTCCCTCTTCTGGGCCCATCATCATTTCAAGTGGATGTTAAGTGACCAGTTGGAAGACCAGGACTACAGGTAATCTTCAACTTATGACTACAACGGAGCCTAAAATTTCTGTTGCTAAAATTTGTCAAGTGAATTTTGCCCCATTTTACAACCTTCCTTACCAGAGTTGTTAAGTAGAATCACTGCAGTTGTTAACTAAATAAGTGAATCTAGCTTCGCCATTGACTGTGCTTGTCAGAAGGTGGAAAAAGGTCATCACGAGTTCCCAGGACGCTGTGACCGTCACAAATACAGGTAGTCGTCAACTTACAACACCTTGTTTAGTGACCATTGGAAGTTACAGTGGCACTGAAAAAAGTGACTTATGACCGTTTTTCACACTTACGACTGTTGCAGCATCCCCATGGTCATGTGATTTATATTCGGATGGATGACAACTGCCTCATATTTATGACGGTTGCAGTGTCCCGGGGTCATGTGACCCCCTTTTGTGACCTTCTGACAAGCGAAGTCAATGGGAAAGCCAGATTCACTTAACCACCGTGTTACTATTTTAACAGCCGCAGTAGCGATTCACTTAATAAGGAAAAGTTGTAAAATGGGGCAAAACTCACTTAACAAATTTCTCACTTAGCAACACAAATTTTGGGCTCAATTGTGGTCATAAGTTGAGGACTACCTGTACTTGTAGCCTTTTGAAATTCAGGTGCTTGGAATGATTCGCTTAACAATTTTGGAAAAAAGGTCATAAAATGGGATGCAATTCCCTTAACCGCCTTGCTTAACAATGGAAATTTTGGGCTGCATTGTGGTCGTAAGCCGAGGACTACCAGTGCCACCAAAATTCAGGACTTTCATCTCCTTGCAAAAACATTTGCTTCCATTGTGAGAATTTCATCGTTGAAAGTAATTTCTAAAGCAAATGTCATCCAAATGACTTAAAAAAATTTTTTTTTAAAGGATGATTTTCTTACATGGCACCAGAAAAATTTGGAAGCTGGAGATAATTGCTGGGGACAATGCCAGAAGCACATTTGAGGGGGACGAAAGTCCAGCCTTTCCTAACAGCACTTAGGAATGGTGTCTTAAGCAAAGCGGCGCACGCTGTCCACAGCCCCAAACCAGCATGCCTCCCTCGCGGTTTTGCTAATCCTCTAATCTCTTGGATAATCTGCCCAAAAAATATACCTAAAATCCCCCAAACCCCTATAAAATTGGAGTGTGCCTCTGAATATAATACGGAGAGTGAGGGGGGTGCGCTAATCAGGCATCATGGCTGGAGAAAGATCCCCCCTCCCGTTCCATTAATCACCTACCGTTGCCGTTTTATTAATTTTAAGAGGTGCTTGGTTTAATCTTGTAAAGTTAATGGGAAGGAGGAAGATTAGGGAAACCACGTGGGCTCCAGAGAAGCTCGGATAGGCCTCTTGGGGTTTTTCCCCAACGAGTCAGACAATCCTAGCTTAGCAGAATCCATTGTGGTAGAATTGCAACGAGAAAGATTTTCTCCTTGGTGTTCCTAATCGGACACTGTTTGAGTTGGTTAGAAGGGCCAATAACGCCTGGAAGTTTCTAGTCCTCAAGGTCCATCTCAAATACACCCAGGGCGTTTGATTTCAAATGTTCTGGTCTTCTTTTAAAGAGGAAACAATTCGTCAATCTTCTTCATTTAACCTTCTTAATTTTAATCGTTTTGCACTATCTTTTGTTTTTAACCTTTTTGTCATTTTTGTAAGCCGCCCAGAGTCGCTGCAACAGTGAGGTGGGCTGCATACCAATGTAATAAGTAAATAAATCAAGAACTTTGCATGGTTTTTACTTTCTGGATGTAACACAGACACTTTGGTGCCTATCTGGTGTGCAAAAATCCTCAGCTTTGGGGCAAGATACTGTGCAGTTCTGACAGTTGCAAGATGGGTCAATAATACAGGTGGTCCTTGACTTACGACCAACAATTGGAACTGGAATTTCCATTGCAAAATGTGTCACGTCTGAGTCTGCAAGATTTTTTGCCAGGGTTGTTAAGCAAATCAGCACAGTTGTTAAATGAATCACACAGTCGTTAAGTAAATCCAGTTTTTCCCATCGACTTTGCTTGTCAGAAGTCCACTGAAAAGGTTCGTAAATGGTGAACATCTGGCCTCGGAATAGTGTAACCATCATAAATACATGTCGGTTATCAAGAGCCCAGATTTTGATTACTGTACATGATTATGATGCTGCTGCTACGGTTTTAAGTACGAGGACTAAGTTATAAGTCACTTTGATACTTGGACTAGTTGTAAATGAGTTATTTATAAAGTAATAAAGGCAGGATAAAAATCAAATACTGTATATAAATCAATACATTGTGACTAGTTTTTTTCATGTATCTGCTGGAAGGAATGGATGAATATTGGATATTTAGGTTTGGCTTATATAATTAGGTATTATTAGTTTAGGCTTCTATTGTGAAACCTTGATGCAACCCCCCCCCCTGAATCACTGCCATAAAATGGGCAGCTAAATAAATTATTAAATAAATGAATTGCGGCTAGTTGTTCATGTATCTTCTGGGAAGAATGGATGAATATTGGATATTTAGGTATATAATTGGGTATTATTATTTTAGGTTTTTATTGTGAATCCTAGGTGCACCCCCCACCCCGAATCACTGCCATAAAATGGGCAGCTAAATAAATTATTAAATATGTAGGTAACTACATTGCATTGAGTGAGGACTTCTCGATGCAAGATTTTATTTCAAATGTCACCCTTTGGCTTGACTCTGGTTTTTGACAACCGAGAAAGTGTTTATAACAACAACAACAGTAATAATAATAATAATAATAATAATAATAATAATAATAATAATAATAATAATAATAATAATAATAATAATAATAATAATAAAGTTGGAAGGGACCTTGGAGGTCTTCTAGTCCAACCCCCTGCTCAGGCAGGAAATCCTATACTATTTTAGACAAATGGCTGTCCAGCTCTTCTTAAAAACTTCCAGTGTTGGAGCATTCACAGCTTCTGGAGGCAGGTTGTTCCACTGGTTAATTGTTCTCACTGACAGGAAGTTTCTCCTTAGTTCTAGGTTGCTTCTCTCCTTGTTTAGTTTCCATCCGTTGCTTCTTGTCCTGCCTTCAGGCGCTTTGGAGAATAGCTTGACTCCCTCTTCTTTGGGGCAGCCCCTGAGATATCATGTCCCCCCTCGTCCTTCTCTTCATTAAATTAGACATACCCAATTCCAGCAACCGTTATTCATATGTTTTAGCCTCCCGTCCCCTGATCATACTTGTTGCTCTTCTCTGGACTCTTTCTAGAGTCTCAACATCTTTTTTTACATTGTGGTGACCAAAACTGGATGCAGTATTTCAGGTGTGGCCTTCCCAAGGCGTTGTAAAGTGGTATTAATACTTCACGTGATCTTGATTCTATCCCTCTGTGAATGCAGCCTAGCACTGTGTTGGCTTTTTGGGCAGCTGCAGCACACTGCTGGCTCATATTGAAGTGATTGTCCACTAGGACTCTGAGACCCCTCTCACAGTTGCTACTAATGGTCTCTTCTCCTCCTGGCTGTTCCTGTTGCAGATTCCACCAAGGGGACTACACCGTGGAAGTCAGCATCAACGATTACCTGGACATATACTGCCCGCACTATGAGATCCCATTTCCCATGGACCAGATGGAGAGATACATTTTGTACATGGTCAACTACGAGGGCCACAGCTCCTGCGACCATCGGCAGAACGGCTTCAAACGCTGGGAATGTAACCGTCCGGATTCCCCCAACGGGCCCCTCAAATTCTCCGAGAAGTTCCAGCTTTTTACCCCGTTCTCCTTAGGATTCGAATTCAGACCAGGGCACGAGTATTACTACATTTGTAAGTACTGAAAGCTGCTCTATGCTTCCCATAGGAGCCCAGCAGGCTGGAGTTCCATGGGGTTAAGGTGAGGGTTGGAAGGGAAGGTGTGTGTGTGTCCCATAGGTGAAATGTGTTTTTCAGCCTATCAGACCATCCCTTGATAGCAAGCTGGATGCAGGTAGTCCTCAACTTACGACCACTCATTTAGCAATCATTCAAATTTACAGCGGCACTGGAAAAAATATGACTTAGAGTAGATCCTCATATTTACGACCGTCGCAGCCTCCCCACAGTTACGTGATCGGAATTTGGGTGCTTGGTAACCAGCATGTATTTACGATGGTTGCAGCATCCCAAAGTCACGGGATCCCCACTTGTGTCCTTCCGAGCTGGCTTCCAACAAGCAAAGTCAATGGGGGAAGCCAGATTCGCTTAATGACCTTGGGATTCACTTAACAGCTGCCACGATTCGCTTAACAACTGTGGCAAGAAAAAGATTGTAAAATCGTGCACGACTCTCTGAACAACTGCCTTGCTCAGCAGCGGAAATTCTGGTCCCAGTTAGCATCGTAAGTTGAGGACTATCTGTAAATACTGGCTGAAGTTAGCTTTCTCAGAAGTCCAGTTCGGTTCAAAGCTGGGCTGTTGGAATGAAATGTTATAAAAAGGGGGGTTGCGACACGGAAGGAAAACCTAGAAATGTAAGCAGCTTGCTTATATTATCAGATTCATGGTGCATGAAGCTAAGAAATGAGCAATCTGAAACAAATCAGCCCCAGTCAGCCCCTCTGTACCCCAAGATTGTGTTGCTGGAATTCGGCAGTAAAATGGCTCATGAACATGGAACATCAGAATAAAAGAGTTGGAAGGGATCTTGGAGGTCATCTAGTCCAACCCCCTGCTCAGGCAGGAAACCCTATACCATTTCAGACAAACGGCTGTCCAGTCTCTTCTTAAAAACTTCCAGCGTTGGAGCATTCACAGCTTCTGGAGGCAAGCCGTTCGACATGAAAGCAGTATTCCAGTATTTGAGGGGCTGCCACAAAGACGAGGGGGTCGCGTTATTCTCCAAAGCACCAGAGGGCAGGACACGAAACAGTGGTTGGAAACTGAACAAAGAGAGAAGTAACCTAGAATTAAGGAGAAACTTCCTGACAGTGAGGACAATTAACCAGTGGAACAGCTTGCCACCAGAAATCGTGGGCGCTCCATCACTGGAGATTTTTAAGAAGAGACTGCACAGTCACTTGTCTGAGATGGTGTAGGTTCTCCTGCTTAAGCGGGGGGCTGGACTAGAAGACCTCCAAGGTCCCTTCTAGCTCTGTTTTATTCTATTGGTTGATTGTGGTGACACAGTGGTTAGAATACAGTATTGCAGGCTAACTCACTGCTCACTCCAGGAGTTTGATTCTGACCGGCTCAAGGTTGACTCAGCCTTCCATCCTTCCGAGGTCGGTAAAATGAGGACCCAGATTGTTGGGGGCAACAGGCTGACTCTGTAAACCGCTTAGAGAGGGCTGTGAAGTGCTATGAAGCGGTATATAAGTCTAAGTGCTATTGCTATTTTCACCATGAGGAAATTTCTCCTTAGTTCTAGGTTGCTTCTCTCCTTGATTAGTTTCCATCCGTTGTCTTTCATTCTGGTGCTTTGAAAAATAGGTTGACACCTGCCCCTTTCTTTGTGGCAGCCCCTTAGATATTGGAACAGTGCTATCATGTCACCTTTAGTCCTTCTTTTCATTAAACTACTAGACCAGGGGTCGGCAACCTGAAAAAGGAAAAGAGCCACTGGGAACCGGTTCCATCACATATATAAAAAAGTGGGAGCCGCGTGCGTGCATCCATGCATGCGCATGCGCAAAAAACGTTTTGTGCATGCGCAAAACATTTTTTCTTGCGCATGTGCGGACGCGCGCGGTTGCCATTTTTTTTATGTGTGATGGAACCGGTTCCCGGTTGCGCGACGGCGACGGCCCATCTGCAAAGCTGCCGCTTTCGGCAGCCTGCAAACGTGCCGCGGCAGCTTTCTCAAAGAGCGGCGCTGCTGACCGTTCGCGCACCTTTGGAGAGGTGCGCGTGCACCACTGCCCGTTTGAAGAGGTGCGCGCGCACCACTGCCCGTTTGAAGAGGTGCGCTGGGAGCCACAGGAGACGGCTCAAAGAGCCGCATGCGGCTCCGGAGCCGCGGGTTGCCGACCCGTGTACTAGACCAAGGGTAGGCAACCTTGGCTCTTTTATGACTCGTGGACTTCAACTCCCAGAATTCCTGAGCCAGCATGGCTCAGCTTGGAAACCTCTCCCTTTCGCCTCAGCATGGCTGGTTCAGGAATTCTGGGAGTTGAAGTCCGCGAGTCATAAAAGAGCCAAGGTTGCCTACCCTTGTACTAGACAAACCCAATTCCAGCAACCGTTCCTTACACGTTTTAGCCTCCAGTCCCCTGATCATCTTTGTTGCTCTTCTCTGCCCTCTTTCTAGAGTCTCAACATCTCCTTTATATTGTGGTGACCAAAACTGCAACCAAGGCATTACAAAGTGGTACTAATACTTCATGTGATGTTGATTCTATCCCTCTTTTACTGTAGCCTAGAACTGTGTTGGCTTTTGGGGCAATGTTGGCGACAACATTTTTGGCTATGCAACGTTGTCTTTTTCTGGGTGCTGGTGGAGGAGGTTTTAAGGATAGAAATGGGGGTGGTGGTGGTTGTCATCAGTTTCCGGAAAAACTTCTCACTTCCCCGAGACTCAAAATACCCCACTCCCAAGTTGCCTTACCCCCTTTTCAGGGATATCACAACATCCGTACATTGTCTCCCATCACCCTTCAGAGGACTGAGTGGAAGATGCAGTGAAGAGATTGAGTTAACGGAAAGCCCAGGTTTCACCCACCCCAATTTAGCTTGGAAGGATATTAGTGTTTCCCCAGCACTAACTGGAGATAATCATCTATTCTTGACTCGCAAAGAACCTTGTAGGTGAATGTGTGTGATTAGAAAGGAATAGGGGTTTGTTTGCTATCCATGCCCTCAGTGCAGTTTCAACAAATTAAAAGCCACATCTAACAGAGAACACACATTTATCCACACTTAGCCACTCAATCACCGGGACCTTTCCTCGAAGCAGTGTGTTTTTATTTATTTACTAGAGAACCCGTGACTTCTTGGGTCATCCTTAGCAGAGATATTTCCTTACCGGATTCCTCATGTGTTTTCAACAAAGGCAGAGCTTCCGATATAGTTGAAAACTTCTTTAAGTTTAAGTTTAAGTTTAAGTTTTATTTAATTTGTATACCGCCCTTCTCCTTGGTAGGGACTCAGGGCGGTTCACAGGGCATATATAAAAAAGACAATACAAAAATTAAAAAAGATTAAACCCATGCCCAATTAAAACAGTAATACAAATCTAAGACAACAAATTAAAACCCATATCCCCCGTCAGGCCAGACCAGCCATTTCAAATAGGTGGGTCTTCAGGCCACGACGGAAAGTTCGGAGGTCTGATGCCGTCCGGAGCTCTACCGGCAGTTGGTTCCATAATGCCGGAGCGCCCACAGAGAAGGCCCTCCCCCTGGGGGCCACCAGCCGACATTCTCTGACCAGAGGCACCCTGAGGAGGCCCTCTCTGTGGGAACGCACAGGGCGGAGGGAAGTTGACGCCGGCAGCAGGTGATCCCGGAGGTACTCCGGACCCATGCCATGTAGGGCCTTGAAAACCATTACCAAAACCTTGAACCTCACCCGGAAGACAACTGGTAGCCAATGCAGCTCGCGGAGCAAAGGTGTAACATGGGAGTACCGGGAAACTCCCAAGACAACTCTCGCGGCCGCATTCTGTACCAGTTGGAGCCTCCGAGTGGTCTTCAAGGGAAGCCCCTTTAAAAATTCAGGGAAACATTCAGAGACTTCGCTGGCTCGAAAAGAGGGCATGTTAAGCTGGGTAACAGAGTCAAGCATAAACAGGTGATCACAGGAAATGTTTTATGACGTGTTCCGTTTTACGTCCTAAAATGCTTCAGGGTCACTTTGGGGTCATGAAATCTCTGATAAAGTTTGCCAAATTTCAGTTCCGTTGGGAGTCATAGGCCCTGCATTTTGGAGGCATTTTGTCAGTTTTATTTATTTGCTTTTGTTTGTTTTCCCACCTTTAGTTTTATAAATAACTCAAGAAGGTGAACATACTCCTTCCTCCTCCTATTTTCCTCACAAAAACAACCCTGTGAGGTGGGTTGGGCTGAGGGAGGGGGACTGGCTCAAAGTCACCCAGCTGGCTTTCGTGGCAAAGGAGGGATTTGATTCCACAACCTCCCATTTTCTAGCCTGGTGCCTTAACCACTCCACTAAACCAACCTTGGTTGAAAACGTTTTGCCCTATGCTGAACTGTTTCATCCAGTTAAAGGTTCACCGAAAATGAGAATTTTAGTAATATATAGATTTAATTTATCAAATTTGCATAGCTGTCCATTGTCACAAGAAATGACCGGGGGCGGTATTCAGCAATTAAAAAAACAATAATTATAGAAATACAATCATTGTAAATATGTAAATCAATCATTATTAAAAAATCAAAATAAATTAAAAAAAAGTAAGATACACAAACCGCAGACATGGAAAAAGTGAAATAGTAGAGCCATCTTAAAAGGTTATTGATTAGTGGTTCCTTGGGAAACCGACCCCCAAGATTTTAGTGCTTTTTAAAGGAAGGAAGGAAGGAAGGAAGGAAGGAAGGAAGGGAGGGAGGGAGGGAGGGAGGGAGGGAAGGGGGGAGAGAGGGAGAAGGGGAAGGAAAGAAGAAAGGGAGGGAGGGAAGGGGGAGGGAGGGAGAAGCGGAAGGAAGGAAAGGAGGGAGGGGAGGGGGAGGGAGGGAGGGAGGAAAGAGGAAGGAAAGAAAAAGAAAGAGAAGGAAAGAAAGAAAGAAAGAAAGAAAGAAAGAAAGAAAGAAAGAAAGAAAGAAAGAAAGAAAGAAAGAAAGAAAGAAAGAAAGAAAGAAAGAAAAGAATTGTTGCTTCCTGCCACCCATCTTAATCTCTGGAACTCACCGCTGCAGGGTATTCTTAGGTTTAGCAGTTTTCCTGGTCACTTTCGTTTCCTAGTTACATGTTTGCCTTGCTCACCCTGAAAGGATCTCCGTTTGATGCACCCAGGATCCCCCCCCCCCCGCCACTCTCCACAATATTATCATTTTGGCCAGGAAAAACAAGGCTGTTGACTAAATTCACAGCACCCTATTGACCTCCTGGTGCGTCTCTGTAATTCTTTATTGCGGCCATGCCTCATTGAGGGCATGAGTATTTCTCCTTTTGGTACAATTTTAATCTTCTGCCGAGATCTATTTTCATAATTAAAAGAAGAAAAAAAAAACCTGAAAACGCCATGCCCATCTTCGACTTCTGATTACACTGTCAATCCTAACTAAGCAATCACAGCGACTGGTTTAATTAGCAAGAATGACTCTATTTAAACTCCATTGGGGCCTTGGGAATGGGGGATGCTCCGCTACCCAGCTGGGGCCACATTCTGAGAAAATGATAAAAATAAACCAGTGTGCGGCACAGAACGAATGAGAGCAGGGAGAGAGGAGAAGAAAAAGGCGCAAAGAAGCAGGGAAGGTTCTGGGTGAGAAACACTGAAGGCCACCTCGTTCCCCACTCTATTCAACTTGCTAAATGATCTGTGCTTCAGCCTCTCGGTGAGAACTCTGGACTTTTTTATTTAGATTTTCTTTTTAGTCTCATTTTTATTATTTTTTTTTATAAATAACTCAAGCTGGCGAACATGTCTAAGGCTCCTTCTTCCTGTTTTTCCCATAACAGCAACCCTGTGAGGTGGGTTGGGCTGAGTGAGAGAATAACTGGCCCCAAGTCAGCCAGCCGTCTTTCATGCCTAAAGTGGGACTAGAACTCACAGTCTCCCATTGATTGGCCCAAAGTCACCCAGCTGACTTTCATGGCTAAGGTTAGACTAGAATTTGTAGTCTCCTGGTGATTGGCCCAAAGTCAGCCAGCCGTCTTTCATGCCTAAAGTGGGACTAGAACTCACAGTCTCCCATTGATTGGCCCAAAGTCACCCAGCTGACTTTCATGGCTAAGGTTAGACTAGAATTTGTAGTCTCCTGGTGATTGGCCCAAAGTCACCCAGCCGTCTTTCATGCCTAAAGTGGGACTAGAACTCACAGTCTCCCATTGATTGGCCCAAAGTCACCCAGCTGACTTTCATGGCTAAGGTTAGACTAGAATTTGTAGTCTCCTGGTGATTGGCCCAAAGTCAGCCAGCCGTCTTTCATGCCTAAAGTGGGACTAGAACTCACAGTCTCCCATTGATTGGCCCAAAGTCACCCAGCTGACTTTCATGGCTAAGGTTAGACTAGAATTTGTAGTCTCCTGGTGATTGGCCCAAAGTCACCCAGCTGTCTTTCATGCCTAAAGTGGGACTAGAACTCACAGTCTCCCAGTGATTGGTCCAAAGTCACCCAGCTGACTTTCATGGCTAAGGTGGGACTAGAACTCACAGTCTCCTGGTGAGTCACTGTGGTGATACCAGCTCTCCAATCCAGGTATTAACAAATCCTTGATTTAAGAGTCTTCTTTTTCTTCCTGACCAAGGGAAAGTCGGTCAGCTTTTGCTAAGGGTTGTTAGGTCCATCTCATTTCAAGGGAGTGTGTTTGGGGTGGGGTGGGGGGGTGTCAAAATAAAAGTCAAGGATGTTGTAAGGGCACAGTCCCAGCCTTGCCTCTGTTTTAGAGATAATACTGGTCTTTGATTGTGCAACACATCCATCCAGACACATGATAATCTAGCACAGTGATGGCGAATCTTTTAGAGAACGAGTGCCCAAACCGCAACCCAAAACCCACCTATTTATTGCAAAGTGCCAGGGCCACATCAGCATTGTGGTGCCCTCCGAGTGCCGCCTCTGGCATGCAAAACCCGGGGGCGCAAAAACGGGCCACCGTGCTGCAAGGCGCAAAAACAGCTGCGGCCACACCGCGGGGTGCAGATACAAGGCACTGCGCCACGCAAGAACGGGGCAGGGCTAGTGAGTATCACGTAGGCACTAGCCCTGCCCCATTTGCTGCGCGTGCATGCTTGTGGCCCTGTGCGCACATGTACACATGTAAAATGCTTCCCCCTCCCTTTTCTTCCAATCCACCAATCGACAATGGTTGGTGACCTCTGCTCTACCACCTCTACGCGAGCTGGCTAGTCGGCCGCTTCGCCTCCTTTGTGCTGGGCGGGGCTCCTGCTTCGGGTGGTGGTGGCGGCCTGATGGACCTGCTGCTGGCGGCGGCGGCGGCACACGTGCCAACAGAGAGGGCTCTGAGTGCCGCCTTTGGCACGCGTGCCATAGGTTCGCCACCACTGATCTAGCAGATGTTTCTGAGTACACTTGTACAGGGGGTTCTTGTGAAATGTGTCTGGGAAGCATGAGGCCTCCTGCTTGGAGGGGAGGGGGGTTGACTTCATGAAGGATTCCCATGGGAAGAGGTTGGTGGGGAACTTACTTTGAATTATGAGCTGTTGTAAATGTGTCCCAGAAACAGGAGAGAACAGTTTTGTTGTTTTTTTTTGTTTTTTGCAAGGACAATTCACCTAGAGCAGGGCTTTTCAACCTTTTCAACCATTGTACCACTTTTAGGATATGGCAACATCCGAGTACCACCAGTCGCCTAGCAAGGTGTCCAAAACTTGATGACCCAAAAAAAAAGGAAAAAAGTGATGAAGTACAAGTAGTCCTCGACTTACAACAGTTCGCTTAGTGACTGTTCGAAGTTACAATGGCACTGAAAAAAGTGCCCCCCACAAGCCACAGCCGAGCAAGACACCTGCCCGCCCGGCGGTGCTCTTCCTCCTGTCCGAGGTTTTCATTGTTGTGAGCATTTCTGTTGAGGATTGGTAGCAGGGGTGGGGTGGGGGGTGTTTGGTTTTTATCCCCCCCCCCCCATCTGCTGTGTGATTGCAGCAGACACTGTGACCGTCATAAATATGAATCAGTTGCCAAGCATCTGAATGTAAATCACAAGACCCTGGAGATGCTGCAACATTCCAGCTGATTGGTGCTTCTTCTGGGCTCAGCAGAAGCACCAGGATCAGTGCCGAGCTCCAGCTGGAACCTGGCGCTGATCCTGGCGCTTCCGCTGAGCCCTGACAGCCCTGCAGCTCCAGCCATCTCTCGCTCAGGCTTGTGCGGTGCTGCTACCGGTTCAGCTCATTCCCCTCCCCCGCTACCACTTGGTCACGTACCACTGGTTGGAAAGCCCTGGGCTAGGAAACCCACTGGAGGAGCGTCCATTAGGATCCTTCTTAAGGATAGCCTTAAGGAAGCGTCCTTGTCTTGCTCCTTCCCAAGTACAGGTATTCCTCGACATAGTGACTGTGCAAAATGACAACAGCGCTGAAGAAAGTGACTTGTCACCAACTTTCACCTTTACAGCCCGTTGCAGCATGCCCACGGTCACGTGATCAAAAATTCGGAGGCTTGGCAACTGACATGTACTTGTGACGGTTGCACTGCCCTGGGGTCCCAGCCGGCTTCCGAAAAGCAAAATCAGCAGGGAGAAGCCAGATTGGCTTAATAACCACATGACTCGTTCAACAACGGCAGCAATTCACTTAACAACTGTGGCAGGAAAGGTCATAAAATGGGGCAAAAATTCACTGAACAACTGTCTCGCTTAGCAGTGGAGGTTAAGTCGAGGATTGCTTGTGCTACTTCCTAGATGTAGCTGAGTTGTAAATTTAGCCATGGCTAACCATCATTTGGGGAATAAAGCCACAATCGGCTAGTCCTGTACACACATGTGTACAACACCTGAGGCATACTTTACAGCCCCCCCACTCCCCACCCCTCCTGGCTGGGTTCCTACCAGCTGCTAAATCAAAATAAAACTGGGTTTAACTGGGAAATTGTGCTTAACCCTCATCTAGTAGCCCACCTAGGCTTGAGGGACCAGCGAGTACAGGTAGTCCTCAATTTACAACCATTCGTTTAGTGACCATTCAAAAGTATAACCAGTGAAAAAAGTGACACGACCACTCCTCACACTTACGACCTTTACAGCATTCTGATGATTAAAAATTCAGGTGCTGGGCAACTGACATGGACTTATGACTGTGGCAGCATCCCAGGGTCAAGTGGTCACCATTTGCGACCTTCCCAGTTGACTTCTGACAAGCAAAGTCAATGGGGGATGCAGGATTCACTTAACAACCATGACTCATTTAACAACCGTGATGATTCACTTAAGAACCAAGGCAAAAAAAAGGTGGTGAAATCAGACACAACCCACTTAACAAACGCCTTGCTTAGTGATGGAAATTCTGGTCCCAGTTGTGACTGAAACTCGAGGACTACCTGTTTTGTTCAAGGTAAATTCCTCTCCACCTTTTCCACACAGAGAATCAAATCACCCAAATTTCAAGGCTAAAGCTCCAGGGACACCTTCCTTCCTTCCTTCCTTCCTTCCTTCCTTCCTTCCTTCCTTCCTTCCTTCCTTCCTTCCTTCCTTCCTTCTCTCCCTCCCCCTCTCCTTCCTTCCGTCCTTCTCTCCATCTCTCCCCCTCTTCTCCTTCCTTCCTTCTCTCCATCTCTCCCTATCCCTCTTCTTCCTTCCTTCCTTCCTTTCTTCCTTTCTTCCTTCCTTCTCTCCCTCGCCCTCTCCTTCCTTCCTTCCTTCTCTCCATCTCTCCCTATCCCTCTTCTTCCTTCCTTCCTTTCTTCCTTCTCTCCCTCCCTCTCTCCTTCCTTCCTTCCTTCTCTCCATCTCTCCCTATCCCTCTTCTTCCTTCCTTCCTTCCTTCCTTCTCTCCCTCCCCCTCTCCTTCCTTCCGTCCTTCTCTCCATCTCTCCCTCCCCCTCTTCTCCTTCCTTCCTTCTCTCCGTCTCTCCCTATCCTTCCTTCCTTTCTTCCTTCTCTCCCTCCCTCTCCTTCCTTCTTTCCTTCTCTCCATCTTTCCCTCCCCCTCTTCTTCCTTCTTTCCTTCCTTCTCTCCGTCTTTCCCTCTTCTTCCTTCCTTCCTTCCTTCTCTCCATCTCTCCCTCCCCCTCTTCTCCTTCCTTCCTTCTCTCCGTCTCTCCCTATCCCTATCCTTCCTTCCTTCCTTCCTTCTCCATCTCTCCCTCCCCCTCTCCTTCCTTCCTTCCTTCCTTCTCTCCACCTTTCCCTACCCCTCTTCTTCCTTCCTTCCTTCTCTCCGTCTTTCCCTCTTCTTCCTTCCGTCCCTCTCTCCCTCTCCTCTTCTCCTTCCTTCCTTCCTTCCTTCCTTCCTTCCTTCCTTCCTTCCTTTTCTCCCTCCCTCTCTTCTCCTCCCTCCCCCTCCCTCCTTCCCTCCCTCCCCTCCCTCCCCTCCCTCCTCCCTCCCTCTCTTTTAATGTTTTTAGTGAGAGATTACATAGGAGTAAACAGGGAAACGTATCCCGGCTAAGCCTGTTAGAATTCACCTCATGTGGAACATTGCAAATTACGCTTCTTTGAGGGAGTTATATTTAGCAGACATGAAAGAGCCTGCGCTACCTTCTTCCATAGTTTGCAAATTGGAATTCCATTAACCTTCCAGGCATTCAGAGGAAGAGGCTGCTTTACCGTACCGCGCCACACTTACAGGTCAAGGTTAAGCAGTGGCTTTCCGGCCAAGAAGGAGTGTTTCCTCTTTCTGATAGGCTTCTTTGGGAGAGAAGCATTTTAAAAATAAAAAGAGCCTGAATCTCAGCGTGAACCAGAACAGAGGCTGGCAGGAAGAGGGAAAAACAGGTGGGGTTGTGTGTGTGGTTTTTTTTTAGCCCAGGAGGGGAGGGGAGATATATATAAAACAGAACAAAACAGAATAACAGAGTTGGAAAGGGACCTTGGAGACCATCTAGCCCAACCCCCTACTCAAGCAGGGGACCTTATACCATTCTGGAAAATGGCTGTCAAGCCTCCTCTTAAAAACCTTCAGTGATGGAGCCCCCACAAGTTCTGGAGGCAGGTTGTTCCATTGGTTAATCGTTTCTAACTGTCCGAAAAATTATCTTTAATTCTGGGCTGGTCCTCTCCTTGATTAGTTTCCATCCGTTGCTTCTTGTTCTGCCTTCAGTTGCTCTGGAGAACAGGTTGACCCACACTTCTTTGTGGCAGAAATATTTTTTATTTTAATTCCATTTATAAATATTGGAAGACTGCTGTCATGTCACCCCTTGTCTTTTTTTTCACTAGACAAGCTGTAGCCAATTCCAGCAAGCGCTCCTGATGTGTCCTTCTCTGCACTCTTTCTAGGATCTACACATCTTTTTTTGTTTACATCCTAACATCCAAAACTAGATGCAATTGTAGTTGTAAGTCAAGTGTATGTAAAAAAGGAAGTGTTTCCTGTTTTTATCAGCCTCTCTCTAACTGGGTTTACACAACTCATTAAATCCTAACCTGAGTTAACAAAGCATGATTTCCCTGTGTATAGAATACCTGCTGAAGAAATAGATGAACTATAGGATGTCTTAATGTGATGGTCAGGATTCTGACAACATACTGAACCAAAAATGGCACAATGTCATTTTATCCTAGCTTAACGGGAATGTTAGAACCCAACCATCCTGGGTTCAGGTGGATTCATTGAAATATCTCTGGGAAATATGTTAGTATCCCATTCAGTTCTCAATAATATATTGCGTTGACATTCCACTTTTTCTCCAAGAGTTCACCATGGCTTCCATTTAATCCTCACAGCAACCTTGCGAGGTTGACTGAGAAATGGATTCGCTGGCCTGGAATGCCTATAGAGGTTCTCCTGCTTGAGCAGTGGGCTGGACTAGAAGACCTCCAAGGTCCCTTCCAGCTTCTATTCTATTCTATTCTATTCTATTCTATTCTATTCTATTCTATTCTATTCTATTCTATTCTATTCTATTCTATTCTATTCTATTCTATTCTATTCTATTCTATTCTATTCTATTCTATTCTCACTCATCCAGGTCATGTCCCAAAGGTGCTTTTTCAGGAGGCAACTGGACTTTCTTTGTTTTTCTTTGAAGACGTTTCACTTCTCATCCAAGATGCTTCTTCAGCTCTGACTAGATGGTGGGGAATGGAAGAATTTATACTCCTTGCAGACAGCTGGTCATTTGCATTCTTTCAGAGAGTCGTTGAGGCCTCCTGGAGGTTTGTCTGGGTCCTCAGGATCACCTGAGGTGTGGAGCCTTCTTGGAACTGCTGAAAGGACCGTGTTGTAGACTGGAGATGGATGATGTCGTATCCCTCCCCCTGTGTTGAGAGCGGGCTGTTCAGTTTTGACACAGATGGTCTCTTTGACCCCTCTTTTCAAAGCAGCGGTCCTCTCTGTTCAAAATGTGGACTTTGTCTTTTAAATGTAGAAGGACTGCTGAATCTTGTCCTGATGGGTTTGTTCTCCTGTGTTGTGCCATGTGCTTATGAAGTGGTTGTTTTGTTTCCCCAGTGTACAGATCTGCACGTGGCTCACTGCATTGTACTGCATATACCACGTTGCTCAGTTTATTTATTTTTATTTTATTTTATTTTAATTCCATTTATATCCCGCCCTTCTCCGAAGACTCAGGGCGGCTTACAAGCTTAGCAGTAGCCTTCATTCTATGTATATGCCTGCTTATTAGGGCTTTCACACACACCCCCAAGCGGCATTATTACAAAGTCAGCTTAATTGCCCCCAACAATCTGGGTCCTCATTTTACCTACCTCGGAAGGATGGAAGGCTGAGTCAACCTTGAGCCTGGTGGGACTCGAACCTGCACTAATTGCAGGCAGCTGGTGTTACTTAAGGAGGCATTAGCCCACTGCTCCACCAAGGCTCTTTGTGTCTGGGTGACTTAAATCAGGGGTCCCCAACTTACAGACTAGGCAACCAGGTACTGGGCCATGGGCTCATGGCTAGCGGGCCACAGAAATGGATGGCCAGGGTGCGCACATGTGGGCACGCATTCCCCCCACCCGCGCTAGCGCCTGTGGCCTCTTTTACACATGTGCGCAGGCACGAACCAGGACGCTAGCGTGGGGTGTGTGTGTGGGGGGGCTGTTCATGCACAGGCATGGCGCCAGTGCATGCGTGAACGCAGCCGCTAGTACTGCGCCAGTGGGTGTGGCCCTGTTTGTGTGCGTGCACACGCGCACACAGTAATTACTACTGCTATGCTTGTAAGCCGCCCTGAGTCTTCGGAGAAGGGTGGGATATAAATGGAATTAAAATAAAAAAATAAATAAAAAATTAAAAATTTGGAAGCTGCTCTCCACTCCAGGCTGCAAGCCCAGAAAGCTTGGAGAACTCTGACCAAGGATTTGGAGCTGGGTTTGAACTTATGACCTTCCATCACTCTCTTGATGTGGGGCTTAGGTGCTCTGAGAAAGATGAGAGCTCAGCCACACTGGACAGGTCTCAGGAGAGGAATCCTGAGGCCGAGTGCGCCTCTCCCTTCAATAATATGCTGAGATATAATTTACAGAAACCATATCACCCATCTCAGATTGGTAGCCGCTTGCGCCCAGAAGGAGCGTTGCTAGGTGTTGGGAGTTTCTGCACATCTGGTGACAAATGGGCTACAGAAGAGACAGCGCAGTTGTGGGCGCAGCTATGGAACAACTCAAAAGAAATGCGACAAGAATGCAGCTTGGATAAAAGAGGTGGGTAAGAATCAAAAAGAAACAAGATAACTTGTAATAACAGCCGAAGTGGTGGGGAAAAAGGGCAGGAAAGATCAAGAATATCTGCAAGAATGCCATTTGCCTGCAAGCAAGAACTGCTGGGCCACAAAATAGACAAAGTACTGTAATGGGGGGGGGGGGGAAGAAAGACGCTACAGCATTTTGGGAATTTAGAATCCAAACAGACAAGCAGCTGCCAAACAACATCCCAGAAATAGCAATTGTTGATAAGAAGGACAAACACGCCTGGAGAGTGGACGTGGCAGCGCCTGGAGACAGCAGAACAGAAGAGTAAGAACTGGAGAAAATCACAAAATACACAGATCTGCAAACAGAAGTAGAACGACTGTGGCAAAAGAAAACAAAGGCAGTCTCAATAACAATAGGCTTGGGTGCAATCCTGAAACATCTGGAGCACCACTTGAACGCCGTCGTCGGCACCGCTAACATCCCTGCTTAGTCAGTTGCAAAGGGCAGCTTTGCTTGCAGCAGCTTACATCCTGCAGTGCAAAATAGAACTTCCCACAGCCACCTCGCCACGGCCAATTCTCCACAACTGACTTGTTGTGACCAATTTGCCACGGGACAACTCGCCATAGACAACCCTCCGTGGGACAACTCGCAGCGGGACAAGACTAACACTAATATCGAAGAAATATTGGAATAGAATCTTTAGAGATAGAATGCCAAGGAAGGGACAATTTTTTATTTTATTTTAATTCCATTTATATCCCACCCTTCTCCGAAGACTCAGGGCGGCTTACAAGCTTAGCAGTAGCCTTCATTCTATGTATATGCCTGCTTATTAGGGCTTTCACACACACCCCAAGCGGCATTATTACAAAGTCAGCTTAATTGCCCCCAACAATCTGGGTCCTCATTTTACCTACCTGGGAAGGATGGAAGGCTGAGTCAACCTTGAGCCTGGTGGGAGGCGAACCTGCACTAATTGCAGGCAGCTGGTGTTACTTAAGGAGGCATTAGCCCACTGCTCCACCAAGGCTCTTGTAAAATGAAATGTGAAAGACCAAAATTAAAAAAAAATTATTATTATTTTAAATAGTTCAATTGAATTGTTCAGTTGTTCCACACAGGAAATTGTCCTGCAGTGAGTTGGCCGTGGCGACTTGGATGCGGCAAATTAACAATACCTTCAATATGTGTTAAAAACAAACAAATATCCACCTATCCCCAGGTCTTTGGGAAGGACTGGATAGAAATGCCATCTCCAGTCTAAACATCCCACCAGAATAATAGGAGGCGCAAGAGGAGGGTGAGGAAGTGGTGTTAGCGGCACAGAACCATTTATATAAACTAAGGCAAAGAAAGAGAAGGGATTTACGGATGAAGATGCAAAAGTGGGAAAAACAAAAGAGGTCAGGGGTTAAATGCAATGAGCCATATTGAGCCTTTTTTCAGATGGAGGTGAAAACGGGGGGATTAGGAGAGGATTGGTAAAAGACTGAAAAGGCAACGGAGCAATCTGCCTTCATCTCTTTGCAAGGGTATATTAAAACTTCGGCAAAGTCTCTTCACAATCCGGGCGGTTTCTCTCAACCAGCTCTTAGCTCCGTTACGAGAGCCTCTATGGAGGATGGTCAAAAAAAAAAGAAAAAAAGGGCAAGATGGCGGACCCAATGATGTGGCCCTGCATCACACTTTTTTTTAAAAAAAAATGCTGATTCTCTTAAAGTCCGTTGCAGAAAAAAATGCTCCTAAATTGGTCCCGTCGTGCAATGACCTGCTTTACGATTGTCACGATGTAGAACCTTAAGGGGCAGATTCCATTATGGCTGTAAGTCAAGAACTTCTTGTATCATAAACTCGGTGTTAATCCTTAGCAACCATTCGGATAGATTTTCTCCGTGATGGTAAGTCCCTAATCTGGTCCTTCAGGTCTTCCAGCGGTGCAGCCATCATCCCTGTGACTGAGGTTATCTGCTTATCGTGGTTCGTCCTCTTCTTCTCCTCTTTCCTTCTGCCTCTCCCATTATCAGAGCCAGAGAGCTGGGTCTTCGCATCATGTGTCCTAAGTGGGATCACTTGAGCCTGGTCACTGGTGCCTTGAGGGGGGAACTCTGGATTGACTTATTCAACGATCCATGTTTGTTTTCTTGGTGTTCACGAGAATCTCAGGTTTCTCCATCGCTACTCTTCCTATCCCGCTCCTTCTTTAAAATCCAACTTTCACTCTCAGAAAAGGTCACGGGGAATACTGTGGCTTGCAGGATTCTGATTTTTGTGGGTGCGCACGTTTGTGTGTGTTTATGTGTATGTAAAGGGACGCGGTGGCTCAGTGGGTTAGGATGCTGAGCTTGTCGATCGGAAGGTCGGCAGTTTGGCGGGTCGAATCCCGAGTGCCGCGTAACAGAGTGAGCGCCTGTTACTCGTCCCAGCTTCTGCCAACCTAGCAGTTCAAAAGCACGTAAAAAAATGCAAGTAGAAAAATAGGGACCACTCCGGTGGGAAGGTAACAGCGTTCCGTGCGCCTTTGGCATCTAGTCATGCCGGCCACATGACCATGGAGATGTCCTCGGACAAGCGCTGGCTCTTCGGCTTTGAAACGGAGATGAGCACCGGCCCCTAGAGTCGGAAACGACTAGCATGCATGTGCGGGGGAACCTTTACCTTACCTTTACCTATGTGTATGTACACATCATCATGTACAAGGCCTTTGGGGAGTGTGAACGAAGCCCCTTTTAAAGCCATGTCGATTGGGTTTATTGTCTCATTTGCTGTCTTTTACTCTTCTGTTTATTATTATATTATTGTATTCTTTTTAGTAATATTATTAGCGAACCGTGATTTTTTAAAATTAAGTTGGTATGCTGCCTGCTTTCCTACAACACTAAGAATTTTAAATAATATATCCTTTCTCATTCTTTTGGGCAACTTTGGGCCAATCATCAGGAGACTGAGAGTTCTAGTCCCGCCTTCGCCATGAAAGCCAGCTGGGTGACTTTAGGCCAATCACTGGGAGACTGTGAGTTCTAGTCCCTCCTTAGGCATGAAAGACGGCTGGGTGACTTTGGCCAATCACCAGGAGACTGAGAGTTCTAGTCCTGCCTTAGCTATGAAAGCCAGCTGGGTGACTTTGGGCCAATCACCAGGACACTGAGAGTTCTAGTCCCGCCTTAGCCATGAAAGACAGCTGGGTGACTTTAGGCCAATCACTGGGAGACTGAGAGTTCTAGTCCTGCCTTAGCCATGAAAGCCGGCTGGGTGACTTTAGGCCAATCACTGGGAGACTGAGAGTTCTAGTCCTGCCTTAGCCATGAAAGACAGCTGGGTGACTTTAGGCCAATCACTGGGAGACTGAGAGTTCTAGTCCTGCCTTAGCCATGAAAACCGGCTGGGTGAATTTGGGCCAGTCAGTATCTCTCAGCCCACTCCACTTCACAAGGTTGTTGCAGAAAAAAAATAGCAAGAGGAAGAAGTATTGGTTACGTTCAGCACCTTGTGTCATTTATAAGAATAATAAAGGTAGGCTAATAAATAAGACTTTTGTTATTACCTGATGTTTCTTTACGTAATACAGAGCACCACACAATTGGACTGTATTTTTTTTTAAAAAAAATAAACGAATATCCAAAGAATTGTTCAGAGGCGTGTGTGTGACACATCAGGAGAATCGAGTTAGGCACTTTCCAAATCTTTTTGACACCCCGAGCCCAAAGGTTTCCCCATCCCTTGTATAGACTCCTCGCGCCATCTGATGATCTCTTTAAACGCTGTCACGACCGCTTTGCCAAGTGCTGATCTGTGGCATCGTTTTAGACAGCTGGTTCCTTTGCTCTTGACGCTTGATCCTATCAATAAGATGAGATAAGATGATAAGATGAGGTGAAGTGAGGCGAAGTGAGATGAGACAACCTTTTATTGTCACTTTTTTCTCTGAACACACTGGTGCACATTAAAAAATGAACTTCTGATGTCCGCTCTCAAAAGGAATGCATACATATATGTGTGCGTGTGTGTGTGTGTGCGCACACACACGCACATACATATACCATGTTTCCCCGAAAACTCAGAAAATAAGGCCTAGCATGATTTTTTGCAGGATGCTTGTAATATAAGCCCCACCCCCAAAATAAGCCCAGGTTAAGATCATCAACCAGATGGATGCATTTTCTACCATATTTCCCCGAATATAAGCCGTAACTGGAAAATAAGCCACAATGCGTCTTTTGGAGCAAAAATTAATATAAGACCTGATCTTATTTTTGGCAAAACGCCGTACACCCACACACCTCTACACAAACACACACACACACACACACACACACTAATATAGACTATTTAGAATACATAGTGGAAAAAAGTCTTGAGAGTTAAGAAGGTTGATCCTATATCAGTGATGGCGAACCTTTTAGAGACCAAGTGCCCAAACTGCAACCCAAAATTCATTTGCGTATCGTTGGGTGTAGCCCATTGGGTGGGTGTGGCCAATAGGGTGGGCGTGGCCCATTGGGTGGGCATGGCTGCAGTGGTAACGGCAGACTGGGTGGGACTAAAAATTTCAATCCATCAATTCCAACTTTGCGAGATCCTTTTTTTTCCCCGTGAGAAGTTGAAATTGATTGATTGAATGAACCTTTTTTTTTTTTGCCCATGGCGGCGGAGGCCTAAAGTGAAAAGGTTTTTATAAAACCCAGCTGAAGGCCTACGAATGGGGCAACAGAGCGCATGCCCACAAAGAAGGCTCTGCGTGCCACCTGTGGCACGCGTGCCACAGGTTCGCCACCAGTCCTATATGGTACAAAGCTATTCCAGAATCTGGCTGTTCTGCTTCAGGTAGCCTGAAGCCTGCTCCCGGAAGGTAACGAAGAAAATTGGTCATGAAGAGGAAGGGTAGCGTCCTTGCCAATACGGCAGACCCTGGTCAAGCAGCGCTTCGATGCCATGTCCTGGATAGAAGGAAGTGCACTTCCAATAATCTTTTCTGTCATCCCCGCCATTCTCTCCACAGCCTTCCTGCCTGAAACACTAATGCAGAGGTCTTCAAACTCGGCCCTTTTATGACTGGTGGACTTCAGTTCCCAGAATTCCTCAGCCAGCATGGCTGGCTGAGGAATTCTGGGAGTTGAAGTCCACCAGTCATAAAAGGGCCAAGTTTGAGGACCCCTGCACTAATGCCTCCAAAACAATAAATACACTTCCTGAAGTCTTTTTGGTCTGTGGCGAACAGGTCCTGCTGAAGAACCCAGCAAAATTCTTTTAAATCCTTTAAATGATTCTGTCACTCCTCTTTTTCAGCGGTGCTTTTAATTATCCTCCGGAGTGTATGTGCGGGGCACTCATAAAACCCACTTTTTCCCCCCTTCATCCCCTCAGTTTGAAGGAGCCCAGAGATAAATGTCTAGGACTATCAATAAAACACTGCAGAAAGAGAAGACTCGGCAGAGGCCAACATACCTGCGTTGAATCTATGCCACTTTTGGTCTCGTTGATTCATCGGGGTATGCCGGTGGAAGTCAAGGCAGCTAAAGCGCACTTCCCCGGCTTAAATTTTAGAAACGTGCCTGGAATTTGGCAGCCAACCATAATGGCAAAGCAGGCCCAGCCCGCTCAGTGCAGAAGGCTAATTGCAGGTGGAAGTTTCTTGGGAATGCAGAATCCTTGTTAGCTCAGGGGTGGGTGGGCAAGAAAGAGAGGAAGAAGGGGGTACGAGGGGGGGGGGTGTTTTTTTTTAAAAAAAAGATAAGGGATGGGCTGGGCAGAGAGAGAACAAGAGGTGGCAGAAGGCAGGCAGGGACAAAAGACTCTTTTGTCTTTTGATTCAGCCCATTAAGAATGGGGAGGGGGGGTCTCGCCCACCCACCCCCCCCCCCCCCCCGTTTGGCAGAAACCTGGAAGACATGTGGACTTTGATTGGAGAGAAGCGGGTTGGGGGGGGCGCCCTCCTTACATTTGCAGAGGAATGGATAGATGGGGGTTGGGATTGATGACTCTCAATTTAGCGGAGAGGGGTGAAAACGTCCCCGCGTATAAACCATTTATTAGTCCGGGGTGCAATAAGGTCCCCTGCCTCGGTCAGGGCTTTGGACTAGATGACCTCCAAGGTCCCTTCCAGTCCTACGATTCTATTAAGAATCTCCTCCCTATTAAGGAGTTGATCTCTTCCTTTCCTTCCCTTCCCTTTCTTTAATTTAATTTAATTTAATTTAATTTCATAATTTTATTTATATACCGCCCTTCTCCCGAAGGACTCAGGGCGGTGAACAGGGCAGATATATAAAAAAATACAAAAATACAAAAGTTAAAAGAAAATTAAACATATGCCCGACTAAAAACAGTAAATAAAGATATTTAAAATGACCATAAAAACCCAACCCATACCCCATCAGGCCAGGCCGGCTTGTTCAAATAAGAGTGTCTTCAGATCGCGACGGAAGGAGCGAAGGTCGGGCGCCATCCGGAGCTCAACCGGCAACCGATTCCATAGCTCCAGGGCGCCCACAGAGAAGGACCTATTAATAATAATAATAATAATAATAATAATAATAATAATAATAATAATAATAATAATAATAATAATAATAATAATAATAATAATAATAAGAAGAAGAAGAAGAAGAAGAAGAAGAAGAAGAAGAAGAAGAAGAAGAAGAAGAAGTTGGAAGGGACCTTGGAGGTCATCTAGTCCAACCCCCTGCTCAGGCAGGAAACCTTATACCTTTTCCTCCCCTCCCCTCTCCTTTTTCTTCCCTTCATCCTCCTCCCTCTCTTCCTTTCCTTTCCTTTTTTTCTTTCTCTCCTTCCTCCATCCTGTAAAGATTCTTTATTTATGGGATCTCTCCATTGACTGGGACTTCAGGTAATGTTATAAAATTTCACGCAGACTTTTTTTTAAAAAAAATCTCCTTCCCGCTAGCTCCCTGGTCAGAAAAAGGGCAAAAATCACCTGCAATTAAATCAATTCCATAGATACGTAAGATTCTAAGAATATATCCCAGTGTGGTGCTAAATTTAATTAAAAGTGCAGGGGGTATAGAGAAACCAGGATGCAAGCCCCAAACTATGGTTACAAGGTCTGGTTACCACATACCCAAGTAATGGCACATCTGGGTTGGAGGTCAGGGTAAAGCTAAGACTTTGTGCTCTCTGAGCTTGGTAGGTTTTTTTTGCAGATGTTTCATTACCCAACTAGGCAACCTTGTCAGTTCTAGAAAACCTAAGACTTTGCTTAAAGCTTTAAAGGGCCTTGTTTAATGGGACGCGGTGGCTCAGTGGGTTAGGACGCTGAGCTTGTCGATCAGAAGGTCGGCAGTTTGGCGGGTCGAATCCCGAGTGCCGCGGAACAGAGTGAGCGCCTGTTACTCGTCCCAGCTTCTGCCAACCTAGCAGTTCAAAAGCACGTAAAAAAATGCAAGTAGAAAAATAGGGACCACTCCGGTGGGAAGGTAACAGCGTTCCGTGCGCCTTTGGCATCTAGTCATGCCGGCCACATGACCATGGAGATGTCCTCGGACAAGCGCTGGCTCTTCGGCTTTGAAACGGAGATGAGCACCGGCCCCTAGAGTCGGAAACGACTAGCACTCGTGTGCGGGGGAACCTTTACCTTTACCTTACAACAGGGAAATGCTCTGTAGATGTCTTTACTAATAATTTTTAAGAACAATTCATTTTATAATAATTTAATTTTTATGATTTAATTTTATGAATATCTGTGTACAACAGGGAAATACTTTATAAATATCCATAAACTTGGGAATAAGTGCACGTTTTGCAAAAATGCAAAAAGTCTTAGGAAGGAAGTAAGGGGGAGAGGGAAAAAGAAAGGAAAGAAAGAAAGAAAGAAAGAAAGAAAGAAAGAAAGAAAGAAAGAAAGAAAGAAAGAAAGAAAGAAAGAAAGAAAGAAAGAAAGAAAGAAAGAAAGAAAGAAAGAAAGAAAGAAAGTTTGGGAACAAGAGAATCCAAGCCAGTGATCATGAATATTGATTTGAGTTTGAAGTGGGGGAAAGAAAGTAAAAAATAATTAAAGGAAATAAGAGTGGAGGAGGAAATTGCATACTCCACCATTTTATTACAGGTTGTCGCTACACGTATGTAGGTATGTACATATACAGAGAGACTCCGATCCCAGATCGGCCTGGGTGGCTTACAATTTAAAAAGAAAAAACCATAACACAGGGGGGAAAAACGCGTCGGGGGGGAAAAAGAACCCAAAATATAACCCAAACAACCGACCCAGGCTGTCTTTTAACAGATTTGTCTGAAATGGTATAGGGTTTCCTGCCTTAGCAGGGGGTTGGACTAGATGACCTCCAAGGTCCCTTCCAACTTATTATTATTATTATTATTATTATTATTATTATTATTATTATTATTATTATTATTATTATTATTATTATTATTATTAGATGCTGCTGTTTCGGATATCCAAGCTTCGTCGCCAATCTTTACGTTTCCCCAAAGCAGATCCTCACAACGGATAAGGAAACCTCCAGAAATAATAATTATATTAAAAAGTTTAGTTAAAGAACTTTTGAGGCAGCCCCCCTCTTCAAAAAAATAAATAAATAAATAAATAAACTTCGCCTAACAACTACTAATCTCTTTTAGGTGGAGCATGGGAAGGAAGGGGGGAAATCTACAAACGCGCACGCACGCACACACACAAGAACAGCCCACGTTGCCCGATTCCCACGTTGCCCGATTCTGTCGCGCTTTCTCCAGCTCTTCATTTACGCCCGGGCGTTTCTCTGAGAAAGAAACCCTGGGTGGCGGGACATGCAAATGAAGGGGTGTGGTTAAGCAAATGAGGCCTTCCTCGCGTTCTCTCTCTCTCTCTTTTTTTTCAATGGCTCCCATTGTGGCGCCCTCTTTGGTCCCATTCAAAAAAAAGGTGACGTCAGCCGCGGATAGTTTCTCTCTCTCTCCCCCCCCCCCGGGACAATGGCGCTCTTCTTGCTCGCAGGACGGCTGAATGGGAAAGCGAAGGGAAAGGAGGGGATCTCAAGAGAAAGCCCCCCCGCGGCTGGTGTCAATATCTCAGCAAGCCGCTGAGACCAAAATGGAAATAGCTCTGGGAACAGCTGCCGGCGGTCTCCTCGGATTGTAATGGGGAGGGGGCGGCGGCTGAAGGACCTCCTCGGCCCTGGGTTTTCTCAGCCTGTCTCTTTGCCTGCTGGGACCCCACCTTCCCTTCCCGCTGGGGCGCTTTATTTGAAGCAAGCCACCCAAATGAGGACAATTCTGAAGAATGCCAGAGCCCAGCCTTGGGGTTAATTGAGGGTACTTTGCTGAAACTCTGCTCTTCTCTCTTTTCTGCTCAGAACAGGCTCAGCCTCTTAGCTGCATCCACAAAATAACAACCCCCAAATGATCTTGCAGCTACTTTGAGGTGTTGTTGTTAGTTGCGAAGTCGTCTCCAACCCATCGTGACCCCATGGACAACGTTCCTCCAGGCCTTCCTGTCTGTCCTCTACCATCTTCTGGAGTCCATTTAAACTCACGCCTACTGCTTCAGTGACTCCATCCAGCCACCTCATTCTCTGTCGTCCGCTTCTTCTCTTGCCCTCGATCTTTCCCAGCATTAGGCTCTTCTCCAGTGAGTCCTTCCTTCTCATTAGGTGGCCAAAGGATTTGAGTTTTAGCTTCAGGATCTGGCCTTCTAAAGAGCAGTCAGGGTTGATCTCCTCTAGGACTGACCGGTTTGATCGCCCTGCAGTCCAAGGGACTCGCAGGAGTCTTCTCCAGCACCACAGTTCAAAGGCCTCAATTCTTTGGCGCTTAGCCTTTCTTATGGTCCAACTTTCACTGCCATACATTGCAACTGGGAAGACCGTAGCCTTGACTAGACGCACTTTTGTTGACAGGGTGATGTCTCTGCTTTTTAGTGTGTTGTCTAGATTTGCCATGGCTTTCCTCCCCAGGAGCAAGCGTCTTAATTTCTTGGCTACAGTCCCCATCTGCAGTGATCTTGGAGCCCAGGAAAATAAAATCTGTCACTACCTCCATTTCTTCCCCATCTATTTGCCAGGAATTGAGAGGGCTGGATGCCATGATCTTGGTTTTCTTAATGTTTAGTTTCAACCCAACTTTTGCACTCTCCTTCTTCACTCGCAACAAGAGACTCATCAGTTCCTCTTCACTTTCTGCCATTAGAGTGGTATCATCTGCATATCTTAGGTTGTTGATATTTCTTCCAGCAATCTTTATTCCAACTTTGGGGTACTGGCCTAGAAAGCAGGAGCCTGTGAGTTCTAGTCCCACTTTAGGCATGAAAGCCCGCCAGTGATTTTGGGCCAATCAGCAAGAGATTGTGAGTTCTAGTCCTGCCTTAGGCATGAAAGCTAACTAGGTGACTTTGGGCCAATCACCAAGAGATGGTGAGTTCTAGTTCTAGGTATGGAAGCCCGCTAGTGACTTTGGGCCAGTCTCCAGGAGACGGTGAGTTCTAGTTCTAGGTATGAAAGCCCGCTAGTGACTTTGGGCCAGTCTCCAGGAGACGGTGAGTTCTAGTTCTAGGTATGAAAGCCCGCTAGTGACTTTGGGCCAGTCACCAGGAGACGGTGAGTTCTAGTTCTAGGTATGAAAGCCCGCTAGTGACTTTGGGCCAGTCACCAGGAGATGGTGAGTTCTAGTTCTAGGTATGAAAGCCCGCTAGTGACTTTGGGTCAGTCTCCAGGAGATGGTGAGTTCTAGTTCTAGGTATGAAAGCCCGCTAGTGACTTTAGGCCAGTCACCAGGAGATGGTGAGTTCTAGTTCTAGGTATGAAAGCCCGCTAGTGACTTTGGGCCAGTCCCCAGGAGATGGTGAGTTCTAGTTCTAGGTATGAAAGCCCGCTAGTGACTTTGGGCCAGTCACCAGGAGACAGTGAGTTCTAGTCCCACCTTACGCATGAAAGCTAGCTAGGTTAGTTTGGGTGGGTCATTCTCAGCCCAACTCATTTGATATGTTTGCCACCTTGAGTTACGCTTATAAAAGTATTAAAGGCAGGGGTCTTCATACTTGGCAACTTTAAGTTTTAAATTTGCCACGTTTGAAGACCCCTGATCTAAGGGCTGTGGAAGGTTGTGGGGGATCATCTAGTCTGACCCCTTGCCCAGGGCAGAAATCTGCAACTTCAGACATCCCCAAAAAAGGGTTGTCTCGCCTCTGTTGAAACAGTTGCCATGAAGGAGAGTCTACTATTTCTAGATGCAGCTTGATGACAGAATGCTAGAAAGGGGTTGAAAGGGCCTCTGGAGATTTGTATTTTGTTGATAACCTGCCTTTATTATTTTTATAAATAACTCAAAGGCATGAACCATACCTAATATTTCTTCCTCCTGTTTCCCCCACAAGAACAATCCTGTGAGGTGGGCTGGGCTGAAAGAGAGTAACTGCCCCAAAGTCACTCAACCAGCTTTCGTGCCTAAGGTAGAATTAGAACTCAGAACCCCCTCTTCACTAAGTAGGGATCTGCCACCCCCACATTCCCATCTGAGTTCTTTTAACACCTGCAGCAAAGGAGCGTCCTCTGCTGATGCCATCTTATTCTAACCATAAAAGTTATTGTTATTGTTAGGACTGTTTCCTGATGTCCAGCCAAAATCACTGGTAAAGTTTGATGCTTCTTTTCTCTGTGTTGTGTGAATCCAGCCCGTGTCTTTAAAGTGTCCCAGACCAAAAAGCTGGATTCACACAGTATGTGTGGCTAGCCCCAAACAGAGAAATAAATTGAAACCAAACCCTCCCTTAAGCAGTGCAAATACACATAAGGTTAAATTCATTCTCATCTGAAATTTGTGGGCAGGAGAAGGTTATCCGGTTTTGCATTTTGATTATGTCTGTCGAAAGACAAGTCTGTTTCTGCCAATGGCCTCTATTCTCTTTGCTTTAGAAAGTTGGACTTTAGGGAATCCTACGGCCTCCATTCGTCACTTCGTTTATATATTTTTAGCCTTAAAAAGAGAGTTAGAAGGAAAAAAACCCCTCCAATATCCAGGGCAGTTGAGAAACAGACCCTTTTAAAAAAAAATCTGCCTCCCCACCCCCAAATTCATATCTATCTACCTACTATATCTATCTCACTTCCAAATAATTAAAAGCAGATTTAAAATAGAAGCGATGTATGAAAGAAAAAGAAAAGGCTAAATTCTCAATCCACCAACAGTGACAATGCTTGGGGAGGGCGTGCGGGGGGGGGGGGGAAGAGAATTGCTGATCTGACCCAATTTGGGTTTTTTGTTTTTTGTTTCCCCCCCCCCCCCCCCCGTTTTCAAGCGGTGGGTTTCTTGCTCTGCCTAACTAGGAAAACAACCAGGGGAGAAAAAAGAGCCAGGCTGGGTGACCATACTTAAATCTATAGTCCCCTGGAGGAACATTAATATAAATCAGTGTTCCTGCGGGGCTGGAACATTCGTTTTCGATGACCCTTGCACAGAAAGGAAACCGCTAGCTTTCTTCATACAGGATGTTCCCTGGATTTCTTTGGAATTGGGCTGTCAAATCCAATCCATTTTAGAACAGGCGAAAAATCCGCCTTGGCAAATCTTCGCTTTGCTCCACCAAAATAGGGCGTGTGGTTTTGTGTGTGGTTTTTGTTTTGTTTTTTTCCCTTTTAACCCTCTTTTTTTTTCCCTCCGCCGGCCCATCCATCCATCCTAATCCAACCAATTTCATGCCTGGGAATATTCCCACTGGGCGCCCCCCTGCGCCTCGTCCCCGTGGTTTTAATTACCAATTTTTACTCTCCCTTCACGCAGCCGGCTGGCCGGTTGAAGGAAGCCCTCAAAAGCGTGTCATTTGGCTTGGCAGGGTTTTTTTTGTTTTTTTTTTGGGGTGGGGAGGAAATCCAAACACATCTAAGGAGCCTCGTCCTGGTTAAGTATCCCTGCCTGGGGGGGGGGGGGGTCAGACAACTTTTGACATCGGTTTTGGAATTTGATCAAAGACACGGTTTTAAAAGCGGAGCCTATCGTTCAGTTAAAAGAACCACGGATATCTAGGAGAGCTTTAAGCTGCTTAGCAGAGCTGGGAAACATCTGTGGGTCAAATAGCAAGTGGTGCTTATGGTCTGAAGGCGGTGGAGTCTGAGCTGTTGAGCGTAATTGTGCCCAACAGCTATCGGGGCAAAATCTCTTGAGCCATCAAGGAGGTGTTTTTGGCAGCAGGTGCAGATTTGGGGCTCTGGGCCCTGGTAAAACAACACCCGCCTTAGGACCATCCGCTATGAATACAGAGGAGAGAAGAGCAAAATTGGACATGACTTTTGCTCTGTACAAATTTGGAAAGAAAAAAGGGAAGGAAAGAAGGGAGGGAGGAGAGGAAGAGAAGGAAGGAAGGAGGAAGGAAGGAAGGGAGAGGGGAGGGGGCAAGAGAAATAGAAAGGGAAGGGAGGAGAAGAGGGAAGAAGGAAGCAAGGGAGAGAGGAAGGAAGGAAGGAAAAGAGATGGAAGGAGAGAGGGAAGGAAGGAGAGAAAGAAACAAACAAACAAACAAACATTGCTAGAGCACTTGAGGAGCTTTTCAGAACTAGCCTTCTTTGCATGTTATCTAAAAGACACAAAATACCTATTTATGTGGCAGAAACCTGGTTTGCTCTAATGCCATTTCCCTCCCCCCCCTTTGTCTCTTCTTTCTTTCAGCGGCCACTCCACCCAATCTGGTTGACAAACCCTGCTTAAAGTTGAAGGTTTATGTTCGGCCAACAAGTAAGTAGGACCAGACGAAGGAAGCCATAGGAAATGTGATTTTCCCCCCCCCATAATTCTATTTTGAACTAATCTGGAGTAATGCATGAATCAGACTGTACATTAAGAAGCAGCCCTCATTTCCCCCCCCCATATCTTCTGTTGCACCACTCAGCTCAGAAATATCAAAAGCCATCTTTTAAAAGGATGTGGTTTAAGAGTAAATAGAAATTCGTGTTTGAAAAACAAATGACTCTTATTTTCCCTCTAGATATATTCTGATATCCAGAATGTACTTATAAATGGGAAAAATGCAGTGTTGCTGAAAGGACGAATTGCTTGGAAAAATGGGTAAAAATAGATGGTGGCTGCCACTGAATCTCTGTTGTATTAACCGTACAGGTGGTCCTCAACGTACGACCACAATTGAGGCTCTTTCTGTGGCTAAGTGAGACAGTTGTTAAGTGAGTTTTGCCCCATTTTACAACCTTTCTTGCCACGGTTGTTAAGTGAATCACTGCAGTCGTTAGGTTAGCAACACGGTTGTAAAGTGAATCAGGCTTCCCCATTGACTTTGCTTGAAGGTTGCAAAAGGGGATCACGTGACCCTCGGGACACAGCAACTGTGTCATAAATGTGAGCCAGCTGCCGAACGTCCGAATTTTGATCACATGACCTTGGGAAGCTGCCAGGGTCATAAATGTGAAAAACGGACATAAGTCACTTTTTCAGTGCCGTTCTGATTTCAAATGGTCACTGAGTGAATGGTTGTAAGTCAAGGACTATCCATAAAACCCAGTAGACAAAACGAAGGAGGGGCTTTTGTGTTGGGTTGCAATCAAGGTAACCCCTGTGGGTTGGGTAATCTCAGTTGCTGTTGTGAGCACCACAACATCATCAGACAAAGGACACAATTACACACTTGTGTCATTATGTAACCCCTTGTGAAATGTTGCACCTGAGATACAAGTAGTTCTTGACTCTTAAGAGAGCCCACCCATCACTGTTGTAAGTCAAGGCGGTCATAATTTGCTTTAGCCACCAGATCCATCTGATTTTACACTCTTTTCTGCAGTGGCTGTTAAGTGATCTCTGTGGTCACTAAGCAAACCATGGGCTGATTTTGCCACTTTTGGGCAAAAAAGTCATTAAATGAGGCCATCTCACTGCAGGATGCTGCAAATAGCAATAAACGCAGGCTGGTTGCCAGGCTCCCAACATGTGTCACATGACCATGGGGTGGGGTGGGGAGAGTGCCGCTGTCATAACTTTGGAACTGGGTCGTAAGTACCACCAAAGAGGATGTAAGTCGAGGTCTACCTGTGTACAGGTCAGGCCATTATGACTATTTATTTCATGACCGCTGAAAGTTAAGACGGTACTGGAAAAAAATGCCCTACAACAGTCACAGCCTCCCTGTGGTCAGTTGGTTGCGATTCATGTCCTTGGCACCCACAATGTGTGGGTCACAGTGTCCTGGGGTCTAGTGATCACCATTTGTGATGTTCCCAATCAGCGTCTGACAAACAAAATCTCTTGGGGAAGCCAGATTCACTTAATGATGTGGTAAAAAAGGGACATAACATTGGATGCAGTCACGGGATGATCTCTTAATGACCGCATTGTTTAATGACAGAAATGCTGGTCCCAGTCATGATCATAAGTTGAGGATTACCTGTTCAGGAAGACTAAAATCTCATGATTTTTGATAAAAACAAAAATAATTCGAATCTGAATCTGAATTGATGAACTAGTTGGCATTGTTTTTCGGAGACTAGATGGTGGGAAATCTGTGGATGCCGTGCAAGTAGTCCTTGACTTATAACCATTCGTTTAATGACTGTTTAAAGCAAGGGTCTTCAAACTTGGCAACTTTAAGACTTGTGGACTTCAACTCCCAGAATTCCTCAGCCAGCCAGGGATGGCTGAGGAATTATGAGAGTTGAAGTCCACAAGTCAGAAAAGGGCCAGGTTTGAAGACCCCTGCCTTAAAACAAGTTTCTCCAAACTTGGCAACTTTAAGATTTGTGGACTTCAACTCCCAGAATTCCTCAGCCAGCATGGCTGGCTGAGGAATTTTGGGAGTTGAAGTCCACAAGTCTTAAAGTTGCCAAGTTTGAAGACCCCTGGTTTAAAGTTACCAAGGCACTGTAAGAAGGGACTTATGACTAGTTTGCACATTTGCAGCCTCCCCAGTCAGATGTGATCAAACTTCAGGTGCTTGGCAACTGGCATCTACCGTATTTCCCCCAAAATAAGACCCAACTGGAAAACAAGCCCTTGCATGATTTTTCAGGACGCTCGTAATATAAGCCCCATCCCAAAAAAATAAGCCCCAGTTAAGATCGTCGGCCAGACAGATGCATTTAGTACCATATTTCCCTGAATATATAACCTAACCGGAAAATAAGCTCTTACGTGTCTTTTGGAGCAAAAATTAATATAAGACCTGGTCTTATTTTCAGGGAAACATGGTATCTACAATAGTTGCAGTGTCCTGGGATTATCATTGGGAAACGTCCTAGGGGGCTTCTGACAAGCAAAGTCAATGGGGGAAGGCAGATTCGCTTAACAACTGCATGACTCACTTAACAACTGTAGTGATTCGTTTAACAACCATGCCCCAAAGGTTGCAAAATGGGGGCACAGCTCACTAACGACTGCCTTGCTTAGCAACACCCACTGAGCTAGGAATAAGCTGAATTTTTGGTCATCAGAGATGGAACTCAAAACATCTCTCTTTCGCCCACAAACCAGGGAACCGGGGGCAAACAAGATCCATGGTCCACTATCAGCAAGTGGATCCGGTGATGCGGCCACCCTGGTTTGGTAGATTCCATCAGCCACAAACAGTTTCCCTGAGCCATCACAGCCCACTTGGGTCTGCTGGGGGATAGCAACATCCACAGTCCTAGCCACAGGGTTTCACAAAGAGACATTGGCAAGGTAGCAACTGGGCAAAACTATTTCTGCTCATTCAACGTTCTGAGATAGACACATTGGCCTCTACAGAGGGGAACTCTGGATGTACAGCACTACCTAGGAAGGGTGTTTTTCCACCCATAAACCTTTGGAATATTACCAGTGTATGGCTTTGGAGTACTTCCTCTGGGCTCCATCTTTGTGGACCAAGAAAGGTAGCTGGGTTCACTATGAAGTTCCTTCCTGCTCAGCCAGAGATACCACCTCGCCCGAACTAAAGGGGTGTCCAACACTAGCCCCTTTTAAGACTTGTGGACTTCATCTCCCAGAATTCCCCAGCCAGCGGGGAGTTCTGGGAGTTGAAGTCCACAAGTCTTAAAGGGGCCAGGGCTGGATGTCCCTGTCCGACAGAAGAGCAATAAATTCAGAAACTGTTCAAGGCATCGAAGGTTAACCCAACATCATTCTGCAGTGTGGGTTGGTTGACTGTTCTGCATTGTTCTTGATTTTCTCATGGTCCTTGCCAATGGCAAGTTTTTGTCGTTATTCTTCAAGAAAGGAGAAGTTGATCTACATTCAGAGGGAGTCAGTGCCTACAACTGAAGGGAGGGGATTCCTCCAGAGAAGAATCTTAAATCTTCACTTTTAGGTAGAGGATTTTTCCCCCCACTCGATTCCATCTTTCGGTGATCCTAAAGTTCAGCGATTCTTTTTTTAGACATGGATAAGATTACAGGCAGTCCTCAACTTACGACCACAGTTGAAACCATATTTTTTGTTACTCCGCAAGGCAGTGGCTAGGTGAGGGGCTCCCAGTTTCATGCCCTTTTTTGTCACAATGGTTAAGTGAATTACTTCGGTTGTTAAGAAAATCCTGTGGTCATTAAGCGAATCCAGCTTCCCCCATTGACTTTGCTTGTCAGAAGTCAGCTAGGAAGGTCGCAAATGGTGATTGGATAACCCCAGGGCTCTGCAGCCACCATAAATACATGCCAAGTGGCCAAATTTTGATCACATCACTCTGGGAGATACTGCAATGGTTGCAAGTGTGAGGACTCACTTTTTCAGTGCCATTGTAACTTCAAACAGTTGCTAAACAAGTGGTTGTAAGTCAAGGACTGCCTGTATTAGAAGTTTAATCAGTGACAGACTTACCACCTTGCCTTCACCTAACATGCTAGTTGGCTTTGTATTAACATTGATTAGGGTTTGTTGTGACCTACTCTATAGGCAAACCCAGTTTAATTGGTTAGTTTATAATAGTATAACAGAATAACAGAGTTGGGAGGGATCTTGGAGGTCTTCTAGTCCAACCCCCTGCTCAAGCAGGAAACCCTACACCAGAGGTAGGCAACCTTGGCTCTTTTAATGATTTGTGGACTTCAATACCCAGAATTCCTGAACCAGCCATGCTGACTCGGGAATTCTGGGAGTTGAAGTCCACAAGTCATAAAAGAGCCAAGGTTGGCTACCCCTGCCTTACACCATTTCAGACAAACAGCTGTCCAGTCTCTTCTTGAAAACCTCCAGTGATGGAGCAGTTTATGCAGATAATTTATGCTTCAAGTGGCCCACATACATGCAACATCCCCAATTTTGTGGGTGTTCCTCAGCAGGACACATGATATGCCCATGTTGATGTTATGGCACAAATGTCATGCTACGTATGACATACCGGTGGCTTCTAATTAGCTTGCCCCAAGGGTGCTTTTTCAAAAGGCAACTGGACTTCCTTTGTTTTTCTTTGAAGACATTTTGCTTCTCATCCAAGAAGCTTCTTCAGTTCAAGGAGAACCAAAAAAAGGAGAAAGCCCAGTTGCCTTTTGAAAAAGCAGTTTGGGGACAACCGTGACCTGGATGATTAAGAATCTCCATGGACATTCTGCTTAGCTTGTTCCCTCAATTTACCCTATATTTGGGGACATATTTCTGTCACCCAGATCCCTTCTCTAAGCACCTCAGAGGTAGGCCTCACTCTCTCACCTCCTGAGTTTACCCCAAAACTGAAATCTTATTCTTGGCTCCTAAAACTTTACAGAATCAAGAGCCTCTGCAAGGGTGGGGAACGACGGCGCTTTAATGACTTGCGGATTTCAGTTCCCAGAATTCTTGAGCCAGCCATGGAATTCTGGGAGTTGAAGTCCACAAGTCATAAAGGGGACATCGTTCCCCACCTCTGGTCTACAGGGTGTGAATGGGTAAGGGTCAAGATGGCGTCCCCTTCCTGGTGCTCAGTCCTGATTACCAGCAAAACCTGTTTTCAAGCAGAACGGACACTGCCCCTTCCTTGCACATTTTGCCCTTGAGATCAAATTAGCAAAAGCCTTTTGACACACAGGCCTGCACACACACACACAAAAAAACTACCTCTGGTGACCTTTTTGATAACTTTCACCTTTTGTTTTCTTGGCAATGGCTGAAATACTAAGCACTGGTGTTGGCTGCACATTTCCACCAAATTATGTTCGATTCTAGTTTGGGGTGAAGACACATCTATGAAAAGAAGGGGGAAAAACCCTCCATAAACCCAGAGCAGTCTGGAATACCCGCTGACTTCATTGTTGGGATCAAGGAGGGTGGGGGGAAAGGCAATTATTTTATTTAAATTGTAACAAACAGCAACAACCTTCTGCTTTTTCTGAACAGGTGGTATTTTAAAAAGAATCAAATCGTGCAGCTGTTTGGGGAAAAAAGAAAACACAAATTAATAATTTTCTCCTGTTAACATGTAATTAATGTTTGGTCACAGTTCTTCCCAGGGAGTGTGCAAATAGTCAGAAATGACAGAATCGGGAAAGAGATTGCCATTTTTTTGGTGCTTTTTCATTTCTCTCTGTGTGCATGTTTGTGTGTCTGTGTGATTTTAATTGGCTTTAAAACAAAACAAGGACTTTTTTTAAATATGAAAGAAACCCCCTGGTTGTTTTGTTGAGTTTTTTTTCCTTCATAAAGCATGAAATATTTGTAGTGGCTTTCCACAGGGGTTGGGACAAGTATCCTGTGGCAGTTTCGTTTCGTTTCTTTTCTTTTCTTTTCTTTTCTTTTTTCTTTTCTTTTCTTTTCTTTCTGTCTCTTTCTCACTTCTTTCTTTCTTTCTTTCTTTTCCTTCCTTCCTTCCTTCCTTCCTTCCTTCCTTCCTTCCTTCCTTCCTTCCTTTTCATTCAGGATTTCACAGGGACATAGGCAGTCCTCCATCTGTTCCTCTTCAGAACAATAAACTTAGGAAGGGTGTCTGTGTAAGTTGGCTAAGACAAAGGAACTGGCCCAGAGTCACCCAGGAGCTTCTTTGCTGAGGGAAGACTAGAACCCAGGTCTTGCCCCTTCTAGTCTAGCCCCTCCGCTCTACACCTGATTGGCTCTTGGGCTGAGAGGCAGGAGTCGGCCCAAGTTCAGCAAATGAGCTTCTGTGGCTGAGGAGGGACTAGAACCTGGGTCTTCCCTCTCTTAGTCTAGCACCTGAGAAGTACAGATGTGGCAGACAGTGGAATTATTTCAAATTAAATGGCTATTGTTGCAGAAGAAGCTAGACTTTGCCCCCAGGGTTCTCTCCCAGTTGTAAATGTGAAAAATGGTCATGCCACTTTTTTTCAGTGCCGCTGTAACTTTGAGCGGTCACTAAATGAATATTGTAAGTCAAGGACTACCCAGAACCCTGAGAGTCAGTTTGGTTTAGTAGCTAAAGACGCTGGGCTAGAAGCCAAGCACCTGGGAGTTCTAGTCTTGCCCTAGGTCAGGGGTAGGCAACCTTGGCTCTTTTATGACTCGTGGACTTCAACTCCCAGAATTCCTGAGCCAGCATGGCTCTGCTTGGAAACCTCTCCCTTTCCCCTCAGCATGGCTGGGTCAGGAATTCTGGGAGTTGAAGTCCACGAGTCATAAAAGAGCCAAGGTTGCCTACCCCTGACCTAGGTGCATAAGATAAGAGAGTGACTGGGCCAGTGCTTCTCCCTCAGCCCTCAGAAGGAGGAGGCCAGGCCAACCTCTCCCTCAAAAATGTATCCAACAAAACGGCAGCGACTTGTCCAGGCACAGGCGGGCGAAAAGAAGAAAAGCTAGTCCCGTAGACTCAGAGGAATTCGAAGCCGATGCCAAGATGGATTTGCATCTCCAAATTTTTTTGCTCAGTTCCTCTTCTCTCTTCCCCCACCCACCCCCCCTTCCCTCTTCTCCAGGCTGTAAGTCTGCCAAAACCACCCTTAATCTAGTAATAAACTTAAGAGGAGCCGAGCTCAGGGAATGGCGTTAAAACGGCTTTGGCTGTAATTTAGCGGATTCCCTGGAAGACATTTTTGCATCGTTGACTGATTAGGCGTCTTTTGGAAACAGGATTATTGGATCGCTATGAAACAATTGCTCTCTGACCTTCTGCACGGCGTGCTGACTGCCAGCCAAGGCCGGGGAGGGGGGACATAACAAAACCTAACCTAAACAGGCATTGTCCCCGGAGATGTCCTGTTGTTATGAGTTGGCTGGCAGATCTCGAAGTTGGCTTCTTGCCATCGTGCGAAAACTGCCGCCCGCATATTTTGAAACGGAGTCTCCGTCTGGGGGAAAATTGGGAGTCTGATCTTGGCAAAAGCAGCTTGTTCACTTACTCGTTTAACCCTGGACCGTTCTGCCCTCCAACCCAGCCATTCAGGAGGAGACTGGCCCAGGAGGAGACTGGATGGCATCACAGTGTCCCGGATGACAGCTTACTAAAGCATGCCATCAATTTGAATGTTCCAGTTTCAGGATTTTATTTTATTTTTATTCCTGTTATGGTCCATGAAACTATACCTACAGGTGGTCCTCAACTGACAACCAAAATTAGGATCAGAATTTCTGTTGTTAAGCACATCCTGCTTATTCTATTCCATTCCATTCCATTCCCTATTCTATTCTATTCTATTCTATTCTATTCTATTCTATTCTATTCTATTCTATTCTATTCTATTCTATTCTATTCTATTCTATTCTATTCTATTCTATTCTATTCTATTCTATTCCTATTCCTATTCCTATTCCTATTTCTTATTCTATTCTATTCCTATTCCTATTCCTATTCCTATTCCTATTCCTTACTCTACTCTACTCTACTCTACTCTACTCTACTCTACTCTACTCTACTCTACTCCACTCCACTCCACTCCACTCCACTCCACTCCACTCCATTCTATTCTATGGTTGGACTGTGGAGTCCTTGGTGCTCTCTGAACTTGGTAGATGTTTCCAATGTCTCATTACCCAACGAGGTAACATCATCAGCACAAGAAAACCAACCAGATATTCAGAATTCCTATAGGAATCTGGACCTCCAATAGGAGAGAATATCTGTAGCTCAGAGTTGAACTGTGGAGTCCTCGGTGCTCTCTGAGCTTTGGGGTTTGGTTCTGAATATTTCATTTCCGACTAGGAAACATTATCAGTGCGAGAGTGTGGGGTTATATACAGTCGCTTGCCCTGCCCATTTTGGTGGGAGTGTCAGGGTTTTTTTCCTTGATGGTTCCTTGATTAATGTATTGCTTCTTGCTTGATTGTGAGAGCGACTTGAGTATTGCTTTCTGTTTGATTGTGGGGAGTGGATTCCCAACACCAAATATCAATCAGAAGATACACTGAAAAAATCTTTAATCTCATGGGCAGACTCCACGATAGTTTCAACTGGGAAACTGTGAGTAGACTAAGCTAAATCCGAAAACACTAGGGAATTCCTGAAAGCTTGGCATTTAGACAAATCAGCCATCAATAGACACATAGAGATAAGCTATATTTACAAAGCATTCAAAAGAGACAATAAAAAAGCTTAGAAGGAAACAAAACAGACCAGAGACACATCCTCTCCAGCAGCCAACACCCAGATAAGCAGGGATTAACACCAGACAAACAAGCAAGCAAGAGACTACCTCAATCAAAGAATTAAAAGGTAAAGGTAAAGGTTCCCCCGCACATGCGTGCTAGTCGTTTCCGACTCTAGGGGCCGGTGCTCATCTCCGTTTCAAAGCCGAAGAGCCAGCGCTTGTCCGAGGACGTCTCCGTGGTCATGTGGCCGTCATGACTAGACGCCAAAGGGGCACGGAACGCTGTTACCTTCCCACCGTAGTGGTCCCTATTTTTCTACTTGCATTTTTACATGCTTTCGAACTGCTAGGTTGGCAGAAGCTGGGACGAGTAACAGGCGCTCACTCTGCTACGCGGCACTCGGGATTCGACCCGCCAAACTGCCGACCTTCCGATCGACAAGTTCAGCGTCCTAACCCACTGAGCCACCGCGTCCCTTCTAATCTTCTTTCTCCTTGGTAATCAAAGAATTACCAAGGAGAAAACCACACTTCCCCCCCCCCCCACAAAAACCGGCAAGGCAAGCTACTGTATATGAACAGAGGGCAAGCTTCATACTCACTGGCCCTGATGATGTTACTTAGCTGAGTAATGAAACATGTTGGCTGGGGAATTCTGGGAGTTGAAGTCCAGATATCCTCAAATTTGAATGGCTCACTATGAGGGTTGTTCTACACTTTGGAATACCTGCATCATGTTTTCCCATTGTGCTTTTTTTATTCTTTTGCCCCACTGCCTTGGTTGGGGGGGGGGCGGAAACAGGGAGTCATCAGAGATCTTCAGAGATGGAAAAGGAAGTGGGTTTCTTTGGTGTGGGGGAAAAAAAATTCAGACTCTATTTCTTTTCTCCTTTCCTTCCAGATGATTCTCTCTACGAATCGCCGGAGCCCATTTTCACCAGCAATAATTCCTGCTGCAGCTTCACCGTCCCCGATGCCTTTTTCGTGGTGGTGCCGGTGTTTTGGACTATCCTCGCTTCCTAGCCCCCCCGCCGGAATTGCAAACGAGAAATCGGGGTGGGGGGGGATGTTTTCTTTTACAGTGGCAGCTGCAAAAACCAAGGGAGAGGGGGGGGGACGTATCAGAGGAAAGAATGAGAGGAAGAGGAGAGGAAAAAGAAGAAGCATGAACAGGGGCATGTTTGTTACCGGATCAGAAGTGACACACTTGGGAAGGGAGAGGGGGGGGCTGTTGCAAGGATTTTGATCTACGGTCTCTGCCCACGTCAGGCGAAAGGGCCCTGGATTTCCTGCCTTTGCGTCTCCTGGAAAAACTACAACACCCCAAAGTGAGCCAGACACACACACACACACCCTGCTCCCCCGGAGTCTGATGCAGTACAGAGGGAAGGGGGGAAAAAGGCTCAATTTTTTGAAAAAAGAAGAAGGAAGGAAACCTGTGACATGGGGAGCTGGTTTTATATTTCAAAAACAATCTTCCACAGACCTCGATCAAGCCAGCTGGTGTAAAAACACCCCCACCCCTTTAGATTAATCCCCCCCCCCGTGGAGTTCTTCTTTTTAAAATCTCTAGACCAAATATAGTCGTTTTTTTTAATTTTCTTATTTTTCTCAGCTTAACTTTTTCTGGTTTTTGAAGGGTATCTGTGTGTGTGTGTCTGTGTGTGTGTGTGTCTACTCTAAACTTTTTCCACAACTGGAACTCAAAAAAAGAAACATTACAATGGGGGGGGGAGAAACCAGAGAGGACCCTCTGAATTGGTGCCTCGTTTTTATTTTTTATTTTTATTTTTTGCAAAGGGTTGGTTGGGTTTGAGGGACATCCTTTACATTCCCTTTGATGTGGGTTTTTTTTCCTTTCTTTCTTGAATATGATGATCCAGCGTCGAGGGGAATGGACCTCTCACGGTGACCAAATTACATTTTGTGATGGTGGAAACTCCTTAACGAAGAGAACCACCAACTATAACAAGACCATTTCTTCAAAAAAAGAAAAACGAAAAAAAACAAACCACAACATCTTGAGGACTAGAAACATCGTTCTGCCAAAACCTGTTAACTCCTTCGGATTTCTTTGTGGTCCTATTCCATGGGTATCGAAGGCTCACTGCCACTTGAAAAGACAGGCAAAGAAAAAGAAGAAAAAAGAAAAATAGATGGATAAAAGAGGATCTCACACTTCTGGGCATGTTCTTCCTCCATTTCTCCAAGAAAGACTGTGGGAGATGTGAATCCAAACTCTGGACTGTTTTCTCTGTGTGTTCAAGGGGGGAAAGGGGGGAGGGAGGGTTGTCTGAACAGAAAGATGATTTATGCAGATCTAAAGCTGGGAAAGTGTAATTTGTAAATCTTGTTTTTTTCTGTTGATAAAGAAAGCTCGGGGTTGGGGAGGGGCGGGGGAGAAGGAGAAACCAGCACAATATAACTGAAGAGGCAACATCTGGAATACCCTGCCCATGTGGCTGTACTAGTTTGAGGTGTGCTGAGCTGCTGAGTTCCAAAATGGTGGATATTTTGGGGTGCCCTCCCTTGCAGACGAAAAGCCCTGAATGACCAACTTTCACACCCAAAAGAAAGGATCAGCTTGGAGGCTTATAATGTGTTGATCCACCCTGCCATTCTTCCTGTGAGAAGATGGTCAGCGGAAAATCGATTCAGGATGGTTCTGACCCAGGCCTGAAGTAGATTCCCCTTTGGGTTTCTTGGTTTGGAAATCCCTAAAGCAAACAAAATGGGGGATTTGACTCAGCCATCCTCCCGAATCTCCTTTGTTTCTTCCCTCAATCCCTTTCCTCTGTGGTGTCCGCCTGCCTGCGTGTGTCGGCATCAACTCCCAGAATTCCCCAGCCGGCTATGCTGGCTGTGGAATTCTGGGAGTTGAAGTCCACATGTCTTCAAGTTGCCGAGGTTGTAAAACTGCTCTAAACTTTTCTTAAATCCATGTCCTTTTTCCTCCTAACCTACCATGAATTTATCTAACTAGGGTAGGAGAAGAAGATGTAAAGGGGCTTATAAATGCAATACCGGAAGGCCTTGACTTACGACCGGTTGCTTACCAACTATTGAAAATTACAACAGCTCCCCAAAGTTACTAACAACCGAGTTCCAACATCCGCCTCCCCTACTCCATGGTCATGTGACTGCATGTCAGGTATTCAGCAACCAGTCCGCATTTATGACGGTTTGCAGCACATGACCACAGTTTACAACATCTTGTTTTTGCTGTTCGAGAAACAAACGCCTCAGAGTGAACAATGACTTTGCTTTACGGCCTCCAGGGAAAAAGCTTGTAAGAATCACATGATGACTCGCTTTAGGACCGTCACAACACCCATCAGTGCAAGGCTCAATTACGGTCATAACTTGAGGATTCCCTATATTCCCTGAAGAGACAACAAAAGGGAAAGCGCTTAAGTGGCAAATCCATTCAGATGTAAAAGTATTTAGAAGTGAAAAGAATCGGCTAAGTCGTGATCTTAAAGAATGACTCTGCAGTGGTCTGGTTCACCCACTGCACTTTAGAATAGAATAGAATGGAATAGAGCTGGAAGGGGCCTTGGAGGTCTTCTAGTCCAGCCCCCCACTCAAGCAGGAGAACCTATACCCGTAGTGGCGATCCTACGGCACGTGTGCCACAGGTGGCACACACAGCCTTCTCGGTGGGCACACGTGCCATTGCTCCATTCCTAGGCCTTCAGCTGGGTTTTATAAAACCTTTTTGCTTTAGGCCTTTGCCACCATGTGCAAAAAAAAAGTTTCAATCAATCAATTTCAACTTCTCGCAGGGAAAAAAAAGATCTCGCAAAGTTGGAATTGATTGATTGAACTTTTTAATTCCCACCCAGTTTGCCATTACCACCGCAGCCACACCCACCCAATGGGCCATGCCCACCTGGCACCTGACAATACATAAGTGGGTTTTGGGTTGCAGTTTGGGCACTCGGTCTCTGAAAGGTTCGCCATCACTGACCTATTCCATCTCTTGACAAGTGACTGTCCAGTCTCTTCTTGAAAACCTCCAGTGATGGAGCGCCCACAATTTCTGGTCGCAAGCTGTTCCACTGGTTGATTGTCCTTATTGTCGGGAAGTTTCTCCTTAATTCCAGGTTGCTTCTCTCTTTGATCAGTTTCCAACCATTGTTTCTTTTCTTTTTTTATTGAAAAGTTTTACAATACATTTTATCTTTAACAATCCCTCCCCCCTCCCTCCACCCCACCCTTCCTAACCCTCCCTATCCCTCCCCCCACCCCTTCCCCCCTCCCCGACTTCCCAGAGCTAAATACAAGGTATAAAGGTAAAAACAATCATAAACAACCATATGTTAACAACAATAAACTATTAAGTCTATCGCACTCTAGCTCATATAAAATGACTACAAGCAATACTAATATCATATCAAAACTTATACAAATGCTAAATGAAACTTTTTAGTCCCATATTTGTTCTGGATGTAATCAATCCACTTTTTCCACTCCATAATATAACGTTGTTGCGAATGGTCTTTCAAATAAGCCGAAATCTTTGCCATTTCCGCCAGGTCAGAAACTTTTAGAGTCCATTCTTCAATAGTCGGCAGTTCCTCCTTCTTCCAATATTGACCTACTAAAAGTCTTGCTGCCGTAATTAAGTTCAACATCAACTTAGTGTCCATAACAGTAGTATCCGTAATTATACCCAATAAAAACAATTGCGGACAAAACTTTATCCTTTGCTTAAATATCTTCTGCATATTCCACCAGATTTTAATCCAAAAAGCTTTAACCTTTTTGCAGGTCCACCATATATGAAAATACGTTGCGTCTTTGCCACCACATCTCCAACATTTACGTAGGTTGATAGCTCGGATACATACTTGCAAGCTTTTTGGGGTCTAAATGCCACCTATAAAACATTTTGTAAAAGTTCTCTCTTAAATTTTGAGCTTGCGTAAATTTTACGTTCCTCACCCAAATCTTTTCCCAAGTGTCCATTGTGATAACTTCTTGAATATTCTGAGCCCACTTTATCATACAATCTTTAACAAGTTCTGTTTCTGAGTCAATTTCTATCAATGCAAGATATATCCATTTGATATGTGCTGGACCCTGATTTCTAATTTGCTTTACCAAATTTTCATCAGTCATTGAGAAACCAATTTTCTGGTCTTCTTTCCACCTGGCCCGTAATTGACCATATTGAAACCAGGTTTGGACAATCTTCTCTTCTCGTAAAAGATTATACGGCTTCAAACACCATACGTTCCTTTCCAGACTTAAGATTTCCTTATATGTAGTCACATCATGTTTGAACCCAACATTTATATTTTCTATTGCATGTTTCGGTATTCCCCATAAAGGTATCTTGTAATTTAGCTTATGTCTATACTCCAACCATTGTTTCTTGTCCGTACCTCTGGTGCTTTGGTGAACAACCTGGTCCCTTCTGCCTTGTGGCAGCCCCTCAGATACTGGAATATGGCTATCATGTCTCCCCTATTTCTTCTTTTCTTTAGACTAGCCAAACTCAAGTCCCGCAGCCATTCTTCGTATCTTTTGGTCTCCAGGCCTTTGATCAACTTAGTTGCTCTTCTCTGTTTTTTTTCCAAACTCTCAACATCTTTTTTGTGACATGGTGACCAAAATTGGCTGCAGTATTCCAGGTGTGGTCTTACTAGGGCTTAATGCACCTCTTGTTCCATTGTGGCTTGTTCAGTAAGCTACAACGGTGTAACGTCGCAAATTGCACTAAGCTCCCAAATGTGGCCTACAAACTAGAATTTCTGACCATCCAAGCCCACATTAAAGAAATAGCATTACAGGCAGTCCTCTACTTACAGTCATTCGTTTAGTGTCTGAAGTTACAACGGCAGTGAAAAAAGTGACTTATGACCACTTTTCACACTTATGACCATTGCGGCATCTGTGTGGTCATGTGATTAAATTTTGGAAGTTTGGCAACTGGTTCATATTTATGGCAGTGTCCCCAGATCAGGTCACCACCTTGGCGACCTGACAAGCCACATCAATGTGCAAGCCAGATTCTCTTAACAACCATGTTGCTCATTTAACACTGCAGTGATTCACTTTGTGGCAAGAAAGGTCATAAATGGAGCAAAAGTTACTTAACAATTGTCTCGCTTGACAACAGTACTCTTGTACTCAATTGTAATAATAATAATAGAGTTGGAAGGGACCTTGGAGGTCATCTAGTCCAACACCCTGCTCAGGCAGGAAAGCCTATACCAGTTCAGACAAATGGCTGTCCAGTCTCTTCTTTAAAACTTCCAGTGCTGGAGCATTCACCGCTTCTGGAGGCAGGTTGTTCCACTGGTTAATTATTCTAACTGTCAGGAAGTTTCTCCTTAGTTCTAGGTTGCTTCTCTCCTTGACGAGTTTCCATCCGTTGCTTCTTGCCCTGCCTTCTGGTGCTTTGGAGAATAGCTTGACTCTTCTTCGTGGCAGCCCGTGAGATATTGTGCTTGTAAGTTGTGCTCGTAAATTGAGGACCACACACAGGTAGTGTGTGAATAGAAATCACTGCACTTCACTCCAAAACTTCACAAGACCCAATGCACAAAGGCTTCGGCTTCTGATCCAAGATTGGACGAGGCACACGGGTCCTTGTGATTGTCAGGCATTGTGAAGCCACCTGGATTGAATGGGGCTTTTTGGGATACTACCTTGCACGCTTAGCCTATCCCACAGATATTTCCCCTTTGGAGCACAACACCATTAATTGTGTAGGGCAGCAGTAGACTTTAGTCCAAACCTGGTTTAGTTGCCTCTTTGCTCAATGGCTCTTAATTCAGAGGTCGGGTTTGCAAGGAGGGAATAGCTGCAGCTTGATGACAGTTTCTGCTGGCGTGGTGGTTTCTGTTGTTTAACACAAAATAGGGAAAGTTTATAGAGCTACTAGAATTCGGCAGAACCGCTTAATAGCAGCTCTGCTGTAAGTCACACACTTAGGAGGAAAGGTCCCCAAAATGGTAAGGTCATCTCCGGGGAGTCCTCTACTCAGAAGCATTCTTTTAGGGACCACTCAAAGTTATGACCACACTGAAAAAAAGTGACCTTCAACAAATCCTCGCACTTAATGATTTTTGCAGCATCCTCATGGTTACATGACCAAAATTTGGGTGCTTGGCAACTGGCATGTATTTATGACAGCTACAGTGTCCCAGGGTCACAAGATTGTCATTTGCAGCCTTCCCATCTGGCTTCTGACAAGACAAGCTAAGTCAATGGGGGGTGGGGGTGGGGGGTGGGGAAAGGCAGATTCACTTAATGACTGTGTGATTCACTTAAGTATTGCAGTAATTCACTTAACAACCACTTGCAGAAAAGATTGTAAAATCAGGTGAGACTCACTTAAGTTCGCTTGTTTAGCAACAAAAATTCTGGTCGTTATGTTGGGGAAGCTGGATTTGTTCAACTGTGTGATTTACTTAACCGCGGCGACAGTCATAAAACCAGGCACAACTCACAAACATCTTGCTTAGTGACTGAAATTCTGGTCTCAATTGTGTCCAGACGTTGAGGACTACCTGTACAACCCAAGCCACTGTCCCTTGGCTGTTTCCTCTCCAGCTACACCAAGGAGATATCTTTAGGAGGTTTCTGTTAAATTTTCTGCAACTCCAGACTGGATTTCAGCCCATTTTCAAATTCAGTCTTTCTTTTCTTCCTCCAACAATTTTGGACTTAACAGAGTTGGAAGGGACCTTGGAGATCATCTAGTCCAACATCCTGCTCAGGCAGGAAACCCTATACCATTCCAGACAAGTGGCTGTCCAGTCTCTTCTTAAAAACTTCCAGTGTTGGAGCATTCACACCTTCTGGAGGCAGGTTGTTCCACTGATTTATTGTTCTCACTGTCAGGGAATTTCTCCTTAGTTCTAGGTTGCTTCTCTCCTTGATTAGTTTCCATCCATTGCTTCTTGTGCTGCTTTCGGGTGCTTTGGAGAATAGCTTGACTCCCTCTTTTTTGTGGCAGCCCCTGAGATACTGGAACACTGCTATCATGTCCCCCCTTGTCCTTTTCTTCATTAAACTAGACATACCCAATTCCAGCAACCGTTCCTTATATGTTTTAGCCTCCAGCCCCCTAATCATCTTGGTTGCTCTTCTCTCTGTACCCTTTCTAGAGTCTCGACATCTTTTTTACACCGTGGTGACCAAAACTGGATGCCGTATTCCAAGTGTGGCCTTCCGGAGGCATTGTAAAGTGGTATTAACACTTCCCTTGTTCTGGGTTGGAGAATTAATTTGGTGATGGACAGAGCCTTGATTTCCTTTGAGGTACAGATAAGTCCTTGACTTACGAACCACAACTGAACCCAACATTTTCATTGCTAAGCAAGGCAGATATTAAGTGAGTTTTGCCGCATTTTATGACCTTTTTGACACTGTTGTTAAGCCAATCAGCACAGTGAATCAAGGAGTTGTTAAACCTGAATTTGCTTGTTGGAAGGGGAGATTACAAACGGAGATCACATGACCCCCAGGGCAACTGTCGTAAATATTACATTATATTGTAACCCAGCCAGTCCCTCTTTGAGGGAATGGGCAGTTTAGAAATACGAAATATAACTAAATAAACAAAATACATGCCTGTTGCCTAACACTCAAATTTTGATTACACGATCATGGGGATGCTTTAATGGCTGTAAGTATAACAACTGCTCATCATGAGTCACTTTTTCCAATGCCGTTGTAACTTCGGCCAGTAAACGAATGGTTGTAAGTCAAGGACTACCTCTATTGGCCCCTCCCAACAGAGGCTCATTGGAAAAAATGGTGCCTTCTAAAAGATTCCCTTAAAACAAGGCTCTCCAAACTTGACAACTTTAAGATTTGTGGGCTTCCAACTCCCAGAATTCCTCCGGCAGTCCACAAGTCTTAAAAAGTTGCCAGGTTGGGAGACCCCTGCCTTAAAAGTTGAAAATGGGGGATAGTTTCTCTGTAAAGCAAACTGACCGTGGTGTCTCACCAGGGGCTTAAAAAAAGCCACAAATGTGTGGTTGAAGATCTACTCTTCAAGGCAGAGCTTCAACAATCACACAGTTGCAGTTGTCATCTTGAAAGCAGATCTCCTTGGCCAGTGACCACCCTGGGCTGGACTCACAACCTCCTTGTCTTCCTACCCCCCCCCACCCCCATCCCTGCCCTCTGTTCTCCTTTTCCAATGGCAGCAGGTTTTAGAAAGCTTGTGAATGATGGTTTGGTGTAGGGGTTTGCAACCTGGACAACTTTTAAGACTTGTGGACTTCAGCTGAAGTCCACAAGTCTTAAAGTGGTCCAGGTTGCAGACCCCTGGTTTGGTGCGTTGCGCAAAGCTCCCCACAACACATCGTAAACCAAACTCTGTTGAAGATGTTACCTAGCCTGCTAACAAAACGTTGGGAAACCAACCCACAAGCTAAGTTGCTAAGGTTGTGTGCTAAGGTTGTATGCTAAGTTGCTGGCTTGGTCCAGGTTTGCCAACCGCAGATGTGAAGTATACAAAGCTATAAAAACGAATTCAGTAAAGAAAATTAGGAAATGTCAGGCCTTGGCTGGCCTGGAGCCAGCTGGCATTACAGGTAGTCCTCGACTTACAATCATTCATTTAGCGACCATTCAAAGTTACAACGGCACTGAAGAAAGTTACAACCGGTTTTCACACTTAACGGCCATTGCAGCATCCTCAGGGTCACGTGATCAAAATTTGGGCATTTGGCAACTGGCATGTATTTATAACAGTTGCACTGTCCTGGGGTCACGTGATCACTTTTTTCTAACCTCCTCAGCTGGCTTTCGACAATCAAAGTCAATAAGGGAAGCCAGATTCTCTTAAGGACCCCCACTTAACAACTGCAGCGTTACAGTCATAAAATGAGGCAACCCACTCAACAAGTGCCTCACTAAGCAATGAAAATGTTAGGCTCAGCTGTGGTCATAAATCAAGGATTACTCTGTACCACCTTGGAGAGAGAATAGGGCTGGATTTCACTCGTTTGTTTCCACTGTCGTGGCCGAAGAAGGAGAGGAGACCACACAGAAAGCCACTCACAATTTCTTCTAACATTTTCCACCTCTCCTTTCTAGCCAAGAATTCTTCTACCCACGCTGGGAACTGAAGTGCAAATTCTCCTTTCATACGACTGTATATTCCCACCTGACAATCTTTCTGTGGGTGTTTTAATTTTTTTTTCCGTTTTCCAACTCCCAGCAGACATCTGTAAAACAACAACAGCACACCAATTTTACTCTGTCTCGGTGTGCCGCGGGACTAAGTTGGAACAGTTGTTATATTTCTGTACATATTGCCAGCAGGCATAATACTGTGATTATGAATTATTATTAATTATTATTACTATTTTTAATGCATTTGCTGAAAATGGATGAGTTGGATTGATTTTTTTTTATCATTTTGTTTTATAATTTCCTGGGGGAGTGGGGAGGTATCCCTGTTGATTCTTTAGAAAGGGTGGGGGGGAGAATTAGAAACATACTGTTTTCCTGTTTCCCGCTGTATTTAAAAAAAGCAAAACAAAACCTTGAATTAACATCCTGATTCAAGGTCTGTTTTTACGTTTTCTGACGCTGCTTTCTAAATTTTCCTTGCTCATTTTTCCTTGCTGGATTAACGAGCGTTTCTTACAAACCAGCCAATCCGTTCACCCCAAATAATAATAAGACAGGTTTCCATTACATGCTGCCTATGGAATTCTGGGAGTTGAAGTCCACATATCTTTAAGTTGCCAAAGGTTGAGAAACACTGGTTTAAACCCATGTATTAATGCTAGGCCTAGCTACAACTTGGAGGAGTGGGAGACGTAATCTCCCAGCATTATACAGGTAGTCCTCGACTTACAACAGTTCATTTAGTGACCACTCAAAGTTACAACAGCACTGAAAAAAGTGACTTAGGACCGTTTTTCACACTTCATTGCAGCATCCCCCATGGCCACGTGTTTATGTTCGGATGCTTAACAACTGATTCGTATTTATGACAGCGTCCTGTGGTCATGTGATCACCTTTTGTGACCTTCTGATAAGCAAAGTCAACAGGGAAACCAGACTTGCTTAACAACCATGTGACTGACTTAACAACTGCAGTGATTCACTTAACAACCGGGGCAAGAAAAAGTCCTCAAATGGGGCAAAGCTCACTTAACAGATTTTTCACTTAGCAACATAAATTCTGGGCTCAATTGTGGTCGTAAGTCGAGGACTCCCTGTACATCATCTTACTTTCTGCAATGGAGCCCACTTGGATGTGTCTAGATCAGGGGTCCCCAACCTTGGCCACTTTATGACTTGTGGAGGACTTCAACTCCCAGAATTCCTCCTGGCTGAGGAATTCTGGGAGTTGAAGTCCACAAGTCATAAAGTGGCCAAGGTTGGGGACTCTGGTCTAGACTAGAGCACAGGCTCTCCAAACTTGGCAAATTTTGAGACTTGTGGAATTCTGGGAGTTGAAGTCCATCCCTCTACACAAGTTGCCAAGTTTTGGAGAAAAAACAACAACTGGTCTAGAGCAGGGGTAGGCAACCTTGGCTCTTTTATGACTCGTGGACTTCAACTCCCAGACTTCCTGAGCCAGCCATGCTGAGGAGAAAGGGAGAGGTTTCCATACTGAGCCAAGGTGGCTCAGGAATTCTGGGAGTTGAAGTCCACGAGTCATAAAAGAGCCAAGGTTGTCACTTCCTTGGGATCAGAATAGCCCGATCGTGGACAATCAGGTGTCTGAGGTGAATACCTCCAATAATAACATCTAGAAATTACTACATTTTATACGGAGTGCTGTCTGATGGGGGAGTCAATAGGGGTTCTTTTCTACCTCACAATGTCCAATAAGCGGTATCACAGAGGCCACCAGAATCTGGAAAACATCAACAGACGCTCCCAACAGACATCAGGGCTGGCCTTCACTAGCCTGGAGGCCATTTGGAGGCTGTGAAGCAGAGCATTAGCAGAAATGGCCCTTCCTTGGCCAGTAGGACGGTTGGAACCATGTGCAGCATTTAAAGGCCCTGTTGGGTTTCTGGGAAAGCAAGGAAAGGGGTGACCAGGCTCCTCTTAATCATGGCCCTGAGCTTCTTTCTGGCTAGTTTGGCGCTGCAGATAATTTCTGCCCCTTCTCCAGTGCCGGAAAGGTGGATAATCAATCTGGATGTTGAAAGGCAGATGAATTAGTAGCTGGAAAGGAACTACTCACTGCTGATTTTATTTTCATTCCAACAGGAAGGACCAGCAACTGTTGAATAAGGATATATGGTTCCTTCCTCTACTAGCTTCTAACCCTGACACAAAGCGATACTTCCTCCTCCTCCTCCTCCATCTTCTTTTTCCTCTCCTGTTCCTCTTCCTCCTCCTTCCCTCTTTCCTTCTCCACCCTCCTTTCTCTTCCTCCTCATTCTCCTTCTCCTCTTCCTCCATCCTCTCTTCTTCCTCTTCCTCTTCCACCTCCTTCTTCTTCCCCCTTCCTTCTCCATCCTCCATTCTTCCTCTGCTCTTCCTCCATCCTCTCTTCTTGCTCTCCTCTTCTACTACTCCCTCCTCCTCCCTCCTCTCTTCTTCTGTTCTTCCTCCTCCTCCTCCTCCTCCTCCATCCTCTCTTCCTCTCCTCTCCCTTTCTCCTCCTCCTTCACATGAATTAACCAACAATATGAAGAAAAAGAAAGAAAGAAAAATAAAAGAATGGACGTGATAGTTCAGAATAATTTGTGAAGAGCACAATTGTTAGAAAACATGCTGGGTTGGGGGAAATTCACGTCAGCCCTTCTTCCAGGGGCAGAAGAAGCGCTCCTGAAGATCAACAGAAAAGAGGGCCCTGAGTCTGGGTCAAGAAAGTGACATGAGAAAACATCTCAGACGCACACACGACTTCACGCAAAGATAGAGGGAGGGAGCACCTTCAGATGTGCAATTTTGCTGAAGAAAAAAATAGTTTGGATCCGAAACACAGAAGTGTCCCAAGTACTTAACCAAACATAAATATCAGGGCATTACCATCTATCAACACGGAGAGAATAAATAGATCACAATGAAATGCATACCAATAAGCAGTACACAACTAGAATATCTAAAAGATCTCCTAGAAATGTAATTGAAATTAGCTTAATGATAATAACAGAGGCAATAAGCAGCTTAGACCTAGCCACACACCATCAGCCTAGTAATCTCTTTCTTCATGCGTTTTTTTCCTACCTGTTGCTTTCATTTCATTCCCAGCCCAAGAGAAACAGCCTTAAATCGTCCTTAGTTACACCAGTGTTAAAGTGGTGTTTTCCCCTTAATACAACAGCAGCTACAAGGTGTGTACAATTTCTGGCATTCATCTGCCATTGTGTTGGAGGCAAAGGCAGGGAAGACAGGCAGTGGTATACGGGAATAGATTAGAGTAGAGTAGAAACAGAATAGAGTAGAGTAGAATAGAAATAGAATAGAGTAGAAAAGAACAGAACAGAATAGAGAAGTATAGAGTAGAGTAGAGTAGAGTAGAGTAGAGTAGAGTAGAGTAGAGTAGAATAGCCAGGGCTTTTTTCTCATAGAACGCTCAGAATGGAGTTCCGGCACCTTTTTTGGATGGAACCTTGTAGGGTAGGCAAGGCGGGTTGTATGACATGTGTGAGTTCCCTGGCACCTTTTTCTTTTACAAAAAATGCATTGAGAATAGGAATAGAAATAGAATAGAGTAGAGTAGAGTAGAGTAGAAATAGAATAGAGTAGAATAGACTGTAGAATTATAGAATAGAGTAGAGTAGAAACAGAATAGAGTAGAGTAGAAATAGAATAGAGTAGAACAGAACAGAATAGAGAAGTGCAGAGTAGAGTAGAGTAGAATAGGAATAGAAATAGAATAGAATAGAGAAGAGTACAGGAGAAATAGAATAGAGTAGAGTAGAATAGAATATAGAATAGTAGAGTAGAGGAGTGGAGTGGAGTGGAGTGGAATAGAATAGAATAGAATAGAATAGAATAGAATAGAATAGAATAGAATAGAATAGAATAGAATAGAATAGAATAGAATAGAATAGAATAGAATAGAAGTTGGAAGGGACCTTGGAGGTCTTCTAGTCCAGCCCCTGCTCCAGCAGGAGAACTTATACCATCTCAGACAGGTGATTGTCCAGTCCCTTCTTAAAAGTCTCCAGTGATGGAGCACCCATGATTTCTGGTGGCAAGCTGTTCCACTGGTTGATTGTCCTCACTGTCAGGAAGTTTCTCCTACTTTCTCTTCTGCCGTCTCCTACGCAGCTTCTCGGCTTCTTTCTGTTCTTTTCTTCCTAAATAACTGATCCCACCAGTGAATTGTGAAATACAGGTAGTGCTTGTTTAGCGACTGCTTCACTTAGCAACCATTTGCATTTACAGCAGTGATTTTCGCACGTCTGTAAAGCAAAGAAAAAAAAGTCAGATCATAACCACAGTCGTGCATCCCTTCTTTTTGGCCATTTTGTTAAACGTTTTTAAAGTTTAGTTATAAAATAAAAATACAGGGGAAAAGCAAAAATAAGAGAACTAAGAGAAAGAAAGAGAAATGTGCAAAGAGGGGGGGGGGAAAGTGGTGACTTCTGATTATTTTTTTAGGGCAGTAAAATGCAAAAAAAAAAAGCCAGCCCCCTCAACCTTTTGCTTTAACATTACACATTTCTATTTCTAAAATAGTTAATAACAAACTCATTCCAATCATTGAAACCTGGAATCAATTTTTTTTTCAGTTTCAAGCCAAAAGTCCAGAAGTGGTTTACAAGTAGAAACAAAATTGATTAAGTTCTTCTGTTTAATTAAAATAGTGAGTTTTGCCATCTCCCCTAGCTCCATTACCTTACCCTTTCACTTAGCAACTGCTTCACTTAACGACCGACACAAGGCTGAAATAGCTTAATTGCCAGACCATCACTTGCCCATTTCCTACTGAACTGCTTAGGGAGGAATCTTCAGGTCAAGGAAAGGCATTCAAAGAGGGGGTCCACTTATTCTTCAAAGCCCCTGAAGGCAGGACAAGAAGCAACGGGTGGAAACTAACAAAAGAGAGAAGCAACCTAGAACTAAGGAGAAATTTTCTGACAGTTAGAACAATTAATCAGTGAAACAACCTGCCTCCAGAAGCTGTGGGTGCTCCAATACTGGAAGTTTTTAAGAAGAGATTGGGCAAACATTTGTCTGAAATTGTATAGGCCAGGGTTTCTTGCCTGAGCAGAGGGTTGGACTAGATGACCTCCAAGATCCCTTCCAACATCATCATCATCATTATCATTATCATTATTATTATTAAAAATAGAAAAAAAGGGAAATTCTGAATAACATTATAACCACTTATAACCATTCATTTAATGTCCATTCGAAGTTACAATGGCTCTGAAAAAAAGTGACTTTTCGCCAGTCCTCGGACTTACAACTATTGCAGCATCCCTACCGTCACATGATCAAAGTTTAGACGCTTGGCAACCGGTGTGTATTTACAACATTCAGTGTTCCAAGGTCACACAATCACCATTTGCAACTTTCCCAGCTGGCTCTCTCACAGGCAAAGTCGATGGGAACTCACTTAAATGCTTGCCTCGCTTACCAACGGAAATTCTGGTCCACGCTGTAGTCTTAAGTCAAGTTAAGTATTGCTTCTGACAGTTGCCTCCCTGCCCTTAATGCTGAACTTAAAAAAACACAAAACAAAACTTTGTTGAACCAATTACAGCAGAATGAGATGAAGGAGGACGGGGAAGGAGAAGGAATCCTGCAGCCAGCCATTCTTGCGAGCAATTAGAAATTGGGCAAATATTATGATTGCTTTCTCTCAATGCCCAGCTACCAAAATTGCCATAAGCAATTCAATTCAGAATAGACCTGGATCTTAGAGGTCTTCTAGTCCAACCCCCTGTTCAAGCAGGAGACACTATACCATTTCAGGCAAGTGGCTGGCACATTAAGTACAACTTAACTGACACGTTAATTGACACATTAAGTCCAATTAAACACGCTAAGTACAACCTCCCTTTTTTTAAAAAAAAAAGGCATCTCAAATAAAAATCTTTTCCCGCCGATAGAATTAGGGCCTTTACGCAGTGGCAACCAGCATCATTGCTTTTCAAATCCCCTTTCTAGATGCTGCAGCTTTTAAATCTGGCACACAATTTGAAATAATGAGATCTTTCTTTTTTTAAAAAAATATCATACGGGCAACTTAAAAACTGTAATCCTAACAACATTTCATATATTTAATTTATTCCAACAAATGTTGACTGGCTTTGTGTGTGTGTGTGTGTGTGTGTGTTTGTGAAGGTTTTGCATTTGTTCTTATTCCTTAATTTCTTGTGTAACAGTGTTCCCCAAGATATCGTATTTGAGGGGAAAACTCTTTTTGAGCAAAAGAATGACGGACAATAGCAGATGGGTCTAGCAAAGCTGTAGCCGGATTTTGCCACCGCTAATCTGTGCTGTTTTGGTTGGTACTTTTCCTTTCTGATTTAATTTAATTTAATAATTTAATAATTTAATTTGTATACCGCCCTTCTCCCGAAGGACTCAGGGCGGTGAACAGGGCAATACATAATAAAAAACAGAATACAAAAATTAAAAAGTAATTAAACCATTATGATTAATGTCCTATTCTTGCCAGCAAACCAAAACTAGGAGTAATTCCAATTTAAGAAAAAGAAAGTGACAAGACAGGAGAAATGGATGCGAGGTTTTAAAAGCCCTTTCACGGAATAAATAATAAATAAATAAATCCTCAACTTACGACCAAAACTGAGCCCAAAATTTCTGCGGCTAAGCAAGAGGGTTATTAAGTGAGTTTTCTCCCATTTTATGACTTTTCTTTTCCTAGTTGTTAAGTGAATCACTGCAATGGTTAATTAGTAACATGATGGTTAAGTGAATTTGGTTTCCCCTCCCCCCCCGCCGCCCGACTTAGCTTCTCAGAAGATCGCAAAAGGGGGATCACGCATGACCCCGGGACAAGAAGCAATAAACGCATAAAAAGGTGGGAGAAAAGCCACAATCCAGGAAGGTACAGAAAGTCCTCAATTTATGACCATAATTGAGACCATGATGTCTTTATCTGAGCAAGGCCACTGTTAAGTGACTCATGCCAATTTTATGACCTTTTTTGTCATGGTTGTTAAGTGGATCACTGCAATTGTTAAGGGAATCATGCAGTCGTTAAGTGATTTGTACCCAATTTTGCAACCTTTTTGCCACCGTTGTTAAGCGAATCACATAAGATATTAAGCCAGTCATATGGTGACTAAGCAAATCATTTCCGCATGGATTTTGCTTGTTGAAAGTCGTCTAAGAGCCCGATAAATGGCGATCACGTGACCCCAGGATGCTGCAATCATCCTAAAATTTGCCAAGGGTCCCAAATTTGGATGACGTGACACGGGGATGGTATATCGGTCATAAGTGTGAGGACAGGTTGTAAGTCAGTGTTCAACGCTATGGTAACTTCGAACGGTTGCTAAACGGATGGTTGCAAGTCAAGTATATCACAAAAGTTCAGAAAAAATAAAGAGATTCTTGGCACCCAAACGATCACAATTTAGGACCCCTGCCAACGGCTGGCAAGAAGCATTGCGCAACCGAATCACCTGCAGCTGTTTCCCTTCCCAATTGCAATTAAAAAAACAAAGTTAGCTGGGCAAGCTGGCATTTAATTACGCACAACGCCACTGCCGCAGCCTCGTCCATGCCTTGTGGGAAATTTACATCTTAGCTGAATGGAGCCGCTTCCAAGAACGGCTTTGGGTTCCTACCTGCAGCTAGGTAGAAGTTAGCTGGCTGGCTTTGTTGCGAAAGTTGTCTAACTTTCTGTTTAACAGAATAACAGAATAACGGAAGAGTTGGAAAGGGAGCTTGGAGGTCTTCTAGTTTAGCGAATCCGGCACCAAAACAGTGTTTTCTAATTTCCCCGCCCGCACAAGCTTTGCTGTATGCGAAAGCTGCAGGGTTGACCCAATCAGGGTGCTCAGCTCCTATTGGCTGCGTTGGGCGCCAATGTCTGGGATCCTCCTGGTCACTGGTCACTCCCCTGAGTGACCATTTTTGGCCTCTGATACTGGACTCATATGACTTTGGGCATCTGCAGGGAGTCAACAATGCAAGACCAGGCTGGCACAAATCAGGTGTGGTGCCGACTCCATTACATGTTCACCCCTCTTCTGAAATAGCAATACAGGTTGTCCTCGACTTACGACCACTTAGCGACCATTCAGAGTTATGACCGGACCTCCCCGGGGCTACAACCTGGATGTGATCACGTGATCACATTTTGGGCACTGCGCAGCCAGCCTGCATTTACAGCTATTTCAGTGCTCCATGGTCAGGTGACCACAATTCATGATGGGGTTTTTTTGCCAGAAAACCAGTATTTACTTACATTTCCTGACCAAAAAACCCACCCATTTAAGGACTGCTGCAAAAAAGGTAACAAAATCAGCTTTTAAAAATGTTTCCTTTTGTTCTATTTTGAAAGGGTATTTTTAAAAAAAATGTAGTAATCCTACTTGTTTGGTCATTCCGTTTAAATCGAAAGAAAGAAAGAAAGAAAGAAAGAAAGAAAGAAAGAAAGAAAGAAAGAAAGAAAGAAAGAAAGAGAGAGAGAGAGAGAGAGAGAGAGAAAGAAAGAAAGAAAGAAAGAAAGAAAGAAAGAAAGAAAGAAAGAAAGAGAAAGAAAGAAAGAAAGAAAGAAAGAAAGAAAGAAAGAAAGAAAGAAAGAAAGAAAGAAAGAAAGAAAGAAAGAAAGAAAGAAAGAAAGAAAGAAAAGAGAAAACTGGGAAGCAAAGAAAGTAGGGAGAAATAAAGTTACGTGTGTGATTTAGACAGACAAAAAACAATGAATTTTTCCCTGATGCCATCACTCCTCTAAACACCTAATTCTCACAGCACTGTCTTATGTTTACGGATATTTACCTATGTTATATGTATCTAGTATTATTATCTTTCTCATCTTTCCTATTACCTTCTCCTATTGGTATCTTAGAATTATATTACTCTGTCGCTTGTATTTGAGACAAATTCCTTGGGTGTCCAATCACACTTGGCCAATCAAGAATAAAGAATATTCTGTTCTATTCTAGAAGCTTTTCCCACGTAAGCAATTTCCCCGAAACAGGTAAAGCAGGAAAACGGTCCTGTGATGGAAATCTTGCAGAATTGCAGCTGAGTGTTTTGTCTCTATTGAGTCCTGGATTCACTGGTCTCTTTTTCTTTTTCTTAATGATGCTTAAGGAATTTTAATAGTCCTCACGAGAAGCACCTCCGAGCCTCTTATTGTGTCACAGCTCCCCAAAGGGGTGTGGGTGGAGGAATTAAATCCCAGCGATTAGGGGGAACGGATTGTCCTGCAATCGCCTCCCGTCCGTCGCCCCCAAGCCGCTCTTTTGTCAGCCAACACTTTCTCTACAGAAGGAGAAAAAAGAGAGAGAGAGAGAGAGAGAGAGAGCGATGAAGAAGAAAAGGGCAAAGCTGTATTTTCAATACCTCCCCCCCCTCCTTTCCCATTTGTGTGCCCATGCACAACCAGTGTTAATTTCCAGCACTGGAACGCCGAGATGTCAGCCTAATTAGCAGAAGGGAAATAATGCAACGTTCATTAAGGTAGCATAATACAAGCTGATCAGAGGCTCTGAAGTTTGACCACATGTAGTAATTTCACTTTGTTTTTCCGGCTTTTCTTTTTCTTTTTTCTTCTTAATGAGGGCCAGTTGCATGCCAAGTAGAGGGCAGAATTAATACTCAGCGGGTGGGGGAGTATAGATGGGTAGAACCACCCACAGACCGAGTCTAGGAGGGGCAAATGATATTATTTTCTCGGATTTAAAAGCAGGGAGCTGAGCTCTTCGGCTGACAAAAGTTGACCCATGGGAAAATCCATGGGGAATCGGAAGAGGGAGGGAGACAGGGGCAAACCATGGCTAAAACTGACAGTATTTGCCGCTTGACCATCTTCTGTTTCCTGCTTCGTCGCTACCCGCTTTTTCTCTCTCTTTTTTCCTATGTAAATCAATATCTCCAGATCAGAAAAAAAGGAGGCTACAAATTCTTTCTACCTGGTTTAGATCAGGACCAAGCAGAATTAACCGAATAACAGAGTTAGAAGGGACCATGGAGGTCTTCTAGTCCAACCCCCTCCCCCCCCTGCACACGCAGGAGATCCTATACAGGTAGCTCTTGACTTGCAACCACAATCGAGCCCAACATTTGTGTTGCCAAGTGAAACATCTGTTACGTGAATTTTGCCCCATTCTACGACCTTTCTTGACACAGTTGTTAAGTGAATCACTGCAGCGGTAAAGTTAGTAACACGGTTGTTAAGTGAATCTGGCTTCCCCCATGCACTTTAGTTTAGTTTAGTTTAGTTTATTAATATTTCTATACCGCCCTTCTCCCGAAGGACTCAGGGCGGTGCACAGGGCAAGAATAAAATACAAAGTTACAAATATTAAAAGAAGATTAAATAGTTGCCCATTAAAACAATTAATACACTACATTTATAAAAACCCCAAAAATACAGCAATAAAAATACAAAAATAAAAACCCCACCAATCCCCCATCAGGCCAGGCCGGCTTGTTCGAACAAAAACGTCTTCAGATCGTGGCGAAAGGAGCGAAGATCGGGCGCCATCCGGAGCTCTACCGGTAACTGATTCCATAGTTCCGGAGCACCCACAGAGAAGGATCTCCCCCTGGGGGCCACCAATCGACATTCTCTGATCGGTGGCACCCTGAGGAGTCCCTCTCTGTGGGAACGCACAGGGCGCAGGGAGGTTGATGCCGGCAGCAGGTGTTCCCTGAGGTACTCCGGACCCCTGCCATGTAGGGCTTTAAACACCATTACTAGTACCTTGAATCTCACCCGGAAGACAACTGGTAACCAATGCAGCTCACGGAGCAGAGGTGTAACATGGGAGTATCGGGAGACTCCCAGCACAACTCTCGCGGCTGCATTCTGTACCAGTTGGAGCCTCCGGGTGGTCCTCAAGGGCAGCCCCATGTACAGAGCGTTGCAGTAATCTAGACGAGAGGTCACGAGCGCATGAGTGACCGTGCATAAATCATCCCGGCTTAGATAGGGCCGCAACTGGGCGAACCTGGGCGAACCTGGGCGAAAGCCCCCCTAGTCACAGCCACTATGTGGTCTTCCAAGGTGAGCCGTGAATCTAGGAGGACTCCCAAGTTGCGAGCCCTATCTACAGGGGGTAATAATTCACCCCCCATAGAAAGAGATGGAATATCCGAATAGACCTGGGATGAAGGTATGCAAAGCCACTCAGTCTTGTCGGGGTTGAGTTGAAGTCTGTTCCTCCCCATCCAGACCCGAACCGCCTCCAGGCAACGGGCCATCACGTTGAGGGCATCACTGGGGTGGTTTGGGGTAGAAAGAAAAAGCTGGGTATCATCAGCATACTGATGATACCCAACTCCAAAACCACGAATGATCTCACCCAGCGGTTTCATATAGATGTTGAACAGGAGAGGCGAGAGGACCGACCCCTGAGGAACTCCACAAACGAGAGACCTCGCGGTCGACCTCTGCCCTCCTGTCAACACCGACTGCGAACGTCCCTGGAAATAGGAGGAGAACCATTGTAAAACCGTGCCTCCCACTCCCAATCCCCTGAGACGCCGCAGCAAGATACCATGGTCGATGGTATCGAAAGCCGCTGAGAGAACAGAGGAATGTCCCCTGTCCCGAGCCCTCCAGAGATCATTCACCAGCGTGACCAATGCCGTCTCCGTGCTGTACCCGGGCCTGAAACCCGATTGGTATGGGTCTAGATAATCCGCTTCATCCAGGACCAGAGGGAGCTGATGCGCCACCACACTCTCAACAACCTTCGCAAGGAAGCGAAGGTTGGAGACCGGACGAAAGTTGTTCAATACAGCTGGGTCCAAAGCAGGCTTCTTGAGGAGAGGCCTCACCACCGCCTCTTTCAAGACGGCAGGGAAGCTACCCTCACTCAAAGAAGCCGATATAACTGCCTGGAACCAGCTGCGCGTCCTCTCCCGGGCTGCATAAACCAGCCAGGAAGGGCACGGGTCCAATAAACATGTGGTGGAGCTCAGCCTCCCCATAATCCTGTCCACTTCCTCCGGAGTCACAGAATCAAACTCCTCCCAGGTAATATCGACAAGACCGCCCGTGTCCTGATCGTCAAACTCTGCCCAGTCAGAATCCAGACCGGTCCAAATCCGAGCGATTTTGTCCGACAGATGTTGGTTAAACTCCTCGGCACGACCCTGCAAGGGTTCTTCCCTCACCTCTTGATTCAGGAGGGAGCGAGTCACCCTAAACAGGGCGGCCGGGCGATTATCTGCGGACGCGATAAGGGTAGCGAAGTGGTTAGACCTCGCCTCCCTTATCGCAGCCCTTTGCTTGCCAGAAGGTCCCAAAAGGTGATCGCGTAACCCTGGGACACTGCAACCGTCATAAATATGAGTCAGTCGCCAAGCATCCAAATTCTGATCACGCCACCATCAGGATGCTGCAACAGCTGTGTAAGTGTGTAAGTGTGAAAAATGGTCATCGGTCACTTTTTTTTCCTGCCGTTGAAACTTTGAACAGTCACTAAATGAACTGTTGTAAGTCGAGGACCACCTGTAACATTTCAGACAAGTGGCTGGATTATCAGCTCTGGATTCTGGTGTCCAGGAGTTCCACTCACAGTTCTGATAATCCTGCTTTGAACCCTGGACAGTCTCCACCCAACCCTATTTCTAGCAAGTGCAGGTAATCCTCAACTTACAATCATTCATTTAGCGACCGTCCAAAATTACAAAGGGACTAAAAATAGTGAGTTAGGTACGACTGATCCTCGCACTTATGACCGTCACAGACTCTCCACTGTCACGTGATCAAAATTTGGGTGCTTGGAACCGACAAGTATTTACAAGGCTGTAGCCTCCCAGCTTCAACAAGCAGAGCCAACGGGGGGGGGGGAGTGGGGGAGGTGGATTTACATAACAACAGTCAAGATTTACATACAAATAGTCAAGATTGTAAAATTTATTTATTTTTTTTATTTTAATCCCATTTATATCCCACCCTTCTCCGAAGACTCAGGGCGGCTTACAATCTAAGCACAAATTAAATGTGCTTAGCAGTAGCCTTCATTCTATGTATATGCCTGCTTATTAGGGCTTTCACACACACCCCCAAGCGGCATTATTACAAAGTCAGCTTGATTGCCCCCAACAATCTGGGTCCTCATTTTACCTACCTCGGAAGGATGGAAGGCTGAGTCAACCTTGAGCCTGGTGGGATGCGAACCTGCACTAATGGCAGGCAGCTGGTGTTACTTAAGGAGGCATTAGCCCACTGCTGCACCAAGGTGTGTGACTCAGTTAACAACCTTGCTCAGCAGCAAAAATTCTGGACCCAATTGTGGTTGTAGGTCAAGGACTATTTCTGTCTCTCTCTTGCCAAAACAAAGGCTTTGAGGATGTTATGGGCTGTAAAATGTACTTATTTCCGTGTGCCTGTAATTTTGGACTCATATGAACTGATGAGAACTGCCTTCTTTTCCTGCCTTACTGCAAAAGATAGAGGTAGTCCTAGGCTTATAACAGTCCGTTTAGTGACCAAAGTTACAACAGCGCTGAAAAATCATCCTTTTTCAAAAAAAGCCAACACAGTGCTAGGCTGCATTAACAGAGGGACAGAATCAAGATCACGTGAAGTGTTAATGCCACTTTACAAGGCCTTGGTGAGGCCACACTTGGAATCCTGCATCCGGTTTTGGTCACCACGATGTAAAAAAGATGTTGAGACTCTGGAAAGAGTGCAGAGAAGATCAACAAAGATGATCAGGGGACTGGAGGCTAAAACATATAAGAAACGGCTGCTGGAATTGGGTATGTCCAGTTTAATGAAGAGAAGGATGAGGGGGGACATGATAGCTGTGTGCCAATGTCTCAGGGGCTGCCCCAAAGAAGAGGGAGTCAAGCTATTCTCCAAAGTGCCTGAAGGCAGGACAAGAAGCAACGGATGGAAACTAGTCAAGGAGAGAAGCAACCTAGAACTAAGGAGAAACTTCCTGACAGAACAATTAACCAGTGGAACAACCTGCCTCAAGAAGCTGTGAATGCTCCAACACTGGAAGTTTTTAAGGAGAGACTGGACAGTCATTTCTCTGGAATGGTATAGGGTTTCCTGCCTGAGCAGGGGGTTGGACTAGATGACCTCCAAAGTCCCTTCCAACATTATTATTATTATTATTATTATTATTATTATTATTATTATTATTATTATTATTATTATTATTATTATTATTATTATTATATGTGACTTATGACCGTTTTTCACAGTTACGACCTTTACAGCATCCCTGTGATCACGTGATCCAAATTCAAAGGCTTGGCAACTGGTTCCTGTTTATGCTGGGTCCAAAAGGTCACGTGATCCCCTTTTGCAGACCTTCTGACAAGAAAAGTCGATGGGGAAACCAGATTCCCTTAACAACCGTTTGCTAACTTATCAGCTGCAGTGACTCACTTAACAGCTGTAGCAAGAAAGGTCGTAAAATGGGGCAAAACTCATTCAGCCACTGCTTCGCTTAGCAACAGAAATGCAAGGCTCAGTTGTGGTCGTAAGTCGAGGACTTACCTGTAAAGCAAACGAAGCTCCTGTGTTCAAGGGATCTTCAGGGTAGCTGCTTTGAACCAGATCCCCCAACGCCTTCGATTTGTCATGCATTCTCGCTGGATTCTGCTTCTAAACAAGATGGCGTTGAAGATTCCACCAGTTCTGGGTCACTCATTTACAAAAGTCAAATACTGGGAACGTTTGCCATATTTTCAGATTTCTTAGAGGGACTTTCTGCTCGGGGAGAGGCACAAACTGAAAAACTGCTTTCTTCTCATGGGCAAACAGAGACTTCCATAGCGTGTGGAGGTTCTCGCGCCAACATGTTGTGTGAATCTGATTTTCCCACTAAGCAGGGCCACCCACACGTTTCTCTCTCTCTCTCTTTCTCTCTCTGTGTGTGTAAATGTCAGGCTCCAATAAAGGAGAATACAGGTAGTCCTTGACTTACAGCAGCTCATTTACTGACTGTTCAAAGTTACAACAGGGCTGAAAAAAGGGAGGAGGAGTTGAGAATGGGCCAGGAAATGGGAGGGCCGAAGGACATGGTGGCGGAAACGGACTAAAATAATGCTACCTATGATGTTACGTGTAATATAGTAGTCATAATATAGTAGTAATGGTACAGGTGAGACATGATAACAATATTCCAGTATCTGAGGGGCTGCCACAAGGCAGAGGGGGCCAGGTTGTTCACCAAAGCACCAGAGGGAAGGACGAGAAACCATGGTTGGAAGCTGATCAAGGAGAGAAGCAACCTGGAACTAAGGAGAAACTTCCTGACAGTGAGGACAATCAACCAGTGGAACAGCTTTGCCTTCTCAAAAATCGTGGGCATCCATCACTGGAGATTTTTAAGAGGAGACTGAACATTCACCTGTCTGAGATGGTAGGTTCTCCTGCTTGAGCAGGGGGCTGGACTAGAAGACCTCCAAGGTCCCTTCCAGCTCTATCCTATTCTAATTCTAATTCAGGTAGTCCTCGATTTACAACCATTCGTTTAGTGACCGTTTCAAGTTACAACGGCACTAAAAAAGTCACTTACGAATGTCTTTCACACTTACAACCATTGCAGCATCCTGATGCTCACGTGATCAAAATTTCAGACAGTTGGCAACTGGCTCATATTTATGACGGTTGCGGTATCCCGGTATCATATGATCCCCTTTTGTGACAAGCAAACTCAATGGGGGAAGCCAGATTCACTTAACAACCGTGTTACTAACTTAAAACAGCTGCAGTGATTCCCTAAACATCTGCGGCAAGAAAGGTCGCAAAATGGGGCAAAACTCACTTAGCAACTGCCTCCCTTGGCAATAGAAACGTCAGGCTCAAGTGTGGTCATAAGTTGAGGACTACCTGTATTTGTAGCTTAGGGTTGAAATGAGGGGTTCTTTGTGATCTCTGGGCATTGATGATGTTGTTACCTAGTTTGACTAATGAAACGTCTGCAAGAAAACAACCAAGCCTCAGAGAGCAGCGGCCTCAAATGTCAGGCTGCTGGCCATAATTATACAATTGTGGCCACCCATTTGAATTTGGAGGAGTGGGGGGGGGCTTCCCACTGACATTAAGCGTGGAGATTTGTTTGCTGGCTCAGCATGGGGGGTGGGAGATGCGCTACAAGAATTGCTTGGGAAGAATTTAACCTGTCACCCTGGACGTGGGAGAAAGTGAACAATTGTCCTGTCCTTTCCCACACCGAATCACGGCGGAATAGATAGGAAAAAAAATATCGGTTGTTTTGCGGGGCTAACAAAACTTCCGCAGAAAGGATGCGTTCCGTCCCTTTTTAGGATTCACTTGACGCGTCGGAAAGGTGGCCCGGCGTACTCATTTGAAGATGATCCTTAAGTGATTAAAATTTAGGGATTAGCCGGCGAAGAAAGGCAGGATTAAACTCTTTGCACAGCGGAGGAAAGAGCTTAAAGCTTGTCCTGAAAGCCGAGCGGATGATGGAGCAGCATAAAGCGAAGTCTTCATGCCATCTTCTTTGAGCACTTCTCTCTTCAATGGGTTGTCCGGATTGAGAAGAACAGGAACAGTTTCCCAAAACTAAATAACTAACAAACTAAACATTCCCGGAAGAGGGGTGAGTGGAGAGGGAGGGGATGTCTTCTTATACAATAAGGGTGGGGGGGAACCCCACATTTCCAGGGTGGGTGGGTAGTTGAGAATGGGCCAGGAAATGGGAGGGCCAAATGGCATGGCAGTGGAAATGGACCAAAATAATGCTACCTATGGCATTATGTATAATATAGTAGTCATAATATAGTAGTAGGGATGTGGTGGCTCAGTGGGTTAGGACGCTGAGCTTGTCGATCAGAAGGTCGCCAGTTTGGCAGGTCGAATCCCGAGTGCCGCGTAACAGAGTGAGCACCTGTTACTCGTCCCAGCTTCTGCCAACCTAGCAGTTCGAAAGCACATAAAAATGCAAGTAGAAAATAGGGACCACTCCGGTGGGAAGGTAACAGCGTTCCATGCGCCTTTGGCGTCTAGTCATGCCGGCCACATGACCACGGAGACGTCCTCGGACAAGCGCTGGCTCTTCGGCTTTGAAACGGAGATGAGCACCGGCCCCTAGAGTTGGAAACGACTAGCACGCATGTGCGGGGGAACCTTTACCTTTACCTTTAATCTAGATATATAAATTTAAATAATAAAAGGCTAACACCAGCTAAAGAATGACTTGACACACTTGTGAAAAAGATATTAAGAGTAATACAGGTAGTCCTCAACTTATGACCACAAATAAAGCCCCAAATTTCTGTTGCTAAGCAAGACAGTTGTTAAGTGAATTTTGCCCCATTTTATCACCTTTCTTGCCACAGTTGTTAAATGAACCTCCAGAGTTGCTAAGTTAGTAACATGGTTGTTAACTGAATTGACTTCCCCATTGTTGCAAAAGGTGATCACATGACCCTGGGACACTGCAACCGTCATAAATATGAGTCAGTTGCCAAGCGTCCCAATTTTGATCACGTGCCCACAAGGATGGTGCAACAGTCGCAAGTGTGAAAGACATTCATAAGTCCCTTTTTCAGTGCTGTCGTAACTTGAAACAGTCAAGTGGGGGAACCTTTACCTTTAACTTTAATATAGTAGTAATGGTACAGGTAGTCCTCAATTTACAACCAATCTGTCAACGTTGCTAACATCAAATGTTCTTGCTTTGACAACATATGGAAAGGCAGCCTTTTTCTTTAACTTGTGTGTTACTCTTAGAGTTAGAATTAGATGATGCTGGGAGGTAGAATGTGGGAATTAGTTAGACATAACAACATGGTAGTAGTGCATGATTCAAGGCTGTTTGAAATAAGAGATGATAAGAAATGGCGGGTTGGAGAACTGGAGGGAAAGTCTGCATTTCAAACTAATTGGAGAATGTGATTTATGATGGTTAATTAGAGGAGGGAATTGTGCCTTGATACTATGTGTTCAGGGGAGGGGAATTCAGATTTTGGCTTCGACTATGTACGTGCCAATGCTATGCTACTCAAATAAAGATACTTTAAGGTAAACAGTGCCTCAAAGTTCTTTAAAGAGTTTCATCTGTCGAAACCATGACACATTCATTTAGTGACTGTTTCAAGTTACAACGGCACTGAAAAAAAGACATTCATGTCTTTCACACTTGCGACTGTTGCACCATCCTTGTGGCCACGTGATCAAAATTGGGACGCTTGGTAACTGACTCATATTTATGACGGTTGCAGTGTCCCAGGGTCATGTGATCACCTTTTGCAACAATGGGGAAGTCAATTCAGTTAACAACCATGTTACTAACTTAGCAACTCTGGAGGTTCATTTAACAACTGTGGCAAGAAAGGTGGTAAAATGGGGCAAAATTCACTTAACAACTGTCTTGCTTAGCAACAGAAATTTGGGGCTTTATTTGTGGTCATAAGTTGAGGACTACCTGTATTACTCTTAATATCTTTTTCACAAGTGTGTCAAGTCGTTGCTGGTTCTTTAGCTGGTGTTAGCCTTTTGTTATTTAAATTTTTATATCTAGATTAGGGGTCTTCAAACTTGGCCCTTTTATGACTTATGGACTTCAACTCCCAGAATTCCTCAGCCAGGCACCTTGGCAAACTGCTGGCAATAAGACTGGATGTAACAATTTATTTTGTAACAGCTGGAAGTGCTTTAGCGGGTCATAAAATAACCTTTCTAAGGCTGTTGTAATTTCGGACCGTCATTAATTGAACTGTCATAAGTTGAGGACTACCTGTTGTTCAAAGCAGCAGGATTTAGGAGCAGAGAGATCCAGGGTCTAGTCCCTCTCAGCCATGAAGCTGATTGGCTAATTTGGAGCAAGTCCCTCCTTCTCAGCCTAAGAGCCAATCAGGAGTAGTGGAGAAGATACTTGAGTAGGAGGGGGAAGATCCAAGTTCAAGTCTTCCTTCAGCCCCAGAAGCTGATTGGCTGAGTAAGCCAGTCCTTCCCTCTTAGCCAGAAAAGTATAGGAAATATTTTTGACTCAGAGAGTCTTTATCTTATATTGGCTGTCCTCTGGATTTGTAGGTATCAACTTCCAGGGTCACTCCTAAGACTTCTGGGGGATGAAATTTACACTCAGTGCAAAGAAGATCTGCACTTGGCCAGTAGTGAAGTACGAATACAACTAACTTGAAATTTGCATTATTCCAAATATTGCAAATCCATTCATCAATAATAACTTTAGAATGTACATTGGGGACCAGGCAATACATAAATGCATATATTCATGAAAATAATGTATAACAGAGGTACAATGCATTAGGGAAATTTATTTGCGAAAGCCGTTTAGATTAGGCAAAAAAGCAATCAAAATGCATGTGCGAAGAAGTGTGCCCAAAATACATGCAAACACAACTTTTTTTTTAAGAACTTTTTTGATCACTTGAAGGTGGGGCGGCAGCAAAAAAGAAATGTGAAAATCAAAATTGACGGCACCTTGCCTACTCTTATGAGAAATTAAGAGAAAACAAATTAATCAGACACACACACCCTGTGCAGCATCCAGAACTGGAGACGAAAAGCTATTTCAAATACAGTTGCCAGATCTCATATTATAATAACAACAACAACTTCCGAATACAGACAGATTGCCATTAGGAACACAACATGCCAGATATCGTAGTCATAGAGAACCGTACGGTTGATTGATATTGCTGTACCAGGAGATGCCAGAGTCGGAAAAAAAGAACTGGGAAAAATTACGAAATCCTGCGACCTGGCCATCGAAACTGCGCGATTATGGATGAAACGTGTAACAGTGATACCCATTATCATCGGGGCACTGGGAACTATGTCCAAAAACTTTGCAAAATACATCAAGAAATTGCAGCTTCCTGCATTAACTCCAGCAAAGCTACAAAAAACTGCGCTACTCGGAATATCTTATATTTTAAGGAGATACCTGGTTGATACCTAGGATGCTGGCAGCAACCCGTGTCAACCATTAGTGCCAGTCAGTTTGAGTGTTCAGTTGACTGAGTTTCATGTTTTATGAATAAAAGTATAATAATAATAATAATAATAATAATAATAATAATAATAATAATAATAATAATAATAATAATAATAATAATAATAATAATAATACCGGTAGTTCATTTTGAGCCCTAGCTTCTCTCACTTCATCTTTGCAGGCACGGGCTGTTTGCTGATATTCTGCCTTAGTTATGTGCCCCTCTTTCCACTTCTTATACTTGTCCTTTTTATCTTTCAGTTTATCAGAGTTCTTTATGCAGCCATGCTGGTTTCTTTTGAAAGCTGTTATTTTTCTTCTTTGTTGGTATTGTGCTAGACTGGGCCTTTATTATCTCACTTTTCAAAATTTCCCAAGCTTCTTGAGTTGTTTTCCCCTTTAGGATTCTCATCCATGGAATTCTTCCCAAGGTCTCTCTAAGTTTATTGAAATTAGCTCTTTTAAAGTCCAAGACTCTAGTTTGGCTGTGTTCTATTGCTTGTGCTTCCATAATGTTGAATTCCAATATTGCATGATCACTTCCCCCCAAGGTTCCTGTGGCTTTGACACTTTCTATCATTTCATCTCTGTTAGTGAGAATTAAATCCAATATGGCTAATCCCCTAGTTCCCTTCTCTACTTTTTGGGAGAGAAAGTTTTCTACTAGGTTTGTCAGGAATCTGTTTGATCTTCCACTTGCTGCAGAATTTGTCTCCCAGTTGATATCAGGGTAATTAAAGTCCCCCATTACTATTGTGATGCACTTCCTACATACCTTAGTTAACTGACTAGCAAAAAGTTCATCTATTTCCTCTGCTTGGTTGGGCGGCCTATAGTATACACCTATGGCAATGTCATTTTCCCCCCCTTTTATATTGACCCAAATACATTCATGTTTACAGTTTTCATCATTGTTGTGCTCTATTTCTGTAGAGATAAAGTTATTTCTTATATATAGAACAACTCCACCTCCTCTTTTGTTTAGTCTGTTTCTTTTAAATAATTTAAATCCCTCTAGCTATGTGTTCCATTTGTGGGTTTCGTCCCACCATGTTTCTGTAATGGCAACGATATCATATCCGCCCTCATTTACCTGAATTTCTAGTTCACCCTGCTTACTGTTCATACTCTGTGCATTGGTGTATAGACATTTGAGTCCTTTATGACTGACCCTGTGTTTACTTGCTGCATAACTTGTGTGGTGCCTGAGTTCCCCTATTTTCTTAGATTGCCGGGGACAGTGATGTTTTGTATCAATTAACTCACTGTCCCTGTTGTTTAGTTTAAATATTCCTCCAGAAAAGCTGTGAATTTATTGCCAAGTAACTCAGTCCCTTTCTTGGATGGATGCAGACCATCTCTTTTGTACATTTTTTCATTGGACCAGCTACAGACATCGTGACTAATATAACCAAAGCCTTCTCCTTTACACCACTCCTTTAGCCACATATTAAATTCTGCTATACGCTGGCCTTTTCCATTTTGCTCCTTATACACTGGTAAGACCTCTGAAAAAGTGAGCCTACAGCCTATTCTGCTAAGTTCCTGCCCCAAGCTCTGGAAATCATTCTGCACAGAGAGTACATCGTTTTGGGACAGATTGTTAGTGCCAAGATGTACAATGGCATCCACATCACAGTCTTTGCTGGCATTGTTGACTATTTTGAAAATACGCTTCTTGTCCCTACTGGCAGTAGCACCTGGAAGACACCTGACCTCTTTTGAAACCTCTGTATCCTTTCCTAAATTTACATCCCTTACAATTGAATCACCAACCAGAAGGTGGCTTCTCTTTTTGGGTACCTTTCTCTTCTTGCATGACTGATGTGTAATACCTGATTCGCACTTCTCCCTGTCAAAAACAAGTTCATCTCGGACTGTGGTCCCCTGCTTATTTGAGCGATCATCACAATTACCTTGACCTGTTTCCTTAATGTCTTTGTTAAGGTCAGCAAGGGCACTGTATCTGTTATGCAGGGACGCAGCTAAAGCTTTGGGTTTATGGTTCACAGCTCTCACCCTGCCAGATCCCACGATTGTCCACACTGCCCTTCTCCTGCAGGATCTTTGCGGTAGAGGGGGTTGATAGCGTGGAGGCTCAGTAGAGTAGGAGGGCTGAACTGAACACCAGCTTTTTTTTTCCTGTGTGGTAACTTTGAACGGTCACTAAACAAGTGGTTAAAAGTTGAGGACTACTTCTATTTGTAGCTCAGGATTTATGGAAGCACAATTTATGGGAACGGGGTTCCCAAATCAGCAGGAATGACTGAATCCTACTTCTGGGCCTGCTTGGTTTTAAGAAGGTTTCTCCCAAAATGGTTCCCCCTTGCCAGGGCGCCATCTTGGAATTGAGGTGCACCAACTTGAAGAAAGTCGTTTGAAGCCCCCTCCACCACTTCTGGAGGCCCCTCTAAGTCCCGAGCTAGCATCTGACTGCCTCCCTCCCAACCTTTCGAGGGCTGCCTTTGGAGACTGAGCTTCTGAGCCAGGCGAGGCCAGCCAGGGAATGCCACCTATTCAATCAAATAGCCTTAAATTAAATTAAATGCTGGCTTTGTCCTGTTCAGTCCTTGGGAAGGGCGGCCCAGGATGCCAGGCTCACTGAGGAAAGGCGAAGAGTGGCCTTCTGGCCTCAGGCAAATTGCGCACCTCTGCGAGAAGCTGCAGAGTTATCAATACCATTTCTCAATTTCACACCAGTTCGCATTTGGTCAGCATTTGTATTATACAGTCTTCAAGGTGATTAATCACTCTTTTGTTCTTCTTCGCTCTCGCTCTCCCTCTTTCTTCTTTCTCTCTTTCCTTCTTCTCTCCCTTTTGTCTTCTTCTTTTCTTTCTTTCTCTTTCCTCCCTCCCTCCCTCCCCTTTCTTCTTTTTTCTATCCTTCCTCCCCCTCCCTTTCTTCTTTTTTTTGTCCTTCCTTCCTTCCTCCCCTCCTTTGACTGCCTTCCTTCCTTCCTTCCTTCCTTCCTTCCTTCCTTCCTTCCTTCCTTCCTTCCTTCCTTCCTTCTTTCCTTCCCTCCCTCCCTCCCTCCTTTCCTTTCCTTCCTTTTTTCTTTTTTTTCCTTCCTTCCTTTCCTTTCCTCCCTTCCATCTGAAGGCATGAGGAATGGACTTCCTTTGGGGCTTTCAGTTGACTGGCCTTCCTGCTGAAGCAAAACCAGCCCCGGAGATTTCCCACCTTCCCGTCTTTAATAAAGGAAAATTGAAAGCTCGGAGCCCCTCCATCCATCACTCAGGTGCAGAGGTGTCGGGGGTGTGGGGGTGTGTGCGTGCGTGTGCGTGCAGAGGCAACCTCTTGAGTCCAGCTTCTCTTTACAGCTCCTGGTGAGAAACTGTGCAAAAAGTGGAACGCAGAAGAGAGAAAAGGACGGGGTGGGGTGGGGTGAATTAAATTAGTGAAACTTCTCTGTAAATATTCAGATTAGGATTGGGTAGAAATGCCACAGAGAGTGAAATTGGGAGGACGTGTTGACACTTTTTCTCCTTAACAGAGGATCTGTGGAACCCGTCACAGAGGCCTGGAGCCAGTTCAAAGGGAGCTTCCATCTTCTCCTTCGCCCTTAGAAGGGTAAATTTAGGGAAGTTTTTTGGCTGGCGAAAGCAATTTCTCTCTCCCTGCCTGCACTTCCAGAAAACCTACCGGGGGGGGGGGGGGAATGAACGGAGAGATATATTAACATTCCCTGCCTCATTTGTGCTTTGCTAGGCTGCATTTCAACTCAGAAGTAAATCCCAAGGAATTCGCTTCTTCCCACACTAAGCAAGCAAAGGTACTAAATGGCTTGTAAATTACGGCATGGCCCACCCTGCCATGGCTGGGTTTTTGTTTTTTGTTTTCCTTCTTCATGCGAGCTGGCTCAGAACTCACAGGACTGCCCTGGCATATTCTGTCTAAAATATCACGCCTTGCAAGTCTTTAAACTGTGCTTTCCAATCAGATATTTTTTTTATAATTGTCAAATCTAAGATTCATCATTGGGATGACCTAATGGTCTTATCCCAGACCTTGCTGCAGACTGCAACACTTCCTCAACACTACTACTACTACTACTACTACTACTACTACTACTGCTGCTGCTGCTGGTGGTGGTGCTACTACTACTACTATTATTACTACTACTACCACTACAACTACCACAACAACAACAACAATAATAATAATAATAATAAAGTTGGAAGGGGCCTTGGAGGTCATCTAGTCCAGGGCTTTTCAACTTTTTCACCCATTGTACCACTTTTAGGATATGGCAACCTCCGAGTACCACCAGTCGCCTAGCAAGGTGTCAAAAAACTTGATGACCAAAAAAAAAAAGAAAGAAAGTGATGAACTACAGGTAGTCCACGACTTACAACAGTTCGCTTAGTGACTGTTCGAAGTTACAGTGGCACTGAAAAAAGTGTCCCCCCCCCAAGCCACAGCCGAGCAAGACACCTGCCTGCCCGCCCAGCAGCGCTCTTCCTCCTGTCCGAGGTTTTCATTGTTGTGAGCATTTCTGTTGAGGATTGGCAGTGGGGGTGCGGTGGGGGGGTGTTTGGTTTTTATTCCCCCCATTTGCTGGGTGGTTGTAGCAGGTTTTGGTCACTTCACATGACCCTGGGACACTGTGACTGTCATAAATATGAATCAGTTGCCAAGCATCTGAATGTAAATCAGAAGACCCTGGAGATGCTGGAACATTCCAGCTGATTGGCGCTTCTTCTGGGCTCAGCAGAAGCGCCAGGATCAGCGCTAAGCTCTGAAACCCTATAGTACCATTTCAGAGAAATGGCTGTCCAGTCTCTTCTTAAAAACTTCCAGTGTTGGAGCATTCACCGCTTCTGGAGGCAGGTTGTTCCACTGGTTAATTGTTCTCACTGTCAGGAAGTTTCTCCTTAAGTCTAGACAAGCTATTCTCCACAGCCCCTGAAGGCAGGACAAGAAGCAACGGATGAAAACTAACCAAAGAGAGAAGCGACCTAGAACTAAGGAGAAACTTCCTGACAGTTAGAACAATTAACCAGTGGAACAACCTGCCTCCAGAAGCTGTGAATGCTCCAACACTGGAAGTTTTTAAGAAGAGACTGGACAGCCATTTGTCCAAAATGGTATAGGGTTTCCTGCCTGAGCAGGGGGTTGGACTAGATGACCTCCAAGGTCCCTTCCAACTCTGTTCTGTTATTGTTATATTCCAGGGCGCTTTTTTCTCCCAATCCTGGGAGAAGCTGTCTTGATATTTGTACATTGATCTCCAGCTATAAGCAGCAGCCCGATTTGTGGCTGGAAGCCCCACAGCACCCACCCACCCCCTCTCTAAATGTACAATAAAAACGATGTAGCCGGGTAATCTAATTGTTCTCTGACCACAAGGGAAGTCTGGCTGGGGAGGCAGCAAGGCCAGCGGTGGGGGCGAGGATGTAATTGACTCATCCCGTCGCGAAGCTCCTGTCTCATTAACTGTCCTGTCTCGGGCTGCTGCTAATTGCTGTAATTAGTTTTCCGCTGACCAGCTGTTAAGCTCTTCGGGCGAGGCTGTCTTGTTTTCCCCCATCTATGATTGAAAATCAATAAAGTAGAAAATTGCAAGAATACATATCGGGGAGGGTCTTGGAGAAAGAGTGGGGGGGGGACGAGTGGAAGTGAGAGGGCTGGGCCAAGATTGGGGGGGAGGTTTCTTACTTAACGCCTGGTTTGTGCAGATCCGGGGTTGCAAATGGGTTGCGCTGATGAAAACTGAACAGGTTTGCAACTGTTTGCTGTAATGCAACGTTTCTCAGCCTTTGCAATTTGAAGAGATGCGGAGTTCGATTCCCAGAATTCCCTAGGCAGATGGGGAATTTCAGATTGGATGACCCCAATGGCTTCAATTAGGCAATAATAATTTAAATTCCCTTGTCCAGAGCAAATGTCACCCTTTGGATTATGCCTACCTCAACTTTTATAGCTGCCCCACAGACTATGACATATTTTTCTTCACATCACAATTTCAATAAACTTCTCAGTTGTCAGATCCCAGATCCTATCTGTCTGTCTGTTTCTCTCTCTCTCTCTTTTGCTCTCTGTCATCATCTGTCTATCAACTATCTATCATCAAAATCCATCCATCTCTCTCTCCTATCTATCTATCTATCTATCTATCTATCTATCTATCTATCTATCTATCTATCTATCTATCTATCTATGTTCTCTCTCTCTCTCTCTCATCAAAAAGCTTAGATTTTAATCGTATTTTATTAGTAAAATATTCTCTCTCCTCTCTGTCTCCATCTCTATCTATCTATCTATCTATCTATCTATCATCTATCTATCTATCTATCTATCTATCTATCTATCTCTATCTATCTATCTATCTATCTATCTATCTATCTATCTATCTATCTATCTATCTATCTATCATCAAAAAGCTTAGATTTTAATCGTATTTTATTAGTCAAATATTCTCTCTCCTCTCTGTCTCCATCTCTATCTATCTATCTATCTATCTATCTATCTATCTATCTATCTATCTATCTATCTATCTATCTATCTATCTATCTATCATCTCTCTCTCTCTCTCTCTCTCTCTCTCTCTCTCTCTCTCTCTCTCTCTCTCTCTCTCTCTCATCAAAAAGCTTAGATTTTAATCGTATTTTATTAGTCAAATATTCTCTCTCCTCTCTGTCTCCATCTCTATCTATCTATCTATCTATCTATCTATCTATCTATCTATCTATCTATCTATCTATCTATCTATCATCCATCTCCATGAAGCAATGCCAGAGGCATTCACCTGGATAACGGGCATGCAGTTCTGAGGCCACTGCCGTAATCCCATAGAGGTTTCATATATAATTTTGTGGTTTATGTGTATACGTTTACTTCTTTTCTGTCATGTTCTCATCATGCTAAATAAATAAATCATTTATCATCTTATTTTTAATTAGAAGTAGTGTTATTTCTTCTGTCCTTATTTAAATACTTATCCAGATTTTGTGCATTGCCGGTATTGCTTTTGTAGTCACAGATGTGCTGTTTGAAATCTCTCGTGGTGTCCTTTTATTAACAAATTGGCTTGCTGCTTTGTTCACTAAATACATTTTTAATGTTTAGGAATGCTTGTGGACAACGTGCACTCTTAAAACACTACAAAAAAGCAATCTGGGTATAATTTGATATGCTCTCATATCAAGATTGTCCCGTGCTATGTTTTGACCAGCAGGATAGAGGAGAGGGCGCATCAGACAAGCCGGATCACAAGGCAGCAATACACTCTGACACACATTACTATTTACATTTTGTATCCAATGTTTTGTCTGTGAACAAAAGCACCTTGGTATTCCCAAGGCGTTCAACTAAAACACTGCACAATGAGCAATCGATATAATCTTATGGATAATTGCTTCAAAATTCTTTATACAGTGTTTTTCAAATGCTTTTCCTCAGTAAAATATTAATACAGCAACTCGTGAGATCATTTTACATCTGATCACAACAAACACTGCTTTTTTGGTAATGGTCTATCAAGCAGAGGTGTAGATTCTTGAATAAGAGGACAAAAGAGATGTGAAGAGACAGGTGTCTGTAAAACCTCTGAAATATAGGATGAAATACAGGTAGTCCTCAGCTTACGACCACAATTGAGCCCCCAATTTTTTTCGTTAAGTGAATTTTGACCTCTTTTGTGACCTTTCTTGCTAAAGTTGTTAAGGGAATCACTGCAGTGGTTAAATTAGTAAGACGCTGTTAAGCGGGATGCTGCAACAGATGTAAGTGTGAAAAGCAGTCAAAAGTCACTTTTTTCAGTGCCGTTGTAACTTTGAACGGTCACTGAACAAACTGTTGTAAGTCGAGGATAAAGTAATAAAGTATATTTAGTGTAGCTTTTCTATTTTTGGGAACCAGACCACCCAATTTGAAAGTCCAAAATGCAGAGAAGGCCTGTCTACCATTCATTTAACTCTCTAATCATCTGTGCAAACATCACAGAACAAAATTATAAATTGGAATTATATAAACCGGATTCTTTTTTTAACCAACCCCGAAACCAAAAGTATACGGGCAGTCCTCGACTTACAACAGTCCATTTAGTGACTGTTCAAAGTTAAAGCAGTACCGAAAAAAGTGACTTATGACCAGTTTTCACACTTACAAACATTGTGGCATTCCCCTGGTCATGTGATCAAAATTCAGACATTTGGCAATTGACTCATATTTATTACGGTGGCAGTGTCCTGGGATCACCTGATCCACTTTTGCGACCTTCTGACAAGCAAAGTCAACGGGGAAGCCAGATTCACTTAACAACAGTTTGACTAATTTAACAACTGCAGTGATTCACTTAACAACTGTGGCAAGAAAAGTCGTAAAATGGGGCAAACTCACTTAACAAATGTTTCACTTAGCAACATAAATTTTGGGCTCAATTGTGGGTCATAATTTGATGACTACCTGTACAATATCACCAATGTGTCAAAACCTTTTAGCTCCTAATGGGACAACTCAAAAGGTTGGTTGTTGTTTTTTTTGCCCTTGTAGAGCAACATCTTCAAAGATTTGATCAGAATACAATATAGCCAGGTCTAAGGTTTTTTTTGAAAATGATGGATGTAGCAAAAAATAAATAAATAAAATAAAGGCATGTCAAGGTATTGATTTAACAGCTAACCAGCTTATGTACTGTAAGATGTAAGATGTAATGATGGGAATGACTCAGCAGGGTCTGTGTCTCTTTAAGAGCCTTTGTATAAAGGGAAGGCTCCGCTAATGTGTTCTCCCTCTTCCATTTTCTGCTGTAACTGGTGTTTATTGGATCCTGATGTATTAGCATGTGTATGAATATAGTTCTTGGTGTATGATATTGTAGATAAACCACCATTTAATATAGACCACAGTTTACTGTGTTTACTCCTGGGTTATCTTCGCACAATAAGACTGTGCACGCTCTGACAAGGCAGCTATCGACAAATTTAGTTATTTATACCACGATGACTCTGGGCTAGGTGTGTGTGTGTGTGTGTGTGTGTGAAATAAGGTGGTCCACGACTTACGACCATTTGTTCTGCCACCCATTTGAAATTACAGTGGCACTGAAAAAAGGCACTAATGACTTGTACTCAAAGTTATGGCCACCTCATGACCCACATGCAGGCCCTTGGCAATCCACCAATCCTTATGACCCACCTCAGGAGCGCCGCAACTGGACCCCCGCCATCTTCTCCCCATTCTCCCCTGCCAGGTCTCTTGGTGCCACCTCCCACCCAGCTGGGTCCCCACAAGCCTTGGGCCTGCTTCCTGCCCCACTGGATCCCACAGCCTTAGGCCTCAACCCCATCACACTTCCCTTAAACTTTTCCAAAAATTGCCTTCAGGAAGGAGAACCAGCCGATCTGCCATGTGGCCTTCCTCTAGGGCAGGGGTCCCCAACCCCCGGGCCGTGGACCGGCACCGGTTTGCAGCATGCCAGCAAGTGGGCCGCACAACCAAGCAAAGATCCATCCTCGGGATGCAAGCAGTTTTCAAAACCACACCCTGTCTGGTCCGTGGAAAAACCTTTCTCCATGGCACTGGTCCCTGGTGCCCAAAAGGTTGAGGACCTCTGCTCTAGGGAGGCCACACGAGGACAAGTGGACATCATTTTGGGTACCATGGATTAATTGGTTCTCCTTCTCAAAGGCCATCTTCAGAAAAAATAGGCGAATCAAGGCAGGCTCGGGGGGGGAACCCCAAAGGATTGGGACTCAGTGGGGTGGGAATATAGGGTGCCCCAGGGGTTGGGGGTTAGGATGGCAGGCCATTTATGAGCTAGGGAGGTGTTGCAGTGTGGCCTTGCACTTGTGCTAGGCTTCTCAAGGTCTCCACCACACTGAGGTTCCCCTTAACAACCGATGTGGTCACTTAAACCACCACAATGGGGCGAGCAGAAATTGTGATCCTTAAGTGAGGTGAGCATGTAGGCATCCTGGATAATGACCACCTAGGCTTATGGCTTGCTTGTGGTCATAAGTCGAGGACCACCTGTAAAGGTGGCAGTCACAAGAAGCTGCCAGAAGCTCTGCCACCTTTTAATATATGTCATAGTGTGTATTATTATTATTATTATTATTATTATTATTATTATTATTATTATTAATAATAATAATAATAATAATAATAATAATAATAATAATAATAATAATAATGTTGGAAGGGACCTTGGAGGTCATCTAGTCCAACCCTCTGCTCAAGCAGGAAAAAAAAGGCAGTGTTTGATTGCATTCTTGTGGCTGCCATCTGGATTTACTTGACACTTTCACTTCCTATGCTCATCCCTGTTTTGGGTAGTTTACATCAATAAGTCTCACCTTGAACATTTATCAGGTTTCAAGTCCCTGGTTTTATTTAACGTATACCTTATTTTAATGTATAGGTAGTCCCTGACTTACAACAGTTCACTTAGTCACCGTTCAGAGTTACAACAGCACTGAAAAAGTGATGTATGACCATTTTTTATACTTAAAGACCGTTGCAGCATCCCTGTGGTCATAATTAAAATGCAGATGTTTTGCGACTGAATCATATTTATGATGGTTGCAGTGTCCTGGGCTCGCGTGATCAATTTCTGTGGCCTTCTGACACGCAAAATCAATGGGGAAGCCAGATTTACTTAATAACCATGTTTTTAACCTGACAACCGCAGTCATTCACTTGTGACAAGAAAAGTCATAAATTCACTTAACAACCGACTCGCTTAGCAACAGAAATTTTGGGCTCAATTGTGGTCATAAATTGAGGATTACCTAGGTCAGGGGTCAGCAACCTGAAACAGTGAAAGAGCCACTCGGAACCGGTTCCCTCACAAAAGGAAAAACTGGGAGCCGCAAAAACTGTGTGCGCATGCGCGTACATGCACGCATGTGCAGAACAGGATTTGACTGAAGAGTGGAGCCAAGGCGAGATATGCACCTACCCTGCATATTTGAATTGATTGGTTGAACTTTTTTAGTCCCACCTTTTTTTTTTTTGGACTGCACATGGCAGAGGACTGGGAGCCGCAGGAGACGGCTGAAAGAGCCGCATGCGGCTCTGGAGCCGTGGTTTGCAGACCTGTGACCTAGGTTCTACATATTGATATTTGAGAACAATTAGCCAGTGGAATGCTTACCTTCAGAAGCTCCATTACTGGAGGATTTTAAGAAGAGACTGGACAACCATTTGTCTGAAATGATATAGGAATTCCTGCTTGTGCAGGGGGTTGGACTAGAAGACCTCCAAGGTCCCTTCCAACTGTGTTATTCTGTTAAAACAAGAACAATACAAAAACCAAAACCAAAAATTGATACTTCCTAAAAATGTCTCCGAGTCCTAGCAAAAAACGGCTGGCAGTTTTAGAAGCTCTGTAAACAGAGATGGGCATTAAAACATGTTGCTGTTTTAAGCAGACCGATGTAATTCACATTTCAGGGACTAGCTGCAGGTCAAAACCCAGCCAATCTTTTTCCATTTCTCAGCTCAATATGGGATACCAAGATATTAGAAAAAGCTGCATATAAAAAGATGTAGATTAGGGAAGCCGCTTGCGAAAATGCGCCTATTAGAAGAATGATGGGTATATTAGCGGAAAGGGATCCAAAAGGCATTAGGAGAAATTGCGTATTAATACATACATATTAGTACGTGTATTAGTATATATCTCTCTACACGCATATGTTTGTATGTATGTGTGTGTGTGTGTGTGTGTTTAGTTGTGAACATGTAGCAGCTGGATGGAATGGACTTAGAACTGAATAAATGTGAAATTGACCGTCGCACAAATAGGATCAGGCAGTCATCCCTAACTAAAATTTATTTCTGTATGAGCTTAAAATATCTCATGTCCTCTGACTGAGAATTCGTGCAATGTCTCCTTACCTGCCTTCCTCTCTCTGTGTTTCCAGCAAACTGCCATGAGCCACCCCAAGATCCAAACAACCTCTAGCAGGCCATCTCCTTCATAAGGGCTGGTTACTTGCTTCTGCATTGCTTCTAATTTTAATTGTAACCTCCTTGTGGAAAACCCCAATATTAAAACCTTACGCCGTCTTGGATTTGAGCGGCCCTTGATACTGTCTGAGCTGGGTGGTTTTCCTGCAGACATTTCATGACCCAAACTAGGTAACTACCAGTAGCACTGATGAGGTTACCTAGTTTGGTAATGAAACGTCTGATAGCACCAAGGACACCCCCCCCCCGTTTCAACCCTGAGCTACGAATATTGTCCTTTATTGTCATAGTGTTATGTGGTCAACATTTCTGACCTTCCCAGGAAGCAAAAGCGATGGGGGAAAGCCAGATTCGCTTAATGACCACGGCAACAAAAAAAAGGTAAAATCAGGCACGACTCACTTAATGACCGTTCCCAACTGGGGTCGTAAGTCGAGGACTACCTGCAACTTTACATCTGTGGCTGGATGAATGTGCTAAATGGAAGAATCCTCCCTTTCCACACACACACACACACCCAAACAATTCCTAGCATCAATGAATATTTTTCTCTGTAGTCAGATAAATAGATGTTTGATATTCAATCTTTCATGCAGGGCAGAAAAAAGGGATTCTGGATCTCGGCTGCTGCTGAGCAGCTATAAAAACGCTCGGAAAGGACAGGGGAAGGTGATGCACAAGGCCGCGTATTAGCACATGTGTGTAGCAGACAGCAGGGAGTGGTAAAGATGTTGTTGTCCGTTGTCTGAGCAGAGTTTATTATCACGCCTCTGACGGCGCATGCCGAGAGCGAATGCGCCGGACCCTGGTGTTAATCGGCTGGCAAAAACATACAGGCCCCTCCGTCTAATACTCCATTCGTCTGACGGGGGGGGGGGAAGGGAGGGAGGCAGCCACGGTGCATACGAATCGTTGCCTTTTAAAATTCCCCGAGGAAATGCAGCATCTTTGCAAATAGGGAAGTGTTGCTGAATAGAGCGAGCCCTGGGCCTGGAGAGAGGGGAAGACCAGCAACTTATTTTATTTATTTATTAGATTTTTATCCTACTTTTATGACCTTTAGTATATGTATATGTATATGTATATGTATATGTATATGTATATGTATATGTATATGTATATGTATATGTATATAATAATAATAATAATAATAATAATAATAATAATAATAATAATAATAATAATAATAATAATAACAACAACAACAACAACAATAATAAAGCTGGAAGGGACCTTGGAGGTCATCTAGTCCAACCCCCTGCTCAGGCAGGAAACCCTATATCATTTCAGACAAATGGCTGTCCAGTCTCTTCTTAAAAACATCCAGCATTGGAGCATTCACAGCTCCTGGAGGCAGGTTGTTCTGCTGATTAATTCTTTTCACTGTCAGGAAATTACTCTTTAGTTCTAGGTTGCTTCTCTCCTTGGTTAGTTTCCACCCGTTGCTTCTTGTCCTGCCTTCAGGCGCTTTGGAGAATAGCTTGACTCCCTCTTCTTTGGGGCAGCCCCTGAGATATTGGAAGACTGCTATCACGTCACCCCTGGTCCTTCTCTTCATTAAACTGGACATACCCAATTCCAGCAACCGTTCCTTATATGTTTTAGCCTCCAGTCCCCTGATCATCTTTGTCACTCTTTTCTGTATTTTTTCTAGAGTCTCAACATCTTTTGTATATGTATATATTTGTATATGTATATGTATATGAAACATTTACACTAACCTCACAATTGACACAAAAACTACGAGTGTGCAAAGAGCCATGGAAAGACACATGCTTGGCATTACAAGACCGGCACATGGATTAGAACAGAGGTCCCCAACCTTTTAGGCACCAAGGACCGGTTCCTTGGAGAGAGGTTTTTCCACGGACCAGAGGGGATGTGGTTTTGTGTGCTTCCTGCATCTTGCGGATGGGGCTTTGCTTGTTTGTGCGGACCGGTTGCTGGCATGCCACCGCCCGGTACCGGTCCACGGGCCAGGGGTTGGGGACCCCTGGATTAGAGAACAAAGGAAAGTACACAATACCACCAAGAGAGTAAAAGAATGAAAACGGAAATGGGCTGTTCACATAGCGAGAAGGACTGAGGGCAGGTGGACCAAGGCAGTTATAGAAGGGATCCCACTGGATAAAAAGCGACCACAAGTAAGTATTGCAGGCCCAATTGGCAAAAGGAAATCAGGACCGTGTAGGTTGGAAACATGCAGAAACATGCAGTGGATAGACCATGGCTACAAGGATGTATATGTATATCTATGTGTATGTGTATGTTTGTGTGTATGGGTATGGGTATGTATATGTATAATGTATGTATATATGCTTACACACACACATACGTATATATAATTATTTTTATAAATAACTAAAGGCAGCGGACATACAGGTAGTCCTCGACTTATAACCATTTGATTAGTGACTGTTTGAAATTACAATGGACTGAATAAAGTGACTTATGACCATTTTTCACACTTATGACCGTCACGGCATCCCCAGGGTCATGTGATTAAAATTCAGGCGCTTGGCAACTGGCATATTTATGTTGTTTTCCGGGGTCACAGTGTTTCCCTTTTGCGACCTTCTGATAAGCAAAGTCACTGGGGAAGCCAGATTTACTTAACCACCGTGCTACTAATTTAACAACTGCAGTGATTCACAACTGTGCCTCGTAAAATGGGGCAAAATGCACTAAAATAAATGACTTGCTCAGTAACATAAATTTGGGGATCAACTGCAGTGGTTATGTCGAGAACTACCTATATTTATTTCTTTATTTATTAGATTTGTTTGCAGCCCATCTTGCCACAAGGCGACTCTAATCACACCATCCCAGGTTCTTGTTTCTCTACTTGGAGAAAAATGGCCTCTCCTACTCTAAAGGAATCAGGCATTTTCGGCCTGGTAATCTTCAAGCTAGTTCAGAATCGCCCCCGGTTAGCAATTTGGGCACGGCGTGGGTTGAAAATGGCACAGGGCCAAGCTTTGAAAAATGCCTTTACAAAAGGCAGCCTGAGTGGCAGAAGCTGGCAACCCCAGCCGTTCACACCCAGCTTTCACGGAATTGCACGGAGGAAGCCAGGAGTGGGGAACTGTCGATAAAAGAAGTGAGCCACACGTGGCGGAGAGATAGGAGGAAATGGATGGGGAAGACCAGTTCCTGCAGGTTTATAGATCCAAGCCCAACAGTAAATTGAGGATTGGGGATCAGATGATGGCTTAAGGTCAAGAGGCTTCTGTTAGCCTCTCCAGGGCTGCGGTGTTTAAGTTCCTCCCAGTGTCTAATGGCATAAGAGTAAACATATCTTTCCTCTCACAGCTGCAGCACAGCTGTGACTCTCCGGGCATGTATCTTTTGGCTTTCTGGGGATGGAGGGATGGAGACCAATTCGGAAGGGGGGAGGTCCTCCTAGAATGCTCTCAGTCTAAGGACAGTGAGCAAGGTAGGTCTAGGACAATTCACCATGGCCAGGTGAGCACGCATGGGTGGGCGTGAACAGGTGGGTGCAGATAAATGGCAGGTGCTGGATCAGCCCCATCGACTGTGTAATGTATTGGGCCTAGTTAACGTGAGCTGAACCACATGGGTTTTGAATGCTGTGAGATTGCTTAAGCAGGAAGCTGGTAATGGTCGCCAGCTCCTCAGACAGTCAAGTCTCCAGAACCACCATTGTTTGGCTCTAGGGCGGCAATAAAGGTAAAGGTAAAGGTTCCCCCGCACACGTGTGCTAGTCGTTTCCAACTCTAGGGGCCGGTGCTCATCTCCGTTTCAAAGCCGAAGAGCCAGCGCTTGTCTGAGGACGTCTCCGTGGTCATGTGGCCGGCATGACTAGACGCCAAAGGTGCACGGAACACTGTTACCTTCCCACCGTAGTGGTCCCCTGTTACTTGTCCCAGCTTCTGCCAACCTAGCAGTTCGAAAGGGCGGAAATAGGTTGCTTTAAACCAGGGGTAGGCAACCTCGGCTCTTTTATGACTCATGGACTTCAACTCCCAGAATTGCCGAGTCAGCATAGCTGACTCAGGAATTCTGGGAGTTGAAGTCCATGAGTCATAAAAGAGCCGAGGTTGCCTACCCCTGCTTTAAACCTATTGGCCGCCGCCTAGTGGCCAGAGTATAAATAGCTGCATAGCAGCCCTGGTTAACAGTTCAGTTCCTGCAATTCAATAAAGCATGTTCCTGCCTGAACTCTCTCGTCTCTGCTTCCAGCAAAGAACCCAGTACACAACAGACTGCATGAGGAGCAAGTTACCCAGCCCACTAGATGCAGGGACAACGCGCCACTGTGGGACAATTCAAGGACGAAGCAGGAAGGGGAAGAAGAATTTCCACCCCCACCCCTACGCAGAAGGAACATCAGCCCCGGCCGATGGGTCGCAGGGACGGGAACAACTTCCAGGGAGGGGAATTGCACTGTGGGACAATTTGGACAAAGCGAGGAGGGGAAGAGGCATAATTGTTCCTGCGTCCCCTCAGCCAGGGTGACTTGTTCCGGAGCCAAGCCGGACAGACACCCAGTCACGCCCACCGCTCCACGCCCATCCAGTCACAGCCACCAGGGTGCACCCACTCTGCCGCAGTGACTCATCCCATTCCGAGCAAGGCAGCCCCTGCTGCTACTTAAGAGCAAACTAAGTGACTGGTTCTCAGTATTTGGAGGTAGACTGTCTCTAAGGGAGGAAGAGGTTGCTTCTGCTAAAAATAAAATCCAGGTAGTCCTCGACTTACGACTAGTTGCTTAGCCACCGTTCGACGTTACAACGGACTACCTGGAAAGTACTTACGATCCCGTTCCGAAGTTCTGATGGCCGTCCTCCCCACATGAACCATGACTGAAACAAAGCCGTAGAAAAAGAGCCACTGTGTTGATTTTTTTTTTTTTGGACCCTTGTGGACATTCCTACGGAAAGTTTCAGTCTCGCTGGCAATATCTAACTGGGGGATGGACAGAAATGCCGCAGCTGCATTGTGTCTGGCAGTATCTGCATCGAGCAGGGGTGAATGGAGCCTTGGTGGAGCAGTGGGCTAATGCCTCCTTAAGTAACACCAGCTGCCTGCAATTAGTGCAGGTTCGAGTCCCACCAGGCTCAAGGTTGACTCAGCCTTCCATCCTTCCGAGGTAGGTAAAATGAGGACCCAGATTGTTGGGGGCAATTAAGCTGACTTTGTAATAATGCCGCTTGGGGGTGTGTGTGAAAGCCCTAATAAGCAGGCATATACATAGAATGAAGGCTACTGCTAAGCTTGTAAGCCGCCCTGAGTCTTCGGAAAAGGGCGGGATATAAATGGAATTAAAATTTTAAAAAAAATGAGTGAGTGGGGCCAAAGTTTTCATTGGGGCCATTTGAGGTTCCCCAGGCCATAACTGAGCTTGCTTTGCCCTGCTTGTTAAAAGCACAATTTAAAAAACAAGAAGATGAAGGGGGCGGGGGGGAAGGGGGAAGCCACATTGCAGAACATAACCGTAAATCTTATTGATCCAACAAAACCTTTGTATCATTTCGGCAGCATTTAGTGCTTGCGATTAGCTAATTACAGATATTATCAACCAGCCAATTGTAAAGCGGATCTGTTAAATGTCCAGGATTCTTTGGAATTAAAAAGGTCGGCATCTCTTTTTATTTCTTCTCTTTTAAATCTTGTTTCTCTAGCTTTAATGCCCTTAAATAAAAACTGAGTTTTCCCACTCCTGTCCCCTTCTCTCTTCGCGCAGATGCAGAGATGGAGAACTGGGGCTCTCCAAAAAACTATTCCGTGAAGATTTCTGAACACCAGCTTACCCTGCATGGACAATGATTAATTCAAACAAGGATGTCAGTCTCTTAAGAACATCACATCCTCAGCCATGCGTAGTTCTGATCCTTCCCAAACCATGTGTGGCTAAGAAAAAAAAAATGACTAGGTGGTTTTTGATAGACCTCCAGGAGATGTCAATGGGCAAGGATCCACCTACTCCAACAAAAAGAATTTGGGTTGGTTGGTGCTGTGAAGAACCACCTCAGCTAACCACCCAAGAAACCAGAACTCTTGAAACAGGCATTGTCTCAAAAGGAAACTTTTATTAGGGGTCAGTGACAGTAGGGGAGTCAAGGTGAGATCTGGGGAAAATCCCGCTTCAACAGTATAATTCAGGGGCCTCCAAACTTGGCTGCTTTAAGACTTGTGGACGTCAATTCTCAGGATTCCTCAGCCAGCCATGCAGAATTCTGGGAGTTGGTCCACAAGTCTTAAAGCAGCCATGTTTGGAGGTCCCTGGTATAATTAAACCAGTAATATTCCTCCTCCCACCACAGTCATTATGTCCATTTGAAATCCAGCCAATGAGCTTGGGGACCAACAGGAATATGTTTCTCTGCGGCTGATGAGTTGAAATTATATCACCCAAACAACGGTGCTGGTCCTCATGAACCAGAGCTAATATGGGTAGTCCTCGACTCACAAGCACACTCAAACCCAAAATGTCCATTGCTAAGCAACATGGTTGTAAGTTTCACTCCATTTTACGACCTTTGTTGGTTAAGTGAATCAGGGCAGTTGTTAAATTGGTGGCACAGTTGTTAAGTGAGCCTGGCTTTCCCCATTGACTTTGCTTGTCAGAAGGTCGCAAAAGGGGATCCCGTGATCCCGTGGACACTGCAACTGTCATAAATATGAGCCAGTTGACAAGCATCCGAATTTTGATCCCGTGACCAGGGGGAAGGCTGCAACGGTCGTAAGTGTGAAAAATGGTCATGAGTCACTTTTTGCAGTTGTAACTTTGAATGGTAGTTAAACAAATGGTTATCCCAGTAGCCAGCTTTAATTTTGTGGCAGAATAGGATTCAGCAACCAGAGCCACCAAATGTTATGCTGGCATTTTTTTTTCTGCCTGCTCAAGGTCTGGCTCCTCAATGTACTTTCAGGATTATGTTTTCATATATTAGCTTGACTACCTTGAATTAAACATATTGATCCATTGGTCCCTTTGCCGAAACGTCATCCGGCTGCTGATTTTTTTCAACCTAGGAGGCCTGGAGCAATCAATTCCACAATGAAAAAAAGACTCTGACGTGGAGCGAAAGTTATAGTTGTGAGGGTTCTGTACAGAACAATATCGCTATTGTCCACCTTGGTGAGGACTAGACACTTGTAAGTTGTTAGACAAAAACACAATAAAATATTTGTAGACAAACTACAAAATGCAATAACTTGTAGACAAAATACATGGCAATGAAAACAAGAAGCCATGCTAAACAAACAAACAAACAAATAAATAATTTTTTTAAACTTTTTATCTAATTAAGGGTTGTCGAAGCTTGGCAACTTTAAGACCTGTAGACTTCCACTCCCAGAATTCCCCAGCCAGCCATGAGAATTCTGGGAGTTGAAGTCCACAAGTCTTAAAGTTGCCATGATTGGACACCCCTGCTCTAAATTAAAGCTGTGAATCTTTACCCAGATGCTCTACTTACAGAACAGTATCAGCCCTCCCAACAGCCATTGGAAATAGCTTAGGATTTAAGGGACTGCTTCTCTTTAACAAGCATAATTAAATTAACTAAAAGATCTCCCCTCCCCTGCTTTCCTCCTCTCTCCCCCATTTCCATTTCATTCCTCAGCAGTCTGGAGATCTTAGCAGGTCTCGGCGCATATTAACACAGAGAGCTCTGCATTTTTCATCCTTTGCCCCGCGTTCCCGCAACCTCCCTTAGTCCAAAGACAAAGCTGGAAGCTAATTCAGAATGATAACTGGGTGGAAACGGTTCAGTGCCAGAGGAATTTGCCCTGGACAGTCCCTGTGCCAATTTGGGACAACAATAATTTTTCATCCCAACTTCCCTTGTCTCCAAATTTCTTTGTCAGTGTTTCTCAGCCTTGGCCTTTAAGATGTGTTAGGAAGGAAGGAAGGAAGGAAGGAAGGAAGGAAGGAAGGAAGGAAGGAAGGAAGGAAGGAAGGAAGGAAGGAAGGAAGGAAGGAAGGAAGGAAGGAAGGAAGGAAGATGAGGGTAGAAGGAAGAAGGGTTTGATGGGAGAGAAGGAAGGAAAGAAGGAAGGAAAGAAGGAAGGAAGGAAGGAAGGAAGGAAGGAAGGAAGGAAGGAAAATGAGGGTAGAAGGAAGAAAGGGGTTTGATGGGAGAGAAGGAAGAAAGGAAGGAAGGAAGGAAGGAAGGAAGGAAGGAAGGAAGGAAGGAAGGAAGGAAGGAAAGAAGGAAGGAAGGAAGGAAGGAAGGAAGGAAGGAAGGAAGGAAGGAAGGAAGGAAAAAGGGTAGAAGGAAGGAAGGAAAATGAGGGTAGAAGGAAGAAAGGGGTTTGATGGGAGAGAAGGAAGGAAGGAAGGAAGGAAGGAAGGAAGGAAAATGAGGGTAGAAGGAAGAAAGGGGTTTGATGGGAGAGAAGGAAGGAAGGAAGGAAGGAAGGAAGGAAGGAAAATGAGGGTAGAAGGAAGAAAGGGGTTTGATGGGAGAGAAGGAAGGAAGGAAGGAAGGAAGGAAGGAAGGAAGGAAGGAAGGAAGGAAGGAAGGAAGGAAGGAAGGAAGGAAGGAAAAAGGGTAGAAGGAAGGAAGGAAAATGAGGGTAGAAGGAAGAAAGGGGTTTGATGGGAGAGAAGGAAGGAAGGAAGGAAGGAAGGAAGGAAGGAAGGAAGGAAGGAAGGAAGGAAGGAAAGAAAGAAAAAGGGTAGAAGGAAGAAAAGGTTTGATGGGAGAGAAAGAAGAAAGGAAGGAAAAGCTATCATTAGAATATAGGTAGTAAGATGAGAAGATTTATTCAGAGGCCAGTTGGCCATTATGCAGTTTGCCACAGCTTTGAAACCAACTTTAAGAACATTTGGATCTACTTCTCAACAGAAGACAACATCTGTCACTCAGGGTTGAAGTATGGAATCCTTAGTGCTCTCCGAGCTTGGTCATTGGTTGGTAGATATTTCATTACCTGACTAGGTAGCATCATCAGTGTGAGAGGTTTGCTTCTTATTTACTATTGGATGTACTTTTTTCTCAGCAGATACCACATCAGACGCCACATACATATTAATTCCTGCCGTTTTAATCAGTCAGAAAATGTTTGGGGGAGAGCAATGCACGGGGGGGGGGGCAGTCTATCTTACTGGGGACAAACAATGCCTTCAGCCCTTGCTTTTGAGTTTCTTACTTGGACATGGAGGAAAGTAAAATATTAGATTATGAAGACTTTTGTTCTAAGTCTCCATTGATCTATGTCCATATTCCACCCTACCTTGCCTGAACCACGGAACAGGCTGAGATTTAACATAGTTTCATTGGCATATTGCCTGAGTCCAGCCACTCTGGTTAGCAAACCATGGTTTGCTCAGTGCCTAATGCAACCACCCAGCCAGTGGTGGTTTATTATCAACATGAAATGAGCAAACAAATCATGGTTAACTGCAATGGGTGATTTCCAGCATTGTTCTTCTAAGATGGTTGAACAAGACTGTTTTCCCCCCCTTATATTTACACCGTAAAGCGCCATGTAGGGAGAACAGTAAAATATAACTATGTCTCCAGCATTTCAACCATCTCTCTAAAATGCATATTGGGCAAAATTGTATTTTCAATCCCTTCGTGACCCTTCACAAAGTTAGATTATTGTTCTCTTTGCACAGATAGATTGTGTGTGTGTGTGTGTGTGTGTGTGTGCGCGCGTGCGCGCGCACGTGTGCACACACACATACACACATACACAGTCCTGCCACAGCTACATTGGTCTGCCCTTCCTCTTTGTCAATTCAGCGCACTCCTAGGAACAAATGGGTTTAAACTACCTTAAGTGATTCAGCAGGGAACAGTCACTAGCTGTATAACAGTGTATTAGCACAGCATTATGAGTGAGGGATCAATCGTAATCCGTTGGTTCAAAAATAGGATTATTTAAAATAAAACACACCAAGAAAAAAAAACTCCACAGCCCCCAAAGTGTACTGAGGTAAGAGTAGAGGAGAAAGACAATTTTAAAAAAAACACCCTCATTTCATCAAAAGAGCAAATGTATACCTGCTGAGGGGGTTAAAATATTCAAGATGGTGACTACTGTACAATTGTGTGATTCAAGATGGCGGCTGTAATTCATGTGATCACCCACCTTTACAGGAATCACACATGCATCACACGTGCCATACAGCTTGTCCTTGAATTATAACCCTTCATTTAGTGACTGTTCGAAGTTAAAAGTGCACTGGAAAAAGGGATGGATGAGCAGACCTCACACCTACGACCCTCATGGCATCTCCACGGTCACATGATCAAAATTTTGGCATTTGGCAACCAGCTTCTATTTACAACCACCCTAGCATCTGGAGTCATGTGATTGTCCTTTGCGACTTTCCCAGCCAGCTTCCGACAAACAATGGGGAGAGCAGATTCACTTAAGGATCACATGATTCAATAAACAGGTAGGTTTACAGCTTTTCTGATGATGATGATGGTGATGATGATGATGGTGATGATGATGATGATGATGATAACTGCAATAACTCCAGCAAAGCTACAAAAAACTGCGCTACTCGGAACATCTTACATTTTAAGGAGATACCTGGTTGATACCTAGGATGCTGGCAGCAACCCGTGTCAACCATTAGTGCCAGTCAGTTTGAGTGTTCAGTTGACTGAGTTTCATGTTTTATGAATAAAAGTTTTATATAATAATAATAATGATGATGATGATTATTTATTTTTTATTTTTATTTTAATTCCATTTATATCCCGCCCTTCTCCGAAGACTCAGGGCGGCTTACAAGCTTAGCAGTAGCCTTCATTCTATGTATATGCCTGCTTATTAGGGCTTTCACACACACCCCAAGCGGCATTATTACAAAGTCAGCTTAATTGCCCCCAACAATCTGGGTCCTCATTTTACCTACCTGGGAAGGATGGAAGGCTGAGTCAACCTTGAGCCTTGTGGGATGCGAACCTGCAATAATTGCTGGCAGCTGGTGTTACTTAAGGAGGCATTAGCCCACTGCTCCACCAAGGCTCTATTATGATGATGATGATGTCGGAAGGGGCCTTGGAGGTCATCTAGTCCAACCCCCTGCTCAGGCAGGAAACCCTGTACCATTTCAGACTAATGGCTGTCCAGTCTCTTCTTTAAAACTTCCAGTGTTGGAGCATTCACAGCTTCTGGAGGCAGGTTGATTAATTGTTCTAACTGTCAGGAAATTTCTCCTTAGTTCTAGGTTGCTTCTCTCTTTGATTAGTTTCCACCCGTTGCTTCTTGTCCTGCCTTCAAGTGCTTATCAATTGTAGTGAAACCCATTCAGTACTGAAAAGCCTACAAGATTGTTTATAATCCATGAAATCTGTGATTTGCATATACAGATGTGTATCGACATGGCACAGCTGTGGAAATCTGGTATATTTCAAAATGAAATACACTCTAAGGTTTTAGCTTCCTCCTAAAAATGGAAATTCAAAAATATAAGAGTGCACTAGAAAAAGAAACGCAGCGTTTATCTTTAGATGCTTAACAATCTTGGCAAAAAATGTCGTAAAATCAGATGCAACTCACTTAACAACTGCCTTGCTTAACAATAGAAATTCTGGGCCCGATGGTGGTCGTACATCAAGGACCACCTGTATGTAGCAGCAACTCCCCCCACTCTCCCTAGTACTGATGATGTTACCTAGTTGGGTAATGAAACGTCTTCAGGCAAACAAACAACCTCAGAGAGCATCGAGGACCCCACACTGTCTACAAAGAAAAGGGGCTTTCACCACATTCACGGGGCAACCATTTTGACTTTTTTGACCCCTTGAATACTCTTGTAGAAACCGTCTGAGATATTATTTTGGCGAAAAACATAGTTAGTATAATTCTTATGGAGCTACACCCATGGAGGGGACGTTGTGTTAAAGACTGGTTGATTAATTAATTAATGTAATTAATATGGATATGTCAACTGTTCTGTCACAGGCACTAATGACTAAATGAAACTCTCTGGACTGGAGGAAAGCAGTCTGTTGTAGCAGATAGCCTCGACTTACGATTTTGATTTTTTGATATATTTTTTTTAATTTTTGATTTTTTTTTTTAGAAGAAAGCCTTTGGGTTCCTCTTTTTCTCTTTCCACAAAACCCCTGAATATACCGTTTTGATACCTGCAAAGAAGACACACAGATTTGGAAGGAGCTATGGGGACAGCTAGGGAATCTGAAGGCTGGCGAAGTTTGGGGAGGCAAAGGGAAATTAAATCAATCAATCAGATTTGTAGTTCTTGCACCCTGGGGGATTCTGGAAGTTGAAGTCCACGCATTGTAAAGTTGTTGGCTGAAGAATTCCACACATCTTAAAGTAGCCAAGTCTGAAACACACTGGTCTGGTGCTTCTCAAACCTGGGTGAATTACCCAAAATTGGGTAAAAATAGTTCCTGTTAAGTAACGACACACCAACCCATTATCCATTACAATGGGGACATTTAAACTGACTTAACTATCTACTAAATATTTAAATATATTACTAAATATACATTTATACTAAAATAGATTTGAAAAGTATTCCTATTAAGATGAAAATCGATGAAATTACCAGTGCTTATTGGTTGAAATGACATAAAGATCATTCAGTAATACTGTTTTTTATAACACAGACAGTCCTCGAGTTATGACTATTCAGCGACCATTCAAGTTATGAAGATGCTAAGGAAGGGACTTATAATTGGTTCTTAAAGTTTCAATAAAACTTACCTTACGAATAAAGTACCAGCCCTGTATTAGCACAACTCATTGTGACTGATGGGCTAGGAAGGAAAAAATCTGAAGCAGCTTTGTGGAATATCAACACAACTCCACAAAGTTGTGGTTCAACTGCAAAACACTTCCACCGTCATTTTCATACAAAAACAAAAAGGAATATTGGAGCAGCAGAACACCTACAAGTTCCCATCTTCTTTCTCCTCAGCCAGTCGTGTGCTGCAGCAGCCAAAAAAGCCAACACAGTGCTAGGCTGCATTAACAGAGGGACAGAATCAAGATCACGTGAGGTGTTAATACCATTTTACAATGCCTTGGGAAGGGCATACTTGGAATACTGTGTAATGTATTGGACTTTGTCTTGTTAAGGGAACACCCCACGTGGGTTAATTGCTGGAAGGTTGCTTAAGCAGGGAGGCTCCCAGCTCCTCAGACAACCTGTCTCCAGCGCCGCCATTGGCTGCCTCTAGGGCGGCAATAGGTTGCTTTAAACCTATTGACTGCTGCCTAGAGGCCAGGGTATAAATTGCTGCATTCGCAGCCTTGTTTCTCAGTTCAGATCCTGCAAGCAATAAACAATGATCTTTGCTGAACTCAGTCGTCTCGTCATTGAAGCGAAGAACCCAGTATTTAACATACTGCATCCAGTTTTGGTCACCACAGTGTAAAAAAGATGTTGAGACTCTAGAAAGAGTGCAGAGAAGAGCAACAAAGATGATTAGGGGACTGGAGGATAAAACATAAAAGGAACGGTTGCTGGAATTGGGAATGTCCAGTTTAATGAAGAGAAGGACCAGGGGTGACATGATAGCAGTCTTCCAGTATCTCAGGGGCTGCCCCAAAGAAGAGGGAGTCAAGCTATTCTCCAAAGCATCTGAAGGCAGGACAAGAAGCAACGGATTGAAACTAACCAAGGAGAGAAGCAACCTGGAACTAAGGAGAAATTTCCTGACAGAACAATTAACCAGTGGAACAACCTGCCTCCAGAAGCTGTGGGTGCTCCAACACTGGAGATTTTTAAGAAGACATTGGACAACCACTTGTCTGGAATGGTATGGGGCAGGGCTTTTCAACCAGTGGTACGGGTACCACCTGTGGTACATTGGCACCTGGAAGGTGGTACACGACCATCCTAGAAAAGTGGTAGCAGGGGAGGGGAATGAGCACTGCACAAGCCTGAGCGAGAGACGGCTGGAGCTGCAGGGCTGTCAGGGCTCAGCGGAAGCGCCAGGATCAGTGCCAGGCTCCAGCTGGAGCTCAGCGCTGATCCTGTCACTTCTGCTGAGCCCAGAAGAAGCACTGATCAGCTGGAATGTTGCAGCATCTCCAGGGTCTTGTGGTTTACATTCAGATGCTTGACAACTGATTCATATTTATGATGGTCACAGTGTCCCAGGGTCATGTGAAGTGACCAAAACCTGCTGCAACCACCCAGCACAGGGGGGAAAAAATAAAAACCAACCCCACCCCACCCCACCCCCGCTGCCAATCCTCAACAGAAATACTTAGAACAATGAAAACCTCAGACAGGAGGAAGAGCGCCACTGGGCGGGCAGGCAAGTGACTTGCTTGGCTGTGGCTTGGGGGGCACTTTTTTCAGTGCCATTATAACTTCGGTCACTAAGCAAACTGTTGTAAGTCGAGGACTACCTGTACTTCATCACTTTTTTCCTTTTTTGTTTTGCTCATCAGGTTTTTGGCACCTTGCTAGGCGACTGGTGGTACTCGGATGTTGCCATATCCTAAAAGTGGTACAGTGGGTGAAAAGGTTGAAAAGCCCTGGTATAGGGTCTCCTGCTTGAGCAGGGGGTTGGACTAGAAGACCTCCAAGGTCCCTTCAAACTCTGTTATTTTGCCATTCTGGTATTGGTGTTCTGAGCCTTGCAGAATATGCCAGAAGGCTTTCACTGTGATGCTTGGGGAGTGACGAAAACATAAGCCTTCCACCGAAGATCTGAAGCCACTTTTATGGAGGTCTAGTGTTTCTGACATTCCCAGTTCATAAATGGAAATTGACATGGAAGCTTTGTTTAAAAAGAGACAAAAAAAGCGTGTGTGGGGGGGACAATTACCACGAGAGGCTGCAGGAGGGGCAGTGAGGGGGGAGGACATGGCGGCAGGTGGTAGCATTGGGGAGAAAAAGAATGAGACCAGAGAAGCTAGGATGGGTTTGGGGGTGAAAGTTAGAATATCATAACAGGATTTCTCAGCGTTAGCCGTTCCATTTGATTACATCTTCCTGATGCATATTTCCATTATCTGAATCCTAAAAACTCATCCGCCAATCAATACTAGGCCGGGAGGGGGAGCGATGGAGGTTTTATTACCAGCAGCTGCAAAATTCCCATTTCCTGATTGATCGGCAAATAGCCTGGCAGGCTGAGCTGGTTATATTTTCCCAAAGTGGAGGAATTGAAGCTCCTCACTCCCTGTTTCAAAGACACAAAACAGAAGTTTATGGTTTGCAACAACGGGACCAAAATTCATATTTTATAGCTGGGATAGGGAAGAATTGGAAGTAAGCTTCACCACCCACTGAGTAGACAAGCCAAAATTATAAAAAGTGTAAACCTATCTCTCTTCTTAATTTAGCTAAGTGCCCACCAAAAGTGCCAAGCCAGTTTAGTCTAGTGCTGAATGCACCAGGCTAGAAACCAGGAGACTATGAGTTCTAGTTCTACCATGGGCCAATCACCAGGAGATGGTGAGTTCTAATCCCACCTTATTCGTGAAAGCCAGTTGGGTGACTTTGAGCCAATCACCAAGGCACAGTGAGTTCTAGTCCCTCCTTAGCCAGCTGTGTGACTTTGGGGCAGTCACTCTCTCTCTCTCTCTCTCTCTCAGTGCAATTCACTAATAAAGGCAGGATGTAAGCAAACAAGAAGAAAATTTACTTATAAAGACAGTTAATTGGAGATTTTCAACTCTTTGGTCAAGCCAAAAGAACAACTTTATTATTTTATTTGTGACTTGGGTTTATAGTGCTCTTGTTTTGTTTTTTGAACGGGTAGCTGGACCTAGCTTATGGCATACACAAGGATCTAGCCCTCAGTGAGCAGATCAATCAGCACATAGTCAGATTGTTTTCCATTTCACCATTAAAGATGTCAATCCAGCCAGCTGTCCAAAATGCAATTGGATTTATGCTTCTTCGCAGGAAGGTTTGCCTCAGAGCTCACTTGTCCCACTTAAGCAAACACGTATCTTAACAAGCCTACCTGAATACAGAACCGTCTGCGAGTAAAACATTTTTGACAGCTTTTTCCTGGCTGAGAAATGATGATTAAGTCTCTCTGCACCAGAGCTTATCCTGCTCCCTCTTCCAACAACCCAGAGTCCCAAACATTAGCAGCTTGGCATTTTTTCAGCTCCCTGTTTGAGGAGAAGAAGAAAGTTAGTTAACTCCTTAAATACAGGTTTAAAATCTAGCCCCCAGCATCACATTCTTGTTTTCTTTTTGTGGTTATCTCTGGTGTTTTCTAGAGGCTGTATGCCCATTAATAAACTAGAAGAGTATTTCTTGAAAGTTGGCAAATTTAGGATGGGTGGACTTCAGTTCCCAGAATTCCCCAGCCAGCCAGGTTGAGAAACACTCAAAGGCTCCTCTTTACAGCCATTTAAGAAGGAAGGAAGGGAGGGAGGGAGGGAGATGATGGGTGAGGGTGAAGGAGTTTGATGGAGGGAGGGAGGGAAGATGATAGATAGATAGATAGATAGATAGATAGATAGATAGATAGATAGATAGATAGATAGATAGATAGATAGATAGATAGATTGTGTTGCTTGATCCCAACCCTGTCATTTGTAAACCATTTCATATGGCAGGGCTGTAACCAACTTTGGCAACTTTAAGACCTGGGGACTTCAATTCCCAGAATCCCCCAGCTGGCATGCAATTCTAGTCGTTGAAGTCCACAGGTCTTAAAGTTGCCAAAGTTGGACGTCCCTGTCATATGGCTTAGACCAGGGGTCCTCAACCTTGGCAACTTTGTGGACTTCAACTCCCAGAACTCCTCAGCCAGGCACGCTGGGCCATCTTTGAAGACCCCTGGTCTTGAGAAAGAGGAACCGGTGCAAAATCTAGTGGGGAAGAATTGTTGCTTCAGACTGACAACGAGGACTGGTCTCCCCTCACTGGTTGGCCAAATGGCAAAAGCACCTAATAATATTCCAAAAGGCTGGTACATGCTTGGAGTTTTCTTCCTAACTTATGGCGCCCTTCACAGCCTGTACTGTACCAGGGTGATTTCAAGGACCAATTGTCTATTCAGACGCCTCCTGCCTTCCCAGGTCTGCAACAAAGCAAGTCCTTGCCGGGTGTCTCCAAGCAAAACAGTGGCCAGACCAGAAAGGTCCCACCGCTTAGCGTTGGCACCCTGGCTGTGGAACGGCCTCCTTCGGGGAAGTAAGCCTGGCCCTCTCTTGATGTCACTGTGGCATCAAAGAAAACCTCTTTAAAAAAATAGAAATACAGTTTTTCAGCTTCCTCTGTATTGCTTTAAAGCTGCTTGGCATTTTGTTTTAAAAAGCCTCGCTTTGATAGCAGCTGTTTTATCTCGTGGGGGTTCTATGTGTTCAGTTTTTAAGGGTAATTTTAATATTGTTGTTCTCGGCAAGAGGGCCTGGGTGCAACGCAGGGAGCTGTAGCAGGTGGATTGTGTGGGAGCGGTTTGTTGCTGAATTACAATTAGTCCTCAACTTATGGCCAGAATTACGGTTGCGAGCCGTGGCAGTGACCAAGTGACCGCATTCTATTTTATAAGCGGTTTTTTTGTGGTAGTTGTGGTAGCGAACAGCACCGTTGCTAAGGGAACCCATTTTCCCAGCGATCATTTTTTTTTTGCCAGAAACAGGAAATAAACACCGGAAATTGGCAAAACCACTGAAAATTGTGATTCCAAACAGCCATAAATATGAGCCGGTTGCCAAGTGAATCGGGCTTCCCCCCACGGACTTTGTGTGTCAAAAGCTGGCTGGGAAGGTTGCAAACGGCGATCGTGTAATCTGGGATGTCGTAAATTCAGGTAGTCCTCGACTTACGACCACAACTGAGCCCACAACTGAGTTGTTAACTGAGTTTTGCCCCATTTTACGATCTTTCTCACCGCAGTTGTTAAGTGAATCACTGCAGTTGTTAAATTAATAACACGGTTGGCAATCTGGCTTCCCCACTGACTTTGCTTCTCAGAAATTCTCCAGAGGGGAATCCCATGGCCCTGGGACACAGCAACCGTCGTAAGTATGAGTCAGTTGCCAAGCGTCTGAATTTTGACCACGTGACTCTGGGGATCCTGCAACAGACGTAAGTGTGAAGAATGGTCATAATTCACTGTTTTCAGTGCCGCTGTAATTTCAAATGGTCACCAAATGAGTGGTTGGAAGTCGAGGACTGCCTGCACGTGCTGCTTGCCAAGCGGCTGAATTTTGATCATGTGGCCAGGGGATGCTGCAACAGTCGTAAGTGCGAGGACTGATCATAAGTTGCTTTTTTTTCAGTCCTGTTGCAACTCTGAACGGTTACTAAAAGAACGGTTGTAAGCGGAATAATGATAATGATAAAGACAATAATAACAATAACAATAATAATAGAGTTAGGGACCTTGGAGGTCATCTAGTCCAACCCCCTGCTCAGGCAGGAAACCCTATTCCATTTCAGACAAACGGCTGTCCAGTCTCTTCTTAAAAACCTCCAGTGTTGGAGCATTCACGGCTTCTGGAGGCAGGTTGTTCCGCTGGTTAATTGTTCTAACTGTCAGGAAATTTCTCCTTAGTTCTAGGTTGCCTCTCTCTTTGGTTAGTTTCCATCGAAAGAACACCTGCTGTGAGGACTGGACCCTTGGTTTTTATTTTGGAAATGGTGTTCCAAGGGAGTAGATGTTTCCCTCCTCCTCCCCCCGCCCCCCAAACACCAGGGTCCGGTCCCTCTGATGCAAATCGCGAAAAAGATGGTGGGATTCAAGAGAGGGAGAATCAAGTGCCTAAAGAGGCCTTCATTTTAATATTCTTGTCAAGCCAGATGCTTCCTCCTTTGCTCCCTTCCCATGAAAGCATTCCATTTCCGAACTGAAAAGATGCCCCAGGACCTCCAAATGATAAAAAATGATTATTCAGTCATGAAAGGAGAAAATAGATTTGTGCAAAATCACAGTTCTGGAAAAGCGACACGGACTGGGGTGCCTCATTATTATAGATTAAAACATACAATTCAGTTTGACTCCTTGTGGAGATTTCGGGAGTCATTTCTTTCCCGTCTCCCGTTTTGCATCGTATTTGTGAACCACCTCGACCTCTGGAGTCACATCCTCTGTGTGTGTGTGTGTGTGTGTGTACGCGCGCACTCACACGATGTGCACTCAAGGTTGTGCCTTTTTTTTTCCCCCTCACCAAAACCATGCTAGAGTCGGACTGGGGAACATTAGTTTCGATGGATGCTCAGGGGATTTGGGGCCAGGGAAAAATTTGAAACCAGTCTTTTTATCTTAACTTTTTATCTTGGAAGGGAGTATCACTTTATCTTCTGTAGCTCTTAGCCCCACTCTGGATAAATGGATGTAAATTCTACCCCAATTTCCATACCGCGTTTTAAAGAAACAGTGGAAACAAAGGTGCCACGTGAAGCAGCAAAAATGGCAATTTCCTGAAATAAATGCAGTATTTATACAATTTATACATTATTTATAAATGCCATTTCCTGCACTGTCTGGGACAAATACAGGCAGTCCTCGACTTATGACCACAATTGAGCTCAACATTTCTGTCGCTGAGAGAGGAGAGAGAGAGAGCTGTTAAGTGAGTTTTACCCAAATTTACAACCTTTCTTGCCACAGTTTTTAAGCGAATCTCTTCAATTGTTAAGTTAGTCACATGGTTGTTAAGTGACTCGGGCTTCCCCATTGATTTTGCTTGTCAGAAGGCCGCAAAAGGCCCATCACATGACCCCGGGACTCTGCAACCGTCATAAATATGAGTCAGTTGCACAGCGTGTGAATTTTGATCACATGACCATTGGGGATGATGCAATGGTCATAACTGTATAAAACGGTCATAAGTCACTTTTTCAGTGCTATTGTAACTTTGAATAGTCACTAAAAGAACTGTTGTAAGTTGAGGACTGCCTGTACAAGGTTATTTTTCCAAGAACCCCTCAAGGATTCTGTTAATATCGCTTTTGGAGAGAACAGGAAATAAGAAACACATTTTAGAATAGAATAGAATAGAGTAGAGTAGAGTAGAGTAGAGTAGAGTAGAGTAGAGTAGAGTAGAGTAGAGTAGAGTAGAGTAGAATAGAATAGAATAGAATAGAATAGAATAGAATAGAATAGAATAGAATAGAATAGAATAGAATAGAATAGAATAGAATAGAACAGAACAGAACAGAATAGAATAGAATTTGGAATGAAAGAATAGAATAGAATAGAATAGAATAGAATAGAATAGAATAGAATAGAATAGAATAGAATAGAATAGAATAGAATAGAATAGAATAGAATAGAATAGAATAGAATAGAATTAGAGTTGAATACAATAGAATAGATGGAATGGAATGGAATGGAATAGAATAGAATAGAATAGAATAGAATAGAATAGAATAGAATAGAATAGAATAGAATAGAATAGAATAGAATAGAATAGAATAGAATAGAATAGAATAGAATAGAATTAGAGTTGAATACAATAGAATAGATGGAATGGAATGGAATAGAATAGAATAGAATAGAATAGAATAGAATAGAATAGAATAGAATAGAATAGAATAGAATAGAATTAGAGTTGAATACAATAGCATAGACGGAATGGAATGGAATGGAATGGAATAGAATAGAATAGAATAGAATAGAATAGAATAGAATAGAATAGAATAGAATAGAATAGAATAGAATAGAATAGAATAGAATTAGAGTTGAATACAATAGAATAGATGGAATGGAATAGAATAGAATAGAATAGAATAGAATAGAATAGAATAGAATAGAATAGAATAGAATAGAATAGAATAGAATAGAATAGAATAGAATTAGAGTTGAATACAATAGAATAGATGGAATGGAATGGAATGGAATGGAATGGAATAGAATAGAATAGAATAGAATAGAATAGAATAGAATAGAATAGAATAGAATAGAATAGAATAGAATAGAATAGAATAGAATTAGAGTTGAATAGAATAGAATAGAATAGAATAGAATAGAATAGAATAGAATAGAATAGAATAGAATAGAATAGAATAGAATAGAATTAGAGTTGAATACAATAGAATAGATGGAATGGAATGGAATGGAATAGAATAGAATAGAATAGAATAGAATAGAATAGAATAGAATAGAATAGAATAGAATAGAATAGAATAGAATAGAATAGAATATATGGAACGGAACAGGAGTATAGTAGAATAGAAAATATGGACTGGACTGGACTGGACTAGAATAGAATAGAATAGAATAGAATAGAATAGAATAGAATAGAATAGAATAGAATAGAATAGAATAGAATAGAATAGAATAGAATAGAATAGAATAGAATAGAATTAGAGTTGAATACAATAGAATAGACGGAATGGAATAGAATAGAATAGAATAGAATAGAATAGAATAGAATAGAATAGAATAGAATTAGAGTTGAATACAATAGAATAGATGGAATGGAATAGAATAGAATAGAATAGAATAGAATAGAATAGAATAGAATAGAATAGAATAGAATAGAATAGAATAGAATAGAATAGAATTTGGAATGAAAGAATAGAATAGAATAGAATAGAATAGAATAGAATAGAATAGAATAGAATAGAATAGAATAGAATAGAATAGAATAGAATTAGAGTTGAATACAATAGAATAGACGGAATGGAATGGAATGGAATGGAATAGAATAGAATAGAATAGAATAGAATAGAATAGAATAGAATAGAATAGAATAGAATAGAATAGAATAGAATAGAATTAGAGTTGAATACAATAGAATAGACAAAATGGAATGGAATGGAATAGAAGAGAAGAGAAGAGAAGGGAAGGGAAGGGAAGGGAAGGGAAGGGAAGGGAAGGGAAGGGAAGAGAAGAGAGTTGGAAGGGACCTTGGTGGTCTTCTAGTCCAACCTCCTGCTGCCCCATTCTCTTTTCACTATTGTCTGCAGGGCAGGGGAAGGTGTAAAACTTTTTGCACAACATCATCCTGAAAATAATCCAAGTTGATTTTCAGATTGCACCTTTCTCATCTATTGTGCGATGACGCAGAGATACACAAGGCCTTGTTGTGCCTTGAACTGGAAGCTTCAGCCCCTCATCCTCCCCTTCCAACTTATCTGGAAGGTGAAACGGCCCTTTAACCTCTTGTGTCTGGTCTCAATTCAATGCTGAAAGTTCCATCTGTAAAACTGGGGGGAAAAACTAGGTTGTAAAATAAAAGAAAAGTGAAGAAAAGCTTCTCTTGGCTCTATTTCAGCGATGGCGAACCTTTTAGAGACCGAGTGCCCAAACCGCAACCCAAAACCCACTTATTTATCGCAAAGTGCCAGGGCCACATCAGCATTGTGGTGCCCTCGGGGGAGGGGGGAGGGCAGGGAGGCGCTTCTGAGTCCCACCTCCGGCACGCAAAAACTGGGGGCGCAAAAAATGGCAAGGCACAAAAATGGCTGCTACCGTGTCGCGGGGTGCAGATACAAGGCTGGGTGGGGCTCCTGCTCCGGGCGGCGGTGGCAGCCTGATGGACCTGCTGCTGGCGGCGGTGGCATGCGTGCCAACAGAGAGGGCTCTGAGTGCCACCTCTGGCACGCGTGCCATAGGTTCGCCACCACTGCTCTATTTGGTATCTGAATCTGTCTTTCTCTTAAATAGAAATAGAATCATAGGTTGAAAGGACTTTGGAGATCTTCCAGAAAAGGGATCTTCAAACCTGGCCCTTTTATGACTTGTGGACTTCAACTCCCAGAATTCCTCAGCCAGGCATGCCTGGCTGAGGAATTCTGGGAGTTGAAATCCACAAGTCATAAAAGGGCCAGGTTTGAAGATCCCTGTTCTCTAGTCCAATCCCCTGCTCAAGGCAGGAGCCTTATACCATCCCAGTCAAATGGCTCCTTAGTCCATTCTTGAAAGCCTCCAGTGATGGAGCAGCCACAACCCTGTGGGGAAAGCTATTCCCTTGATTAATTGCTCTCACGGTCAGAATTCATTTCTCCTTACTTCTAGGTTGAATTTCTCTTTCACAGGCTTTCACCCATTCTTACTTGTCCTGCCCTCTGATGCCCTAGAGCAGGGGTAGGCAACCTCGGCTCTTTTATGACTCATGGACTTCAACTCCAAGAATTCCTGAGTCAGCACAGCTGACTCAGGAATTCTGGGAGTTGAAGTCCATGAGTCATAAAAGAGCCGAGGTTGCCTACCCCTGCCCTAGAGACTAAGTCAATCTCTTCTTTGTGACAGCCCCTCAAGTACTGGAAGACAACTATCATGCCCCCCCCATCCTTCTCTAGATAGATTAAACATACCTAGCTCCCTCAACCGTTCATCGTACCATTTAGCCTCCAGACCCTTTATCATCTTTGTTGCTTTTTTCTGCAGACTTTCTAGCATCTCAACAACTTTCTGGTAGCATGGCGATCAAAAGAGTCTACATGCATATTCTCTCTCTCCCCCCCCCCCCATTTGGTATCTCTATCTCAGGGTTCTTCAAACGTGGCCCTTTTATGACTTGTGGACTTCAACTCCCAGAATTCCTCAGCGAGCGTACCTGGCTGAGGAATTCTGGGAGCTGAAGTCCAAAGTCATAAAAGGGCCACGTTTGAAGACACCTGTTCTATCTGTATCTCTCTCTCCAAAATAGTGATGATGGGCATTTGTGCCATCATCTTTTAATGTCCTTCCTTCCTTCCTTCCTTCCTTCCTTCCTTCCTTCCTTCCTTCCTCCCTCCCTCCCTCCCTTCCTCCCTTCCACCTCCCTGTCCATCTCTTTTGTATTGCATCCCCTTTCTATTTATCTTTCTTTCTTCTCCCTCCATCCCTCTTTTTCTTTCTCTCTTTCTCTTTTTCTTTCTTTCTATCGTTTTCTTTCTCCCTCTTCTTTCCTCTCCTTCTTTCTCTTTCTCTTATTTTCTCTCTCTCTCTTTCTCTCAAAACTGGCCCGGGGCTCAGCCTCTCTGGGTTCCTCTCCCAGCATCTTCCCCCTCTCCAACCAACAGCTCCATGGCCGGCTCTGGCCATCAGTCCCAGAGGACTGCTGTGCCAGCCAAGCCATCCTCTTCCATGCTGCTGCTTTTCTACCATCGTCTCCATCTTCTCAGGGACGGCCTGGCTGGTGTCCTTGCCACATGTAATTTCCCTTCCCAACCGACTGCCTCTGAATCCAGTTCACATTTCAAGTTGTAATCACTGCTTAGTTTTAATCCTCTGTCTTTCTGCCTTTTCTTCTGCGGGTCTGATTTTTCTTTCTCCCTTTCTCTCTCCTCCTCCTCCCTTTGCCAGAGACAAATTACCCTTAATAATGCTCCAGAAAGTTATGACACCTTGGTTAGGCCTGCCTCCCCCCACCCGCTCCACTCCTTTGTCATTCTTCGCCGTGCCACGTGAAAAGATAATACAAAATATGGCACTTATCTCCAATTGAGAGGCAGGAGAACGCACTAATCCTTTAATCATGTCACATTGGCAAACTCATTGGCTGGTTGGGGGCAGGAGGGAGGCTGGCGTCAGCCGCATACTAAAAACTTGGCATCGCATGGGCTCCCCTCCGTCTTCCCCCGTGGCCCCCGTTCTGCCTCGCTACACATGCGTGCATCGCTGCCGTTTTTCAAAGGCCTCCGTGAAGATGGGCCTCCAAAAAGTCAAGTTAAGAGGGTCCCCTTTTTCATCAGCATCCAATCCAGCTGCTTTAGGCCGGTGTTTCTCAACCTTGGCCCCTGGAAGACGTGTGGACTTCAAACTCCCAGAATTCCCCAGCTGGAATTCTGCACGTCTTCCAGTGGCCAAGATTGAGAAATATTGTTTTAGAGCAGAGGTCCCCAACCTTTATGGGCGCTGGGGACTTCTAGGTTGAATTTCTCTTTCAAAGGCTTTCACCCATTACTTCTTGTCATGCCCTCTGATGCCCTGGAGAATAAGTCAATCTCTTCTTTGTAACAGTCCCTCAAGTACTGGAAGACAACTATCATTCCCGCCCCCTACCAATCCTTCTTTAAGTAGACTAAACATACCTACTGTAGCTCCCTCAATCGTTCATCGTACGATTTAGCCTCCAAACCCCTTATCATCTTTGCTGCTTTTTTCTGCAGACTTTCTAGCATCTCAACATCTTTTTGAGATGCTCTAGGTTGCTTCTCACTTTGGTTAGTTTCCATCCGTTGCTTCTTGTCCTGCTTTCAGGCGCTTTGGAGAATAGCTTGACTCCCTCTTCTTTGGGGCAGCCCCTGAGATATTGGAAGACTGTTATCCTGTCACCCCTCGTCCTTCTCTTCATTAAACTAGACATTCCCAATTCCAGCAACCGTTCCTTATCTGTTTTAGCCTCCAGTCCCCTGATCATCTTTGTTGCTCTTCTCTGCACTCTTTCTAGAGTCTCAGCATGTTTTTTACATCGTGGTGACCAAAACTGGATGTGTATTCCAAGTGTGGCCTTAGCAAGGCATTGTAAAGTGGTATTAACACTTCATGTGATCTTACGACTATGGCCACATCCCCATGGTCATTCAATCAAAATTTGGATGCTTAAAATTTGGTAACTGGCTCATATTTATGACGATTGCAGTGCCCCGGGGTCATGCGATCCCCTTTTGCAACCTTCTGACACACAAAGTCAGTGGGGGAAGCCAGATTCATTTAACAACGATTTTACTGACTGCAGTGATTCACTCAGCAACTCCGGCAAGAAAGGGCACAAAAGGGGGCAAAATTCACTTAACAACACTTATCAGTAGAAATTGTGGGATCAATTGTGGCCATAAGTCGAGGACTACCTGTACTCCCACCATCCCATCCCATAGGTTGGCATGTCCTTGGTGGGAGTCAAAAAGCTCCAGATGGCAACTGCAACTATGTGATATAAAACTTCATCTCTTTTTTAAAATGTGCATTGTGGTTGTCTTTTGTCAACATCCCTCTCCCTGCTTGGTGAACATCCCTGCCCACCGTGGCAATCTTGGTGGAATTTGTGGCTCAAATTTAATTCAATACTCCAATGGAGGGCGATCCGGCCTAGGGTAGATCCTGCAGGTTAAAAATGGCTTCTTAATTTCCTACCTTTTCTTTCTCTCCTTCCCCCAACATCTCTCTGCTTTTCTTTATTTATGGCTCCCCGGAGTAACCTCACAGACATAAACACTTCTATTTGTCAGCTACATCCTTACAGCCCAACTGAGTTGCCTCCACAGTAACGTACGACCAGCATTTTCTCTTCCCTCTTAGCATTAGTAACCTTCCATATTTTATAAAATAGACCCTTCTCCCTTGATCTTTCACGATAAATCATTTTAACTAGGGGTATCCTGCCTCCTTCATTTCCTTTTCAGATGGGATATGTTGTTCAGAGAAGTGTGGAGGATCAGCAAGTTGTTTGTCAACCTTAAGAGGCCTGTTGTTGAGGTTGGCTACTCTTACAAGCGGACCCTTTGTGCCCCAGATGTGTTTTCAAAAAGAAGGCATGGCTTTTATAAGCCCGACAGCATTGGGATGGGAAACATACACACCAAGTGAGGGAATATTATTTTGGCTCCATTCTTCTACCAAACTTGTAGAACAACAAGTCCTGTTATTCCATCTTTTAAATTTCTTTCTTATCTTTCCTTTCGATGCAACTTTCCCTTCAGCCTCTATCTTAGATGGGAGAGAAATAGCGGTAGAATCCAAAGTTTCAATTCACTGTTAATTCGCTCTGAATTAGATGGAAATGATAGACAGATAAGCAGATGGACAGAGAGGCAGGCAGGCAGATGATAAATGATGATAGATAGATAGATAGATAGATAGATAGATAGATAGATAGATAGATAGATAGATAGATAGATAGATAGATAGATAGATAGATAGATGATAGATAATGATAGATAGATAGATAATGATAGATAGATAATGATAGATAGATAATGATAGATAGATACATAGATAATGATAGATAGATAGATAGATAATGATAGATGATAGATAGATAGATGATAGATAATGATAGATAGATAATGATAGATAGATAGATAGATAGATAGATAGATAGATAGATAGATAGACAGACAGACAGATAACTGTATTTTCCCCAAAATAAGACCTAACTGGAAAATAAGCCCCAGCATGATTTTTCAGGATACTTGTAATATAAGCCCCATCCCAAAAATAAGCCCCAGTTAAAATTGTCAACTAGATGGATGCATTTAGTACCATATTTTCCCCAAAATAAGATCTAACTGGAAAATAAGCCCTAATGCGCCTTTTGGAGTAAAAATTAATATAAGACCTGGTCTTATTTTGGGGGAAATGTGGTAGGTAGGTAGGTAGGTAGGTAGGTAGATAGATAGATAGATAGATAGATAGATAGATAGATAGATAGATAGATAGATAGATAGATAGATAGACAGACAGACAGACAGACAGACAGACAGACAGACGGATAGATGACAGATAGATAAAGAGAGAGAGAGGCAGAGCAGGTTAACAGAATAAGGGAATAAAGGAATAACAGAATAACAGAGATAGAAGGGCGTTGGAGGCCTTCTAGTCCAACCCCGTACTCAGGCAGGAAACCCTATACTAGTTCAGACAAATGGTTGTCCAATCTCTTCTTGAAAGCCTCCATTGTTGAAGCAACCACAAGTTCTGGAGGTAAGTCATTCCACTGATTAATTGTTCTCACTGTCCGAAAATTCCTCCTTAGTTCTAGTTTGTTTCTCTCCTTGATTAGTTTCCATCTGTTGCTTCTTGTCCTGCCTTCAGGTCCTTTGGAGACAGAAGAAATAGAAGATAGGAGGTAGGCGAGAGGGAGGGAGGGAGGGAGGGAGAGAGAGAGGGAGAGGGACAGGGACAGGGAGAGAGAGATGGACGGATCTGGTACTCTTCAGTTAATCTTGACTTGTGGCAACTGCCTGGGTTAGTCCCTGCAGGCAGATTTTTAGTCGTGGTTTGTCACTGCCTGCTTCCTAGGGCAGAGAGAGAGGGACTGATAGAAGGTCAGCCAGCTAATTTTATATCTAAAGCGAGACTAGAATTCACAACCTCTCTAGCCTGATGCCTTAACCCTGACATCAAACTGTCTCTCAGGTGGATAGCAAAACTGGTTTTTAACACTTAAGATTTGGAAAAATCTGACTGGTACCATGGCTGACTAAGGAATTCTGGGAGTTGAATTTTTAAGTGGCCAGTGTTGAGAAACATTGTTCTCTAGGTAAAGGTAGAGGTTCCCCCGCACATGCGTGCTAGTCGTTTCTGACTCTAGGGGCCGGTGCTCATCTCTGTTTCAAAGCCGAAGAGCCAGCGCTTGTCCGAGGACGTCTCCGTGGTCATGTGGCTGGCATGACTAGACGCCAAAGGCGCACGGAACGCTGTTACCTTCCCACCGTAGTGGTCCCTATTTTTCTACTTGCATTTTCACGTGCTTTCGAACTGCTAGGTTGGCAGAAGCTGGGACGAGTAACAGGCGCTCACTCTGTTACGCGGCACTCGGGATTCAACCCGCCAAACTGCCAACCTTCTGATCGATTGTTCTCTAGAGAGCCTTATACTTTGTGAATGATACTTCTCCATAGGTTTGATGGGCCAGATCGAATCTTCAGAATACCCTGAACTTGTGTAGTGGATCCAATCACGAACGGCAAGTCTCCATCGGTGGTGCCACCACCCGTGTTATTGAATTAGTTAAATCCCTTTGTTTTTTATTTTACTTCTCTGTCTTGCTACCTTGCTCAGAATAACATTCTTTGGCCACAAACTGGCTGAGATCAACCTTCCCCAATCTGGTGTGTTGGAACTACAATCCCCATAATTCCCAGTGAACATGGCTTTTGGCTAAAAATTCTGGGGATTTCAATCTTAACTTATCTGGAGGGTGTCAGGAGGCAAAATGGCCATTTCTTCCTTGTTTTGGCTTGTTTTGTCTGGGGAACAGACATTACTGCTCTTATTTAAGCATTGTTGAGTTTTTAATTTTGGATCCTGAAGCACTCAAAAGGCTCTTTTGGGGACCAAAAAGCAGGTTATAAATACTTTAACGAGGAAATGGTTGTTGAAATGTTTCTTAATAAATTATCTAGTGGACACAGTACATACTCTCTCGCGCACAGACGTGCATTATTGTGGTGGGTTTTTTGTTTTTTCGCAAGGGTCTGCAGAGGAATCCTGATTTATTCAATTTTCCTTTTGTCATCCACAAGATGCAGCCAATGTGGCATGGGGGGGGCTCCCCCTGTTTCTCTATCCCCCCCCTCCTCTTTTCATCTCTTGTTCTTTTTTTTTCCCTTTGCTCCTTGGTGAACAGATGGACTAAAAAAAATATTTAAAAGGCTCTCATAGTCCTGCGTATATTTTACATACCACGCTGTGCAACATTCATAAGGCTCACGCTGGAATTACTGGTCCGAATATAATATGGGTTACCTAGAGGGAGAAGCAATCATCAAAAAGAGAATAGAGAGAGATGCTCAATGCTCTGTGATTCAGACTTGGCTCTCCGTATTATAAATCTCTGACTTGGAAAAAGGGCCTGTAATCCATCAGCTCAGAGTTTAGGAAGGTAGATACAAATGGAGGCTTCCCCCCCCATCTACCGGTATCCTTTTCCATCTGGGAAAGCCGTCCAAGCTGAATGACGCGATTAAAGTCTTCGAGAGTCTATTAAAGTCTCGGAGGAGGGTTGGCCGTGGTTAAAAGCACAGCCGCTTTGACAAACGTGACTGAAAAAAGTTCAGGGCCCTAAAAAGGCATAATTTCCATATTCTTACGTATCAATGGAAATCAGGAAAATAAAACAACAGAAAGACCAACACTCAATTTTCCTGATTTTTCAGGAGCTGGAGAAGGACGGCAATATCCACAAATCTGAGCTGAAGCTTGTACCGATAGCCTGACACTTCTTTTTTTTTAAAAAAAAACACAAAACCAAAATATTGTTTGGCCAGGCCTGATTTTTTTTAAAAAATCATTAATTTATCTATTTTTATTTTAAAATTTTATTTATTTGTTATATTTACATGCCGCCCGTCTCGCTGTCAAAACGACTCTGAGGAGGCTTTACAACAATATGAAAACATAATCATAAAACAATAAGAATGTTAAAAACGTAAATGTTACCTACCCAGAGTCACCGTATCAGTGAGATCAGCGACATAAACATTTAATAAATAAATAACATAAAACATAAAACATGATAGCCTTCTTGTACAAGAATTTCCCTGATCCTGGGGTGTTTCTGAATGGAATTATGGATTGGGGCTAATTATTTCCTGTTATTCTCAGATTTCCTCATTTTTTCCCTCCTTTTCGTAAATATTAGTGATATGGATAAACCTGTAAATAATACACAACAGTGAGAGCACCATTTAAATTATGACCCCCTTGTTATTACAGTTTCATTATTATTATTTTTTTATGCCTTTTGTTCTACTGTGTTGTTTTGTTACATAATCCTCTGCTTTATCAAAGCACCACCAAGAAAGTCCTGGGTTCCACGTACATATAGTTGTATTAAGAAGTGGCCAGTAAATTCATTAATAGTCTGAAAGAGTTTTATGACCTCACATCTGTATCGAATTTCAATTCTCAGAATTTCCAAGGGCAGTCGGCCACACCAGCTGAGATTTTTTTGAAGTTTAGTGCATCTGAGAGGCACTAACTCTGATTGAATGAACTGTACAAACTCATCAGCGGCTAAGTCCGACTTGCACGAAAATAAACTATTTCAGTCCATAACATGAAAGGGAAATTAAAAAAAATAAAATAATTCAGGAAGTGGCACTACTTCCGTTTCATTTTTAAAATATCAGGTAAGAGTATGATAAAAAAAAGGGGGGGGAAGGAATTTTTCAATCATTGAAGAACTACTTTCTCCAGGTAGTCCTCGACTTACATCCACTTATTTAGCGCTGAAAAAAAGTCACTTACTACTTAGTCCTCGCACTTGTTGTGGCATCCTGCGGTCACATGATCAAAATATCCACGCTTGGCAATTGGCATGTACTTATGACTGTTGCAGAATCCTAGGATCAGCTGATTGCTGTTTGCAACTTCCCCAGCCGGCTTCCAACAATTAAAGGCAATGGGGGAAGCTGGATTTGCTTAACAATTGCATGATTCATTTCACAACTGCAGTGGTTCCCAATAACTGCACTGATTCGCTTAACAACCATGGCAAAACAGATTGTAAATCCAGCACAACTCACTTAACTTGCTTAGGAATAGAAACTCTGGTCCCGATTGCGGTCGTAAAGCAAGGACTACCTGGTGTTCCTCTCTGCCTTGCCAGGCCAAGTAGGGCTGATCCAGGCGCAGAAGCAAATGTGGTGATACGTCTTGAAGCAGAGAAGCTCACGATGCCGGCGTGATACTCATCAGAGAGCAGAATTACCTCCGTCGCATCAGGCCCAGTTTATTACGATCAGCATGACTGTGCAGACAGATGCACCATCACTTAGAAGCAAGCCGTCGCATACGCACGGGCACTTGGGCTTTGACTGTAGGGAATCAACTTGTAAAACATGTTGAGCTCCAACAGCCTTTACATTTTAAATAGAAATCAAAACCACCTTGGGGGGAAAAGAGAGGGAATGTTGCTATTTGCCTGTTTAGATTGTTTTCTTAAGTTTTTCTGCTTTCTTACAGTCTGACTTTCCTTAGGAGCTCAAGGTGATGGATAAGAGCATTGTCTCTTCTATTTCCATTTCCCCCCCCCCCAGCAGAACCATAACCTTGTGGACGTGGGTTGAGCTGACATGGGTTTAAATTGGTTGAAATGCAGCCAAGGTCACTGCAAGATCACAGGGACGGAGAGAGAAGGACGGACCAAAGTCTGCTAGGGCTGTGTTTCTCAGAGCTGGCAACTTTAAGAGACACGACTTCAATTCCCAGAGTTCCTTTTAAGATGCATGGACTTCAACCGCATGGTATTCCCCTTTGGTGTGTTCTGGGAGTTGAAGTCCTTGCATCATAAAAGTTGCCAAGGGGTCTCTGTGGCTAAGGAGGGATTGGAACCTCGGCCTTTCAATTTGGTCCAGAACTTTCACCACTGGACCACACTGGTTTTTGGGCTGAGATATAGAAGACCTGCTCTGTAATGAATGAGGGGAGATTGAACTTGAGTCTCCTCATCCCTAGTCCAACACGTTCCCCATTGCATCACAGTGGCCTTTGGCTCAGGAGAGAGGGACTTATTTAAGGGGGCAAACATACCTACCTAATATGCCTTCCTCCTCTTATTTTCCCCACAACAACCACCCTATGAGGTAGGTTGGGCTAAGAGAGGTTATCCAGACAGTTTTCATGCCTAAACTGGGATTAGAACCCAGAGTCCTGGTGATTGGCCTAAAGCAGGGGTCTTCAAACTTGGCCCTTTTATGACTTGTGGACTTCAACTCCCAGAATTCCTCAGCCGGGCACGCTGGCTGAGAAATTCTGGGAGTTGAAGTCCACAAGTCATAAAAGGGCCAAGTTTGAAGACCCCTGGCCTAAAGTCACCTAGTCAGTTTTCACGCCTCTGGCAGGACTAGAACTCATGATCTCTTGGTGATTGGCCCAAAGTCACCTAGTCAGCTTTCATACCTAAGGCGGTACTAGAACTCATGGACTCCTGGTGATTGGCCCAAAGTCACCCAGCCCGCTTTCATGACTAAGTTAGGACTACAGCTCACCATCTCTCAGTTGCTAACCTGGTGCTTTCACCACTAGATCATACTGCTTTTTATTCCCAGCCTCCCCTCATTCTAACACCATCATGGCTGACCACACAATGCACCTCAGCCTTAAACTGACACTTTCCAAATATTCCAAAGAAAACGGCAAATGTGTTCAAACTCTTCAATTGCCCCAAACAGTCATCCAGTTTGAAATCCTTGTTATTACTGGATTCACTTTCCAGAGCAAAGATCTTTTAAACGTCTTCTAAGTCTTGGCGATTTGACAGTTAACATGATTCCTTCTCCTCTGAAGAGCTTTTTTGAACTGTTCTTTTTTACATTATCCTTCTAACACACCATCATTTGCAAAACAAACCGAGGCAGGATTTCTTGGAAAAGGAGGGATCCAGTGACATAAATATGTTTTTTTCCTTCTCTCCAACAGTGTCGTTTCCTAGTCTCCAATCCCATAAACATAACACAATTCACACGTGGAAAGGGCCATTAAATCTTTATTACCAAATAGCTGAAGGGAAAGCATTAAAGTAAATTAATGTAAATGCTTTCCAATATTCCTGCCTTTTTTCCTTTTTTCTTTTAAACAATGATTTATGCTAGCATGTAAAACCTGTGATTTAGACAGGGTTTTTTTTTGTTTAAATGATTTTTATTGGAAGTTTGTTAAAGCAAATTCAAACTAAACTCAGAGAAAGAATTAAAAATGTGAAGAAAAAAGAAAAGTTAAAGAAAAAAACATATAAAGAAGTGACTTCCGATCTTCATCACAACTATAAATTTATTTCCTCTTCACCCTCTATAAGGTTACAAGCAAATATCTCTTCTTCGCATAACCCATCCCTTTTCTATATGCAAATTTATAAATCATCAACTTTTCAGTCCTGTTATCAACAAAATAAAGTCTGTAAAGCAATGTTTTCTCAACCTTGGCCACTTGAAGATATGTGGATGTCAAATTATGTGGACTTCAAATTCAGGTTGAAGTCCACACATCTGCAAGCAGCCAAAGCTGAGAAAAATTGCTGTAAAGGGTTACCAGTTTTATAGAAAATACCTTATTTTACCCTTGGCCAAACAAGCCATCTTTCTATTCCTTCCTTTTACTTCTAACAATGTTGACTTTTAATTCATTCAGATGCCATAGAATTTATTTTCACTTCAATTTTTCTGTTTCCCATCACAAAGTCTTTGAGGCTATAACAAACCTCTTTAGTAACGACATTAATTAATATAATTTTTTTTCTCATTTAGAAATGTTAGTGGGTTTGTTTTTTTTAAAGAGAGAAATGCTTCCTAGCACATAGGAATTTAGTGGTGAGGATATGAATAGGGAAATTTTGAAAGAAATTCTACAAGGATCATCCTACCTCTCAAGGAGAACATTAAATGGATGGAAATTCAGCATGCAAAGATGGACATGTCCCAGCGTAAAAAAAATCCTAATTGTTTCACGCCACACAAAATAGGGGAAAGTTTAATTTTCTCATTTTTTTCAAAAATTTTCTAAAGCAATGCAGATCTCTTAGTAAGAGGCTCATAAGTGGCAGATTCGTTTCACTCTATCTGCACCAAATAAATTCAACAGGTGCAGCCTCTACCAAGGAAAAGGTTTGTGCTATATCTCTGTGCCATTTGGCAATTCGGAAGTGTGTCTGAGGAGAAAAAAATGGATCCAATCTGGATTTTTAAGAGCTTTTGAGCCCTCTCTGATCAGATTGGATAAATTTCTCCATTCTCCTTTTCCCCTTTTTTTAATGACTTTTTTTCCCCCTATCGCACACAGGAAGGAACCTGCAAAACAAAAAGAAATCCCAAGGTGCCAACTGCAGCAGCAACAACAGGAAATACATCAAACTGTAAAAATATGCATTTTATAATCAACCTTACACACTTCAGTTCACCAACAGTCCTTCGCAAGGAGGCATCTTTGCAAACCGCTACAGTAATCCCTTGATAAAAACACAAGGACAATGCCACTTTTATTTCCTTCCAGAATGCTGAATTTATTCTTTTCCTCGTTCGTCTCTTATTTGTCCTAAGGTCTTCCCTTGCATTTTTGTTCGAGGAGAGACAGAAAGAGAGAGCGAGAGAGAGCGAGAGCAAAAAGGGGTGGCGGGTTTGTTCTGGTTCCCCCCCCCCCTCGCTTTCCTTAATTTCTGTTTGAAAACAAGAAGCGACGTTTGGTGATGTTTTGTTGTAAGCATCCTGCAGAACTGAAGCGGCCGAGTAATGAGGTCTTCTGCAAGGGGGGAAAAAGAAAGAAAGAAAGAAAGAAAGAAAGAGAGAGAGAGAGAGAGAGAGAGAGAGAGAGAGAGAGAGAGAGAGAGAGAGAGAGAGAGAGAGAGGAAGGAAGGAAGGAAGGAAGGAAGGGAAGGAAGGAAGGAAGGAAGGAAGGAAGAAAGAGAGAGAGAGAGAGAGAAAGAAAGAAAGAAGAAAGAAAGAAAGAAAGAAAGAAAGAGAGAGAGAGAGAGAGAGAGAGAGAGAGAGAGAGAGAGAGAGAGAGAGAGAGAGAGAGAGAAAGGAAGGAAGGAAGGAAGAAAGGAAGGAAAAGAGGGGAGAGAAAGAAAGAAAGAAAGAGAGAGAGAGAGAGAGAGAGAGAGAGAGAGAAAGGAAGGAAGGAAGGAAGGAAGGAAGGAAGGAAGGAAGGAAGGAAGGAAGGAAGGAAGGAAGGAAGAGAAAGAAAGAAAAAGAGAAAGAAAGAAAGAAAGAAAGAAAGAAAGAAAGAAAGAAAGAAAGAAAGAAAGAAAGAAAGAAAGAAAGACAGACAGTGGCGGGATTATTTTGCAAAACCCGGTTGGTCTAAACTTCCAAGTTCAATCTTGAAAGCGAGGCAAATTCCCAGCTTTCCTGGCTCGGGAGAGACCAAACAATTTTGCCCCTTGGGGGGAAAGACAGCAAAGAAAATTTGTGTCTTTGACCCCTTCTCTCTCTCTCTCTCTCTCTCTCTCTCTCTTTCTTTCTTTCTTTCCCTCTCTCTCCTTTTTCAAAAGCTTCTGGGCCTCTCGAGAGAACCTCTGCACCAGCGGCTAAAGACAAAACCAAAAGGCGCTTTTTAAATTTCGTTTTCACTCGGTTTCCGTGTCCTTTCGGGAAAAGGCGGCCTCCGTCGCCTCCTAAGCCCACTTCAGTAGAGCAGCTGCTGCCCCTCCCACCTCTAGTAACGGCTGGGAAGCCGCCCTCGGAGGAGCAGTTGAGAAGGCAAAGGGCAGAGTAGAAAAAGGTTAGGGTGGTTTTCTTCCCCCCCCAGGTCCTCGGGAGATATTATAATAATAATAATAATAATAATAATAATAATAATAATAATAATAATAATAATAATAATAATAATAATAATAATAAGAAGAAGAAGAAGAAGAAGAAGAAGAAGAAGAAGAAGAAGAAGAAGAAGAAGAAGAAGAAGTAGTTGGAAGGGACCTTGGAGGTCATCTAGTCCAACCCCCTGCTCAAGCTTTGGAAATGCTTACAGCTTGGTTTGGTTTCGTTTGAATTGAACTGAATTGAACTGAACTGAACAGTTTATTTAGCCAAGTGCGATTAGGCACACAAGGAATTCGTCTCTGGTACAGAAGCACTCAGTGTGCTGGTAGTCCTCGATTTACAACAGTTTGTTTAGTGACTGTTTGAAATTACAGTGGCACTGAAAAAATAGGAATAGAATAGAATAGAATAGAATAGAATAGAATAGAATAGAATAGAATAGAATAGAATAGAATAGAATAGAATAGAATAGAATAGAATAGAATAACAGTTGGAAGGGACCTTAGAGGTCTTCAATCTAGTCCAACCCTCTGCTCAGGCTGTGGCTGTGTATCTGTGTCCCATGTTCTGAGAAAGACAAAAATGTCTCCTTACCCAATTTCTCCAAATGGTGGATATCATATGTAATCAGAATAGAGTAGAGTAGAGTATAGATAGGCATAGAAGAGAAGAGTTGGAAGGGACCTTGGAGGTCATCTAGTCCAGCCCCCTGCTCAGGCATTTCAGACAAATGGTTGTCCAAGTGACTTAGGACCATTTTCCCCAAGACTGTTGCACCATCCGCATGGTCACATGATTTACATTTGGATGCTTGACAACTGACTCACATTTATGACGGTTGCAGTGTCCCGAGGTCATGTGATCCCACCATCAACGGGAAAACCAGATTCACTTAACAACTCTGTTACTCATTTGACAACTGAAGTGATTCACTTGAGAAATGTGGAAAGAAAAGTTGTAAAAATGGGGCAAAACTCGCTTAATAAATTTCTCACTTAACAACATAAATTTGGGGCTCAGTTGTGGTCATACGTTGAGGACTACCTGTACATGCAGAGCAACAGAATCATCGTCATCATGATGTCAATTAAAGGGGGAGTAAAGAAGGTAATAGGGATGCGGTGGCTCAGTGGGTTAGGATGCTGAGCTTGTTGATCAGAAGGTCGGCAGTTTGGCGGATCGAATCCCGAGTGCCACGCAGCAGAGTGAGTGCCTGTTACTCGTCCCAGCTTCTGCCAACCTAGCAGTTCGAAAGGATGTAAAAATGCAAGTAGAAAAATAGGGACCACTACGGTGGGAAGGTAACAGCGTTCCGTGCGCCTTTGGCGTCTAGTCATGCCGGCCACATGACCACGGAGACGTCCTCAGACAAGCGCTGGCTCTTCGGCTTTGAAACGGAGATGAGCACCGGCCCCTAGAGTCAGAAACGACTAGCACGCATGTGTGGGGGAACCTTTACCTTTAAAGAAGGTAATGAGGATAAAATTCTGAGTTATTATCCTAGCACATCTTGGAAGGCCCCGTCATCCCTGCAAGGTTATCCAGACAAGAAGCACAAATTTTGAGTATTATCTTGCAGAATATTGCAAGTCTGCAAGTGTGTCTTTTGACCCTAACTCTGACATTCCAGAAAGCTAAGGAGGGTCCTTTTTCAGATGTTTCCCACGCCCCCTTTCCACCTGTGAGCTGAGATATCTTTTTCCTGATGCTTGTCCAGGCTGTGGATCTTCCACCCATCTCCCAAAGTTATTCGCACATATCACTACAGCTATATATATATATATATATATATATATATATATATATATATATATATATATATATATATATATATATATATATATATATATATATATATATATATATATATATTAAAAAAAACTCTTTTGCGGACCAATTTGGGGTTATGAGTGAGATTCTGACAGTTAGTAACTATCTGGTGTGGCTCTTGTGATGAGGTTACTTCTGATGAGGAGATGTTCACATTTGGTGCTTTGCCCACATAAAGTTCATTGGGTAATCCTGAATTAGCCTATCGCTGCTGAAGCCTGACAATTAGTTTTACCTTAGGCTGGTTTTCTTTTTATATCTTTGTTTTTTTTGGGGGGGGGGTGTTGCAACAACTTTGCAAAACAACTTTCTCGTCCTTGGTGTGGCATACAACGTGTCACTCGGTGTAAAAAGGTAGCCAATATTAACAAGTAGATACAACCATTCTCACTGACATAAAAGCTATTTATTTTAACAAGGAATAATTATTTTTATCATAGAATGAATGTTGCAAAAGAAAACAAAGATAGTACCAATATTATTAAGCACCGGGTGCAATCCCAAAAACATCTGGAACACCAGTTGAACACTGTTGGCACTGTCGGAAACAAGAGTCAATTGTAAAAGGCAGCTGTACTCGGAACAGCTTACATCCTGTGATGATACCTTTAATATCATAAAATATCAACATCTACCTACTCTAGGTCCTTGGGAAGGACTCGATAGGTGGATCAAAATGCTAAATCTAAACATCTGGCCAAAAAAAATAATGATCATAAGGTACACTCAGTCCATCAGATCATTCTTCCCAAGGATAGCTAGCATCTAAGAAACCCATTGCGACATCTGTACACCCTGTTCCAAGTCACGCAATTTTGTGTAACCGATGAGTTAAAATTCTGTTCCCCTTCCAAACGCATCCAAGGGCTTTTTCCAGATCTTCTCGCCTGGCATTTATCGTGATCATCATCGTTTAATATAAGCATCCTTCAAATTAAGCTTTTCATCCCTATTGTCAAAATGATTGCAACTGGGCAGAATCAAGAGAGAGAGAGAGGTTTTCAGGAGGCGATTTTTTTCCTATTCCCCCCCCAAATATAATTATAATAATACTCTGTTGCAGACATTTCCCTGGAGAAAGGAAGGGTGGGGGGGGGGAAGGAAGCTGATGAAGAGGTGGTGTATAAAACAGCCGTCTTCCGTTGGAGTCAGCACATCTGTTAGTCCTTGCATAGATTGGAGACAGTTGTGCTGACTTGTCTGATAACAGGTACAGTTTGGCTCTCTCTCTTTCTCTCTCTCTCTCTCTCTCTCTCTCTCTCTCTGTCTCACACACGCATACAAACAGAGATCTCAAATTCGTTGTCGCCATTTCAGAGCCACCTGCACGGGGGGGGGGGGAAAAGTAATTTCCTCTGTACAACATCACCAGATGGTTCAGGACACCTTCCTCCGATTTAGGATATCTGGGAACACAACACATCTTCCCCAGCTGGCAAAAAAGCACACTCGAAACTCAAGGAAGGAGATAATACCACTCGGGGCCCATCCTTCCTGCCAGCCGACATTTAGAGAAGCAGGAAGCAGCACCAGACGAACCATTAAAAAAAAAAAAGAAAACAATGCACCAGTCATCAAAAATGGAACCCCAGCCTATCCAAGATTATATACCGGGGGTCTTCAAACTTGGCAACTTTAAGACTTGTGGACTTCAACTCTCAGAATTCCTCAGCCAGCTGGCTGAGGAATTCTGAGAGTTGAAGTTCACAAGTCTTAAAGTTGCCAAGTTTGAAGACCCCTGGTATATACGTATAAACAGTGCTTTTTTTGTGAAAGAAAAAGGTGCCGGAACTCACACATGTCATACAACCCGCCTTGCCTACAAGGTTCCATCCAAAAAAGGTGCCGGAACTCCGTTCTGAGCGTTCTATGAGGAAAAAAAGCCCTGCGTATATAAACAGCCAGCAAGATTACAGGTACTAACTAAGCCCTCTTAAGTTTTCCTTTTTAAGGCACAACAAAACCCCGCTGAGTGGAAAGGGGGGGGAGCTGACCTTGAGAAAATATGCTCCCCATTTATTCCAAGAAGGTAGACTGATTTGCTTCCTAGGAAACAAAGTCGGGGTGCCTCTCCATTCCTACAAATCTGGCTTCACTTTTCATTGATTGAGATTTGCTGGCGAGTTGGGTAATGATAATAAAATTACAATTAAAAAGAAAAGAAAAGGTGGATAGTTGTTGTGGCAATAAAGGGAGGACAGCAATAGCAATAGCACTTAGACTTACTTACATACCGCTTCACAGTGCTTTACAGCCCTCTGTAGAGTCAGCAATTTGCTCCCAACAATCTGGGTGTCAACCTCCAGCTTGAATATCCAAATAAAAAGTCCAGGAGTGATTTCATTTCTGAAAAGCTTGCTGGTTTATTGAACACATGGCATGATATAGGGCATAGGCAAAGGAAAACTAACTCTAAAATCCCAAGGCATCAAACCATAGCATATAACAATGACCTTCCCAGCAAAATCCCCCAGATGTCTACATAGTTCATGTAAACAAATTCTCCCAGTTATGGGAACCGTCTGCTTTCTTCTTCACACCTGCTAGAATGTCCTTGAAAATTTTCCAGACAAGCCTTTTCTCAGCAAACTTCCAAAGAACTGGAGAGGTTTTGTTTCTCTAACTAACCCATTTGGAAAGCATCATTTCACTCTCTCTCTCTCTCTCTCTCTCTCTCACACACACACACACACACACACACACACACACACACACTTTAATGGCAAGATTAAAACAAAGCTGCCAAATTTTCATTCTTCACACTGGGTCCTCATTTCACCGACCTAGGAAGGATGGAAGGCTGAGTCAACCTCAAGCTGGTCAGAATCGAACTCCTGACAGTGAGCCTGAAATACTGCATTCTAACCACCATGCCACTCTGGATCTTGGACACTAGAACACAGGACAAAGGACTGGAGAAGATCACCAAGTTCTCAAGATCTGAAAATTGAAACTGAAAGATTGTGGTGTAAACCAGCCATGGTAGTCCCAGGGGGGGGTTATCAGAACTAAGTGCCTTAACTAAAAATTCTTGATGACTTTGGGTGCAATCCCAGAATAACTGGAGCGCCAGCTGAACGCCATCAGCATTGACAAAATCACCATCAGTCAATTGCAAAAGGCAGTTTTGACTTGGAACAGCTGACTTCCTCAGACAGTACCTTTAATACCGTGAAATACCAACATCTGCCTGCTCCAGGTCCTTGGGAAGGATTCGCTAGCTGGATAAAAATGCCAACTCCAGTCTAAACATCTGGCTGACAGGGCGACGAACCATAATAATAAACTTGAACGGTACTTAGAAAATCTGCCCATTGACAAAATTCCCATCTGTCCATTGTAAAAGGCCAAAGTGCTTCGATCTGCACATATACTGCATTGACACATGACAACAGCTCAAATTCTCAAGAACTTGACGCATATGTTGGCCAACAGCAGCTAAAGAACTGGCAGCTGTGATTTCACATTATTGTTTATACAGGTGGTCCTCGACTTACGACAGTTCATTTCGTGACCGTTCCAGGTTACAACGGCACTGAAAAAAGTGACTTATGACCGTTTTCCCCCCTTAGGGTCATTGCAGCATCCCCATAAACACATAATTTATATTTGGATGTTTGACAGATGACTCACGTTTATGACCGTTGCAGTGTCCCGAGATCATGTGATTCCCTTTTGTGACCTGACAAGCAAAGTCAGTGGGGAATCCAGATTCACTTAACAACCATGTTATGAATATAACAACTGCAGTGATACGGTTAACACAGGTGAAAAGTCGTAAAATGGGACAAAACTCACTTAACAAATTTCTCACTTAGCAACATAAATTTTGGGCTCAAGTGTGGTCCTTAAGTCTAGGACTACCTGTATAAAAATTAGTGGTAGGCCATCACTGCTAACATCTATGGCTTTGTGGTGTCCCTGGTTAAAAGCTTAAATTACTTGTAAGTTGCTTAAATCGGTCACTGTAGGAAGCTTCTACGAATTGCAATGCTATTTAGTTCCCCAACGCAGTGGCTCAGTGGGTTAGGATGCTGAGCTTGTCAATCAGAAGGTCGGCAGTTTGGCGGGTCAAATCCCGAGTGCCGCGTAACAGAGTGAGTGCCTGTTACTTGTCCCAGCTCCTGCCAACCTAGCAGTTCGAAAGCACGTAAAAATGCAAGTGGAAAAATAGGGACCACTACGGTGGGAAGGTAACAGCGTTCCGTGCGCCTTTGGCATCTAGTCATGCCGGCCACATGACCACGGAGACGTCCTCGGACAAACGCTGGCTCTTCGGCTTTGAAACGGAGATGAGCACCGGCCCCTAGAGTCAGAAACGACTAGCACGCATGTGCGGGGGAACCTTTACCTTTACCTTTAGTTCCCCAAAGGTGCTTTTTCAAAAGACAAGTCGACTGTTTTGCTTTGAAGACGTTTCGCTTCTCATCCAAGAAGCTTCTTCGCTTCTGACTTAAGGGTGGAAGATGGAAGGGTTTATAGTCCTTTGCGGTCATCCGGTTGTTAGCACTCTTTGTGAGAAATGTTGAGGCCACTTGGAGGTTTTATCTGTGCCTTCAGGGTCACTTGAATCAGAGTGCAACATGGGTGTGGAATCTTCTTGGAACTGCTGAAAGGGCTGTGTTGTAAACAGGAGATAGGTGGTGAGGTCTCCCTCCCCCACCTCTGTTGAGGGAGGGCTGTTCAATCTTAATATAGATGACCTCTTTGACCCCTTTTTCAAACCATAGGCATAAATGCTAGTAGGAAGGAAAGGGAAGGGGGGGTTGTTTGCAAGATCTGGGACCCCCAGTCCGAATTCTCTCTTTTCTATTCAGAAAGCAGTCCTGGATGCAAGAACCGGTGTGGACATCCCCGGTGCGTTCTTGGAAAACAAATCCATGCAGATCTAAATGTGTATTTAGTCGATAGCTTTGGGGTGCCGTTTTTTTCTTTTCCTCCGTGCATTGCAGTTGTTTATTCAGTCTTGTATCCATGATTTCCCCCTTTATCTAATCTCTAACACTATGAATCCACATCTCTTTTAAGCCAAATCCAACCTCATGCATGAAAATGGCAGGATTTTTTTTTCCCCTTAAATGCACGACTTGTACGTTCCAGGTTAAATCCTCATCCGGTATTCTTGTTTAATAATAATAATAAAAAATGCCATTTGGCATCAAGTAAACGTCCAGCCATGCCAGCCTGCGTTTTCAGCAGCTTTTTGTACCTCCTCAATCCCTCCCCCCCCACTCCCTGACAAGTTTAAAATGTTTAATTAAAAGCTGGAATATCTGATAATAACCTTCTCGAGGTTTATTTAAAAAATTACATCTATTCTGAAGAGCTTTAGGAAGGGATGTAAAACCGACGGGCCACAATTGAGGGATTAGAAAACCAAATTTTATTTTATTTTTTTTACTTGCATGGGAAAAAGCGGAGAAAATCTTGTCTGGGTGGATAAAAGAGGCATTGAATGGGAGGGATGGAGCCCACGTCGGGACGGGCGAGAAAAGGTTTGGGAGAGGTTACCGAGATGAAAATTACCTTTAATAAAAAGAGCGGGGGAAATAGCTACCCAGAATGATTAAAAAAAAATAGAGATGAAATAGGAGAACTGTAGCATGAAAGAAAGCTGTTCAATTTTGGGTGGATTATTTTCTGAAAGAGTGAGAATGAACTGTCTTATTCAGAAACTTACTTTTAACTATAATCTTTCTCTATTTCCACTCTCTTCCAGACCAGGAGAGATTTATCCACGGAAAAAAAGGGGGGTGATTAGACACTAACGACTGCTGTGCTTGCAGAATTAATGGTGCCAGAAAATGCATATCCTTTGTCCCTGAACGTTGGGTAACTTCACATCACCGACAATCTAAGATCCGTGGACTCTGATCTGCGAGCTTCATGTCAGTACAGGTATTTCTCAACTTAACAACCATTCAGTTACAAAGGCACTAAAAAAAGTGACTAAAACCGGTCCTCACGTGACCGCCGCAGCATCCCCAGGGTCATGTGACAAAATTTCAGGGCCCTTTTCTATGTATTTACGAGGGTTGCAGCATCCTGGGATCAAGCAATTGCCATTTGCGACCTTTCCAGATAACTTCCAACGAAGTCCATGGGGGAAGCTGGATTTGCTTAATGACCACACGATTCACTTAACAACTGCACTGATTCCTTTAACGGCCAGAGCGACTGAAGTTGCAAAATTGGGCACAACTCCCTTAACAAACCGCCTTGCTTTGCCACGGAAATGCTGGCCCCAAATCGAGGACTACCTATACCTGGCTAGATTTGGCAGGGTGGTGGCAGTGTTTCTTCTTCCTTCTGAAGAATTTGGCGGTTTGCATATTCCTTTGTGTCATTTTGGTTGGTCCTCAGTTCAGAACTCGCACTCAGGACACAAATGACCAGCTCAAATTATCGTATTTTGGATGCATTATGGGGAGTCCATACTGCTGGGAAAGGTGGAAAGAAAGAGAAGACCAGCAACCAGTGGTGGGGATTCAGCCGGTTCGCACCGCTTCGGCAGAACCAGTAGCTAATTTTTTGTTGCCCAGGCCCAGAATGGACTTCCGGAAGTGGCATCCCACACAGAGAACCGGTTGTTCACATATTTGAATCCCACCGCTACCAGCAACCACTTTATAAAAGTACCGCTTTTATGAAGTGCCGCTTTACAAAACCTTAGTGAGACCGCACCTGGAATACTGCATCCAGTTTTGGTCTCCACATTATAAATAAGACGTTGAGACTTTGGAAAGAGTGCAGAGAAAAGCAACTAAGATGATTCAGAGCCTGGAGGCTAAAATATATGAAGAACGGTTGCAGGATTTGGGTACGGCTGGTCAAAAGGACTATTTAATTTAATTTTAATTTAATAATATTTCTATACCGCCCTTCTCCCTGAGGACTCAGGGCGGTTCACAGGGCAAGAGTAAAATACAAAATACAAATATTAAAAAGAAATTAAATGATTGCCCAATTTTAAAACAATTGATATACAATTATAAAACCCCAAAGATAAAATTAAGAATACAAAAAAAATAAAAAACCCCACCAATCCCCATCAGGCTAGGCCGGCTTGTACAAACAAAAACGTCTTGAGATCGCGACGAAAGGAGCGAAGATCGGGCGCCATCCGGAGCTCTACCGGCAACTGATTCCACAGCTCCGGAGCGCCCACAGAGAAGGCCCTCCCCCTGGGGGCCACCAATCGACATTCTCTGATCGGTGGCACCCTGAGGAGGCCCTCTCTGTGGGAACGCACAGGGCGCAGGGAGCTTGATGCCGGCAGCAGATGTTCCCTGAGGTACTCCGGACCCCTGCCATGGAGGGCTTTGAACACCATTACTAGGCGTGACACGACAGCAGTCTTACAATATTTGAACTTATTTTCTAAAACTGGAGGCAGGACGAGAAACAATGGATGGAAGCTAATCAAGGAGAGAATCAACCTGGAATTAAGGAGAAACTTCCTAGTAGTGAGAATCATTAATTAGTGGAACGACTTGCCTCCAGAAGATGTGGGTGCTCCAAGACTGGAGGTTTTTAAGAAGAGATTGGACAGCCATTTTGTATTCAATAGTATAGGGTTTCCTGCTTGAGCAGAGGGTTGGACTAGATGACCTCCAAGGTCCCTTCCAACTCTTGTTATTCTGTATCCTGGAACCAGATGGAGGGACTTAGGGACCTTTGGAAGACCTGAAGGATCAAGTTGAGAAGAGATCTATTGGAGCAAATTTATTTAGGACGGTGGTCACTAAGGATCAACACCCACTTGATGGGGCCTTATCATCATCGATCTGAAAAATGTTAATTGCCCAATTATGAAGGCTATATTTTTTTCCATGGCCCAAAAAGAGAGATCCATACTCGTGGGCATATCTCTAGTTATGCAAAACAAGCTCCATTCACCTGTCCTGGTGTCTGCTAATGGATATTGGAGAGAAGGGGAATTATATCCAGTATACCTTTTGGAATAACTGTGTCCCACTGCCTGCCCCATGTCTATTCTAATTGCCTTCAGCAAAGCTTAAATTAACCTACTTCCAATTTTTTGAAAAAGTTAGGGGGGAGGAAATCATTTTGCCTCCCTTACCTTAATTTTATCTGCCACCAGGAAAGCATAAAGCGAGGGAAAGGGAGAGAAAGCCACAAGCAAAACAATAAAATAAAATAAAATAAATGGGATTATTATATCACTTGAAACATTGATGCTATATTTAGGATTGCGGTTGAGAAATTTGGCAACTGAATTAACTCACTTCCTGGGTTTTTAATTCACTGTTTTTAATCAGAGAGAGAGAGAGAGAGAGAAAGGCAGGCGGAGAGACAATTATTTAAAATACGTTTTGTTCTAGAGATCACTGAAGTCTGTTCCCCTCCATCTGAAAAAAAAAGCTGAGGTAAAGAAAGAGATAGAAGAAAAATTGCACACAGTCTGCCAGAGAATTTACTATACTGTGGGATTTTGGGTGTTCTTTGAAATAGGATACTAGAATTTCTCAGGGAAGGAAAAATATGGAAAACACAACTCCTGTGTGTGTATACACCAACACACCCTTATGTACATCTAGAGACGCACCCCCATCCTTTGCTATTTGGGAACACGCATCCACTCCAGAGTTTAGCATAAATGTCATTTTTTTTGTTCAGGACCCCTGTGTGCTTTTCACTTTATTTACTGCTTCCTGCTTGATACATTTTGCCCAGAAAACACCAGGTGAATCTGGCAGCTATTCAGGAAAGATAATTGTGCAAAGCCCAGAAAAGAGTTAACCGTTTCCCTTCGGGGGAAATGGACTTTCTTAATTTTTAACTGACCAAGGAGGTCCACAGCATGAAACAGGTGAAAAAACAGCGCAGGGATGTGGGAGTTATCAGACCAGAGAAAGGAAAAGAAAGATGAAGAACACATCTGGGAAATGTACAGGGTGTCCTCGACTTATGACCACAATGGAGCCCAAAATTTCTGTGGCCAAGGGAAACATTTCTTAAGCCAGTTTGCCCCATTTTACAACCTTTCTTGCCACAGTTGTTAAGTGAATCACTGCAGTTGTTAAAATTAGTCAAATTGCTGTTAAGCGAATCCGGATTCCCCATTGATTTTGCTTGTCAGAAGGTCGCAGAAGGGGAACACATGACCGCCGGGACACTGCAACCGCCATTAAGTAGGAGTCAATTGCCAAGCATCCGAATTTTGATCACGTGACCACGGGGATGCTGCAATGGTCGTTAACTGTGAAAAATGGTCATCACTTTTTTCGAGTGCTGTTGTAACTCTGAACAGTCACTAAATGACCTTTGTGAGTTGAGGACTATCCGTAATTTCTATCCACGTTAAGAGCAGAAGGATAGCCCAGCCTTCTCCAAACTGGCGTCCTTCACCTGAGGAATTCTGGAAGCTGCAACTTAATAATAATAATAAAGTTGGAAGGGACCTTGGAGGTCATCTAGTCCAACCCCCTGCTCAGGCAGGAAACCCTATGCCATTTCAGACAAATGGCTGTCCAATCTCTTCTTAAAAACTTCCAGTGTTGGAGCATTCACCGCTTCTGGAGACAGGTTGTTCCACTGGTTAATTGTTCTCACTGCCAGGAAGTTTCTCCTTAGTTCCAGGTTGTTTCTCTCCTTGATTAGTTTCCATCCGTTGCTTCTTGTCCTGCCTTCAGGCGCTTTGGAGAATAGCTTGACTCCCTCTTCTTTGGGGCAACCCCTGAGATATTGGAAGGCTGCTATCATGTCCCCCCTTGTCCTTCTCTTTATTAAACTAGACATGCCCAATTTCAGCAACCGTTCCTTATGTTTTAGCTTCCAGTCCCCTGATCATCTACGTTGCTCTTCTCTGCACTCTTTCTAGAGCCTCAACACCTTTTTTACATCGTGGTGACCAAAACTTGATGCAGTAGCCCAAGTGGGGCTTTACCAAGGCATTTCCCATGCTCAATTTCTTCTGCAGGCTAAGTTGCTTCTTATCTGACCCCTGCCTAGTCTGCAGTTCTGCCATGCGTTTCCCGTGGGCATTCACACATCCCATTGCAGAAACTACAAAAAGGGCATCAGAAGGGATCATAATGAAGGAATGAATATAGGTAGTCCTCGGCTTAAAACCATCCATTTAGTGTTCATTAGAATTTATAACTGCACTGAAAAAGGTGACCACTCGTGACCACTGCAGTAGCCTCAGAATCATGTGATCAAAATTCAGGGACTTGGTAACTAGTATGTATTTACAACAGTTGCAGCATCCTGGGGCTATCTGACCGTAGTTTTTGACCTTCCTAGCTGTCTTCCGACAAGCAAAGTCAACGGGGAAAGCTGGATTTGTTTAACAACCACATGATATACTTAACAACTGCAATGATTCGCTTAACAGTAATGGGAAAAGGGTCGTAAAATGAGGTGCGACTTAACAATCATCTTTCTTAACAATGGAAATTCTAGTCCAGGGGTAGGCAACCTTGGCTCTTTTATGACTCGTGGACTTCAACTCCCAGAATTCCTGAGCCAGCTGGCTCAAGAATTCTGGGAGTTGAAGTCCACGAGTCATAAAAGAGCCAAGGTTGCCTACCCCTGTGTCGTAAATTGAGAACTACCTGTAAATGAAGGGGTAATAATCCACACTGGAACAAGTTAGATAATTATTTTTATATAATAAATCATGTGTTGGAGAAGGACTTCTGTTGGAGACCCACAGAAATTTACTCCCTGTCTAGAGATGCTGACATTGCTTGAGGTGTAATCTGAAATTGTTGCAAACATCTTTTTAAGTTCCTGGAGAAAAGGCTGCAGTAAATTTACAAAGGACAAAACTAATTGGCTCGGCTTGTCCGTTGTAAAATTTAAATACACACTAATCATGTCCGATTTCGCATGTGGGCATGTAAATTAGTTTATTCAGGATTTTGTTTTCCAAGCATACCACCCCCACCCCTGGTTTTTGTCCCTGAATCTTTTAAAAATCTAGTAATTCCACTGTCCAGCTTGCTAAAAATTACACTGAATAACGGTCCCCCAGAGTCCCACGTGGGATGTTTTATCCAGAGAACACGAAATAATGAGGAAAAAGGAACATTTTTTCCCATCTCTTTCTGCAAGAACAGCAGCTTCAACTTTGTGTTGCGTGTAAAAGGGGAGTGGATGATTGGTTACATAGTCACAGCAACCATCTTGATTTTTCTTTTCTTTTTTTTTTGACCCTCTGTGGTATTTCGGGGGCATCTTTATGATCAGCTTCTCCCGAGTTTGCCATCTTTTTTACACCGTCGTAGGTAACATGATAGATTCCTCCCGGAGAGGATGGGTAATATCACAAGAGGGCTTCAAATTACTACATCTTGAGAAATGGTCTGTCTGGGGTGCTAAAAAAACATACACGACTAAAGTGGAGCACTGCATGAATATTTTGGCTTGGAAAAGGGTTAGTGGGGTGCTCCAAACTCCCAGAATCTGGGAGCTTTAAAAGACAACAAGAATAGCAACAATAGCAACTGCTTCAGACAGGAAGGCGGTGCAGAAAGTGGTGAGGATGGCAGAAGAGATCATTGGCAGTTCCCTCCCCTCCATCCAGGACAAGGCACATAAGTGCTGCTTGAGGATGGTCTGCAAGATTGTCTGGGACACTACACACCCTCTTCACAACCTGTTTTGCTTGTTACCTTCTGGGAGGAGGGGGCTCTGTGGTATCCAAAGCAGAACATCCAGATTCAGTCCCAGTTTTGTTCCACACAGTATTAACCTTGTGAACTCTCAAGCTTCCTCCTTCCGATATGTATTCAAGATGAACGGCGATTAATATTTATATGTTACTTATATGTAAGGGTGTAGGTCAGGGGTCGGCAACCTGAAAAAGGAAAAGAGCCACTGGGAACCGGTTCCATCACACATAAAAAAAAGTGGGAGCCGCGTGCGTGTGTGATGTGTGATGGAACCGGTTCCCGGTTGCGCGACGGCGACAGCCCGTTTGCAGAGCTACCGCCTTCGGCAGCCTGCAAACGTGCCGCGGCAGCTTTCTCTGCCCGTTCGCACGGAGGTACGCGCGCACCTCTCCAAAGGTTTGGGGAGGTGCGCGCGCAGCTACGGTCGTTTGGAGAGGTGCACGTGCACCTCTCGGAATGGGCAGCGGCGCCGCTTGTTGGGAAAGCTGCCGCGGCACGTTTGCAAAGCTGCCACTTTCGGCAGCCTGCAAACGTGCCGCGGCAGCTTTCTCAAAGAGCGGCGCCACTGCCCGTTCGCGCGGAGGTACGCGCGCACCTCTCCAAAGGTTTGGGGAGGTGTGCGCGCACCTCCGCCCATTCGGAGAGGTGCGCGCGCACCTCTCCAAACGGGCGGTGCCACTCTCCATTTGGAGAGGTGCGCGCGCACCACTGCCCGTTCGAAGAGGTGCGCGCGCACCGGGCGGCTGGGAGCCGCAGGAGACGGCTCAAAGAGCCGCATGCGGCTCCGGAGCCATGGGTTGCCGACCCGTGGTGTAGGTCTATACATATGTTGCATATAGTATGTTTTAAACCTGTGTTTATGTATGCGTACACATTGAGAGCAGGCAACTAAATTTCATTTTTAATGTGTGCCGGTGTGCCCACAGGAAAAAAAATGACAATAAAGGTTATCTAATATTAATAGCACTTAGACTTATATACCGCTTCACAGTGCTTTATGGCCCTCTCTAAGCAGTTTACAGAGACAGCCTGTTGCCCCCAACAATCTGGGTCCTCATTTTACCGACCTCGAAAGGATGGAAGGCTGAGTCAACCTTGAGCCGGTTGGGATCGAACTGCCGAATTGCTGGCAGCCGGCAGTCAGCAGAATTAGCCTGCAATACTGCATTCTAACCACTGCACCACCAGCGCGAATACAGGAAGTCCTCGACTTACAATTCATTTAGTGACTAATCGAAGTTACAACAGGGCTGAAAAAGGGACATGACCATTGTTCGCACTTGCGACTGTTACAACATCCCGATGGTCACGTGATCAAAATTCAGACGGTTGGCAACTGGCTCATGTTTATGACCGTTGCAGTATCCCGGGGCCATGTGACCCCCTTTTGCGACCTTCTGACAAGCAAAAGCAATGAGGAAGCCCGATTCACCTTAAAACTGTTGTTACTAACTTCAGCTCACTTAACAAATGTCTAGCCTAGCAACAGAAATTCTGGGCTCAACTCTAGTTGGAAGTCGAGAATTACCCGTAAAAAAGAAAATCCAATAATTTTAATATTAATCTCCTGCATAATTCAACCACCAGAAGCATCTGGCATATTCTGGTGTCCCTATTCCATCACTGGAGCAGAGTTGTTCAACCTTAGTAACTATAAGGCATCTAGACTTCAACTCCCAGAATTCCCCAGCTACCCAGAATTCCTCAGCCAGGCACACTGGCTGGGGAATTCTGGGAATTGAAGTCCAGGTGTCTTAGAGCTGCCAAGACTGAGCAACACGGCTCTAGAGCCCTGCCTCTTGATCAAGAGTTCTGAACAAAAGTTTTAACTTGTTTTTTCCGAGCCTGGAAATGTATGAACATGCACTGTTGAGAATAGGGTCAGGATTATTTAAAGCAGGGGTCTTCAAACTTGGCCTGATTTATATGCCATGTTAACCATGATGAGGTTGAGCCTAGTGTGATATCTGAACCAGGGATATGGATTAAATTATACTTAAAGAGGAGCACCCTCACCATGATTTGAAAATATGGTCTGAAATAAATATATCCACCTAACATATAATTCAGATCAGTGTTTCATGACCCAACTAGGTAACATCATCAGTGCTAGAAGGGAGTAGGGTTTGCTCTTTGTTGATCTACAAGTGGCTTGCCCTGTCAGTGTTGGTGGGAATGTTTCTTGATTGGACTGTAGTCTACTGTTGGTTATTTGAGTTAGTAGTTCCTTGATTGGGGTATTCAAGGATCCCCAAAGAACACTTCTTTCTGACATGGAAGACCTTACCTACCATAGTTGGGTCATGAAACGTCTGCAAGAAAACAATCAAGCTCAGAGAGCACCAAGGACCCCACAGTCGTCCTCCTCCTCCTCCTTCTCTCTCAAACTCCTCTCCTTCTAGCACTGATGATGTCATCTAGTTGGGTCATGAAACGTCTGCAAGAAAACAACCAAGCTCAGAGAGCACCAAGGACCCCACAATTCAACTGAACTGCAAGTATGCTACTGATTGTTATTATCATCATTGTTATTATCTCCATTTGTGCCACACTATTCTGCTGCCAAGTTGATGCCCCAAATGTTATTTCAGTATATTGTGCTGATTTTTACCGCTGCTATTCTGTCTTCCTCCTTTTTATCGAGAATCACTCAAACCCCCTCTGCAGATAGACAGGAGGATAGGGACTTTCTTAAATCCACCAATGAGCATATCTTTTATGGGAAAGGATGTCAATTTACCGTTCGACTCCAAAATATCTCTGGTAGGTTCTGTCACCAGCTCCAATCTGCTCTGTGCGATCCATCAGTCATCAGCAAACCTAGAGACAGGCATGAGGATGAAAGTTGTTTAGCTTGGAGTGGTGTGTCATTTTTTTTTTTTTAACAGCGAGGCAAAAACAAAACTCGATTATACTCTGTTCAATCTTGTCCGATTCCTGGGAGGGTTCTCTCCGCATTTTCCCATCTTGCAAAATGAAGTCAATTGCTTGAAATCGGTGCTTCCCTGAATTTTGCAAAGCAGTTTTCCAGTGGCAGGTGAGTTCTTTCAGTGTACTAGAGACATTTTATAAGAGAGGCCTAACCAGAAATGCACGGATTTAGAAGGACCCGGTAAAATTCCTCCTGCTCAGGAGATCCGTTTGCCAAACAAATATATATATATAATAGGGGCAGAAGCAGGCCTCCGAAGAGGTAGCAATGAGAGAGAGAGAGAGAGAGAGAGAGAGAGAGAGAGAGAGAGAGAGAGCTGAATCTCAAATATAGATAGATAGATAGATAGATAGATAGATAGATAGATAGACAGACAGACAGACAGACAGACAGACAGACAGACAGACAGACAGATAGATAGATAGATAGATAGATAGATAGATGATAGATTGCTGAATCTCAAAGATAGATGGATGGATAGATAGATGATAGATAGATAGATAGATAGATAGATAGATAGATAGATAGATAGATAGATAGATAGATAGATAGATAGATAGATAGATAGATAGATAGATAGATAGATTGCTGAATCTCAGATAGATAGATGATGGATGGCTGGATGGATACGCAAGCAGGCAGATCCGCTGGCTTGTTTGCCAAAAAACAACAACACAAAAAACCTCTTCGTAGCGGTGGGCGGGCGAGGGGGGCGCACGCCTTGCAGGCTCCTATTTGCAGCTTCTTCACGGAGCTCTCGAGAGCCGGAGAGGCCTTCAGGAAAATCAATCGAGCGCCTGAGTACATTAAGGAAGTTGCAAAGCACTCATAGCGCAAACGGCTCCCATCCATCGAGCGGGGGAAAAACGGGGAGCGAGCGCCGAGGAAGACCATCGCTCTTTCTTATGGGCCGAGGAGCGTCTGGAAAGCCTTCGCCGCTCGTTCCTCGTGGGGGGGAGATAGTCAGCATTTCCGGCGTCAGCAAAATAATCAGAATTATAGCGGCGAGCGGCGGGGAGAGCAACCGCGATGCGTGATTTCAGACAAGCATCCTGAAGTGGCCGGGCCTTTAAACTCCCTTTTTTTCTTTTTTTCCCTCCACTCCCCACCCGATCAGGCATGTCTGGGATTCCCCCCACGGAGGAAAAAGGGCCCCGTGACTGCGGCCGGAGTGAACATCAAACGGTCACGGGCTAATCCAGGGATCTTCAAACTTGGCCCTTTTATGACTTGTGGACTTCAACTCCCAGAATTCCTCAGCCAGCCTGCCTGGCTGAGGAATTCTGGGAGTTGAAGTCCACAAGTCATAAAAGGGCCAAGTTGGAAGACCCCTGGGCTAATCAATACAGACAAGTTTTCTTTTTGATGTGAAATAAGGAGATGCGTTTCCAAGGTGGGAAACAAAAGAGGGCAGAATTCCCGCCCCTCCCTTCCGCCCCCCAAGATGTCGGAGGAGAGAGAGACGCTGCTCCTTCGAGTCCAGGGGTCTTCAAACTCGGCCCTTTTATGACTCATGGACTTCAACTCCCAGAATTCCTCAGCCAGGCACACTGGCTGAGGAACTCTGGAATTTGAAGTCCATGAGTCATAAAAGGGCCGAGTTTGAAGACCCCTGTTCGAGTCCTTTGAATGAGGAAACGGCTCGGAATTCTGTTCCTCCCGCTTGGATGAAGAAGGGATTCCTGGCTTCCCTTTCTGCCGGAGATGCGGTTTGCAGCGGCCCTTCCATCTTCCTCGGTTGCTCGTTTGTGGGCACCCCATCACCGGGGGATTTTAAGAAGGGACTGGACAGCCATTTTACAGAAATAGCATAGGGTCTCCTGGGGGGAGCAGGGGGGAGGTGGGGTCAGACTGGATGATCTCCAAGGTCCCTTCCGACTCCGTTACCTTTTATGGAGTCCCAGGGTGGCTCAACCTTAAGCAGCTTTAAGGTGGGTGGACTACAGCTCCCAGAATTCCCCAGCCATCATGCTGGGAGCTGAAGTCTTAAGCATCGTAAAGATGTGTCAGAACTAAACAAATTTCCTAACGGTTCGATTAGAACAATTAATCAGTGGAACCATTAATTGTGGGTGCTCCAGCAACTGGAGGCTTTTAACCTCCAGTTGAGGGTGCTCCAACACTGGAGGCTTTTAAGAAGAGATTGGACAACCATTTGTCTGAAATGGTAGAGGGTTTCCTGCTTGAGCAGAGGGTTAGACTAGAAGACCTCCAAGGTCCCTTCCAACTCTTGTTATTCTGTTAAAGACAATAGAGAAGACACAGGTAGTCCTCAACTTACGACCACAATTAAGCCCCAAATTTCTGTTGATAAGTGAGTTTTGCCCCATTTTTCAACCTTGCTTGCCCCAGTTGTTAAAGTAAATTGCTCTGTCATGGTTCGGACAGACAGAGACAAAGAACGTAGAACTCGGAGGCTTGAAAATTCCTCAAAGAACAAGTTTATTAGTTACAAAGTATGGGCACAGTCAAAAGTGAAACCAAGTTTGAATACACAACTAACAATTGCCCAATTACAAAGTTAAATGTCCCACCCACAAAACTATGTAAGCAACTACGTTCCCCTGTATGATTTTTTGGCGGGCTTTTTATGCAATGCACAGTCTCAGTCGCGGAAGCAGCAGATGACCTTGGTTCCCATGGGACAGAAGATAATTTTAGCCAATGAAGCACCTGGGCAACTGTCCTCCCTCTGTTCTATGTGGCAACCTAGAATGAGAAGAAAAGATGGCTGCAGCCATGCTCATTGTAGAGCTGACCCACTGCAGTTGTGAAATTAAGTAACACAGTTGTTAAGTGAATCTGGCTTCCCCATTGACTTTGCTTGTCAGAAGGTCGCAAAAGGGGATCACATGACCCTGGGACACTGCAGCCGTCATAAATATGAATCAGTTGCCAAGTGTCTGAACTTTTGCAGACACTAAGTCACTTTTTTCAGTGCCGTTGTAAGTTTGAATGGTCACTAAATGAACAGTTGTAGGTTGAGGACTACCTGTATTTGTAGCCCAGGGTTGAATGGGGAAGTTCTTGGTGTTCTGTGAGCTTGGTTGTTTGCTTGCAGACATCTCATTACTCAACTAAGTAGCATCATCAGTTGTAGAAGGGAGTGAGGTTGAAACAGGAGGAGGTTATTCCTGTTGTTCTTTGAGCTTGTTTGTGTCCTTTCAGACATCTCATGACCCAGCTAAGTAGCATCATCAGTGCTAAAAGGGAGTGAGGTCAGAGGAGGAGGAGGAAGAGGAGAAGGAGGAGATTATTCCTGATGCTCTCTGAGCTTGTTTGTGTCCTTTCAGACAACTGGGTGAGATTCAAGGTGCTGGTAATGACCTATAAAGCCCTACATGGCATGGGTCCGGATTACCTACGGCAGCACCTGCTGCCGGCGTCAACCTCCCTCCGTCCAGTGCGCTCCCACAGAGTGGGCCTCCTCAGGGTGCCACCGGTCAGAGAATGTCGATTGGTGGCCCCCAGGGGGAGGGCGTTCTCTGTGGGCGCGCCAGACCTATGGAACCGCTTGCCGGTTGAGCTCCGGATCGCCCCCGAACTTCGCTCCTTCTGACGCGATCTAAAAACCTATCTATTTGAACAATCCAGCCTCGTCTGATGGGTTTGGGGGTTTGGGTTTTGGTTTTAGCATAGTTTTAATTACTGTATTTTATTGGGCATATTTATTTAATCTTTTTTTTAACTTTTGTATTTTGTATTTCGATATTTATTGCCCTGTACACCGCCCTGAGTCCTTCGGGAGAAGGGCGGTATAAAAATGTAATAAATAAATAAATAATAAATAAACTCAGGACCCAGCTCAGTAGCACCATCAGTGCTAGAAGGAGTGAGGTTGGAGGAGGAGGAGGAGGAGGAAGTAGTTCCTGGTGCTCTCTGAGCTTGGTTGTTTCCTTGCAGATGTTTCATGACCCAACTAAGTAGCATCATCAGTGCTATTTTATGCCAGTGGCTTGCAACGCAGTATTGCTGCAGGTGTGGTTTTCTGAGCCATGACTCATTTACTGTAACTGCTTGTTTAGCAGTGGAAATTCTGGTCCCCATTCTGGTCGTAAGTCAAGGACTACTTGTGCATTTCTGTCTGGGTTCCAAACTCTTTTGTCTGACCGTTTTCTTGCTTGTGGCTCCCCAAGGTCATTCCTACTGCCCATTACACCCACCGAAGGCAGTGGCCGATAAAGGGCCCGATCCTGCAACCTGATCTTCGGTTCCAAAGCAGTTCCTCACGCTACGCCGCTTCTTCTTCACGACTTGCGGATTCAACACACAGTTGTCTCCTGTTCCCGCCTCTTGACACATCAACATCTCTCTCACCCCCTCGCTTCCTGATTTCCTTTCTCACCCCCACCCCCCCACCATCCTTAATGCACCAGGACCGTTCATTCTGCTCCCGTAACTGTAAAATTGATTTTTCCTTGCCACGAGGCGTTTGTCGTTTGCTACCAAAACACGCTCCAAAGCTTCCAACGTAGGCCGTTTTTAATTAGTTTCTCTTCTTCCTTTCCGGAGCAAGTCCCAAACAGAAGCCGGCGAAAGTGAGAAACTGCAAAAAAAACACAACAACCCTGAAAAGCAACAACAGCAAAGGAAATCTGCAAGGGATGGTTGTGGGGGGGGGGAAATGAGTGAAGTGTTAGATATGATTAGCTATAATAGAAGGATTTGTACCCAAACAAGGCAAACAAGAGATATGAGAACTGGACCAATTAATGGGCCGAAAGCTTGAGCGCTTCTGTAGCAAATGAGGCATTGACGGGGACGTTTGTATGGTGCCAAGAAAGAGGATCATTTCTTAAGGGAAATCTGTCGAGGGCGGACTGCCAATTCTGCAAAGCAGCAGACGGTCAAAATGGGCCAAACCACATTGCTTTTCCTCTTTCTGTTGCTCTCCGCTCTGGAAAAGGGTTGGACGGATCACGGATGGGCTTCAGCCTTGCCAGGTAGGCCGTCCATCCGAAGACAGGCAAAAGATCCTTGGATCCGTGAAGTATTAGTACCGCTTAGTAAGGCCATACCCGGAATAGTGCATACAGTTTTGGTCACCACCTTACCAAAAAAGGTGTTGAGACTTTGGAAAAAGTGCAGAGCAGAGCAACGAAGAATAGTTAAAGGCCTGGAGACTAAAATATATGCAGAACGGTTGCAGGATTTGGGTATGGCCAGTCTAGAGAAAAGAAGGACTGGGGATGACATGGTAACAGTATTCCAGTATTTGAGGGGCTGCCACAAAGAGGAGGGGGGGGCAACTTATTTTCCAAAGCAGCAAAGAAGAAACAATAGATTAATCAAGGAGAGAAGCAACCTGGGATTAAGGAGAAACTTCCTAATAATACAAACAATTAACCAGTGGAATGGCTTGCCTTCAAAAGTTGTGGGTGCTTCATCGCTGGACGGCCACTTGTCTGAAATGGTAGAGGGTTTCCTGCTTGAGGAGGGGGTTGGACTAGAAGACCTCCAAGATCCCTTCCAACTCTATTCTGAATTGAATTGGATACCTTTTAGGGTGAAACTGTCAAGTGTCTTAGAAAACAGTAGATGAAGTATTATTCTTCCAGATGAGTGTTTTTCAGTCTTGGCAACTTTAAGATGTGTAGACATCAACTCCCAGAATTCCCCAGCCAGCTTTGCTTTCTGGGAATTGAAGTCCGCACATCTTAAAGTTGCCAAGTTTGACAAGCACTGCTACAGATGACCTCATCTTATCCATTTTCCATTTCAGCAGCTTTCCGGCAATCAAATTCAGGGATCAATCACTTAACGGAGATCAAAACCTCCTGTCATTTTTTTCCCCCCTCTGTGCTGACCAGTTCTTCTTTATTTTGATGAAAGCGTGTTGACTTCAGGAATGTTATTTTTCAAGGAGAAAAATTTGGAGACATTCTCTTGGTAAAATATCATGACCTCAGGGTGGATGGGTGCTATCTTTTATTGTATGATCGTTCAGCTGTTTGGTGAGCACTGATTTTCAACCACCTAGTGACATTTTTAGGAAAAAAACTCAGTGACAATTTTAGAAACAACAACAATAATGTTGGAAGGAACCATGGAGGTCATCTAGTCCAACCCCATGCAGGAAACCCTATACCATTTCGGACAAATGGCTGTCCAGCCTGTTCTTAAAAACTTCCAGTGTTGGAGTATTCACAGCTTCTGGAGGCAGGTTGTTCCACTGGTTAATTGTTCTAACTGTCAGGAAATTTCTCCTTAGTTCTAGGTTGCTTCTCTCCTTGATTAGTTTCCATCCGTTGCTTCTTGTCATGCCTTTGGGCGCTTTGGAGAATAGCTTGACTCCCTCTTCTTTGTGGCAGCCCCTGAGATATTGGAACACTGCTATCGTGTCATCCCTCGTCCTTCTCTTCATTAAACTAGACATACCCAATTTCAGCAACTGTTCCTTGTATGTTTTAGCCTCTAGTCCTCTGCTCATCTTTGTTGCTCTTCTCTGTACTCTTTCTAGAGTCTCAACATCTTTTTTACATCGTGGTGACCAAAACTGGATGCAGTATTCCAAGTGTGGTCTTACCAAGGCATTGTAAAGTGGTATTAACACTTCACGTGATCTTGATTCTATCCCTCTGTGAATGCAGCCTAGCACTGTGTTGGCTTTTTTGGCAGCTGCAGCACACGGCTGGCTCACATTCAAGTGATTGTCCACTAGGACTCCAAGATCCCTCTCACAGTTGCTACTATTGAGCAAGGTACCACCTACTATACCTGTGCATTTGGGTTTTTTTGCCTAAATGTAGAACCTTACTTTTTTCACCAATGAATTTAATTTTGTTAGGGAATTTTCATATGGCGACTTGAACTTTTATTTAATTCTGTTTCTCAATGTTGGCAACTTTCAGATGGGTGGACTTCAACTCCCATTGCTGGCTGGGGAATTCTGGGAGTTGAAGTCCACCCATCTGAAAGTTGCCGAAGTTGAGAAACACTGATTTAATTCATTCTAAAACAGCTTTCCAGGGGATTTAATCCAATTTTAATAGAAATACGGAGCAAATATGTCACCAAGGCTGTTGTGTGACTCCTTCAAAATAGTATCCAAAGCACTAGAGGTACATTTTTTTCCAAATACTCTTTATTCCCACCTCAATGCTGGACTGTGACCATAATACATTTGATTGATTTACTCCCGTCCTGTGTTTACCTACTTCTGGGTAAACTCCATTGAACTCCAGGATTTACGACAGAGAGAACTCGGCAACAAACTTGCACTGCTAATTTAATAAATGAGTTTGCATTAATTGTTCCAATTATTTCACGTTGTAGACTTAATTTACAGATAGGGGAAAAAATCAAAGTTGACTGTTGTAAGAACCAACTGAACAGCCTGCTCAGACAGCTACTTTAAAAAAAAAAAGTTGATGTTGTTTTTGCCATTAAAAAAAACTTTGTATTTGATCACACCACGTCCGCTCACCTCTGTTAAGGTCATTAATTTAAATTGCTCACAATAATTTCTTAACCTCTGTTTAATTGCCTCGTAGAACAGTGATGTTAATTTTGCTACAAAAATAAGGGCTTCATTCTTTTTCAACACATGTATAGTCCCCCCCCTACAGGCGACAGCGGGTTAATGCACCTTTTAAAGCCAAATGCAGTATTAACTGTTATCAAAAAAAATTAATAACGGAAAAGCTGGAATAAAAGGATTAAAACCTAGTCTTCTGCTCATTTCTTTAATAGCCCCAGGAGGTTCTGAAACCTGCACAAGGGTAAACTGTTCCACCCAAAAAAATTGGCCTACAATCATAAAACAATGGGAATTGCAATGTTTTTTGAAATGCTGGGATCCTAATATATACAGGTGGTCCTCGATTCGTGACCTTAATTGAGCCCAAAGATTTCTGTTGCTAAGTGAGCCACTTGTTAACTGAGTTTTGCCCCAGTTTACAGCTTTTCTGGCCACAGTGGTTAAGTGAATCAGTGACATTGTTAAGTAAGAAACACAGTTGTTAAATGAATCTGGCCTCCCTGTTGATTTTGCTTGTCAGAAGGTCACAAAAGGTGATCACGTGACCCCAGGATACTGCAGCCGTCATAAATATGAATCAGTTGGCAAGTATCTGAGTTTGATCAATTTGACCCACCTCGATACCAGGACGATGAGGAACTAGGAAAAAAAAGAGCAGAGAAGAATAACGGAGATGTTCAGAGGCATGGACGGTAAATCCTGTGAAAAAGGGTGGAAAGAATTGGGTTTTAGTACAGCGTTACTCAGCCTTGGCAACTTGAAAATGCATGGACTGCAATTCCCAGAATTCCCCAGCCAGCAAGGGAGACATGGCGCTAATCTTCTAATCCAGAGATCCCCAACCTTTTGGGCACCAGGGACTGGTTCTGTGGAGAGAGGTTTTTCCGCGGACCGGAGAGTTTTGCGTGCGGCCTGGTTGCTGGCATGCCACGGCCCGGTACTGGTCCACTAGACCGGGGATTGGGGACCGCTGTTCTAATCCTTGAACAGTGTCCCTGGGCTGAAGATGTGGATTTATTCTCTGTGGTACCCACAGACAGGACACAAACCAACAGGTGGAAGCTTTACAGAGAGACATCCAAAATCAAAATAAGAAGGAATTTCCTGATCCACCGAGGTATGAAGCTTTGTCACTGGAAACTTTTAAGCAAATGGCTTGACTTCCTCTTCTTTGCGGCAACAACTTAAATATTGGAATTCTGTTATCGTATCACCCCTAGTCCTTCTTTTCATTAAAGTAGACATACCCCACTCCTGCAACATGAAGAACGGTTGCAGGAGTTGGGTATGTCTAGTTTAATGAAAAGAAGGACTAGGAGTGACATGATAGGAGTGTTCCAGTATCTCAGGGGCTGCCACAAACAAGAGGGAGTCAAGCTGTTCTCCAAAGCGCCTGAAGGCAAGACAAAAAGCAACGGATGGAAGCTAAAATTGGGATTTTAACTGTTTTTTAACTGGGGTTTTATTGCAAGGTTTATATAATTCTTTTAATTGATTTTAAGTTTTGTAACTGTTGTAGCTGTTTTTTAAATAACCTTGTGAACCGCCCTGAGTCCTACGGGAGAAGGGCGGTATATAAATTGAATAAATAAAATAAATAATAATAAATAATCAAGGAGAGAAGCTACCTAGAACTAAGGAGAAACTTCCTGACAGGGAGAACAATTAATTAATGGCACGACTTGACTCAGACTTTGTGGGTGCTCCATCACTGGAGGCTTTTAAGAAGAGATTGGACAACCATTCATCTGGAATGGTATAAGGCAGACATGTCAAACACAAGGCCCGGGGGCCAGATCCGGCCCGCGAAGTGGTTTCATGTGGCCCGCGAAACCATCCTGAAAACAGTGAGGGAACGGCCCCCGCTGCCTTGGCCCTTCTGCCAGAGAGCCCCAGATCTGTCCCACTCCTGCCCAGGCCCCCATAGGCACCCTTGATGCCAACGATGTAGAGATGGCCACGCCCACCCAGTAGGCCACGCCCACCCAGGCCACACCCACCCGGCCCCCTGAGGGCAACCGCAATGCTGATGCGGCCCTCAATGAAATTGAGTTTGACACCCCTGGTATAAGGTTTACCGATTGATCAGGGTGTTGGACTAGAAGACCTCCAAGGTCCCTTCCAACTGTTACTCGGTTAGTCTGTTAAATTGTCTAGGAAAAACAAAATTCCACCCTGACCAATAAAGTGGATTAGAAAATCTCCAACCTAATCTCAAAAATGCTGTTCAAAAGGCAATTGGACTTTCTTGGTTTTTTTCCTTGAAAACATTTCTCTTCTCATCCAAGAAGCTTCTTCGGTTCAATTTTCAAGGAAAAAAACAACACAGTTTAGTTTCCTTTTGAACAGCACCTTTGGGACAACCATGACCTGGATGACTGAGAATCTCCAACCTAATGATTCAGTGTATTTTACTGCCACATTTACAGGGCAAACATCTCTTTTAAAAGTGCAAGGAAACAGTAAGATGTAGCAAGCAAAATAAGAAAAGGCAAATGATTTAAGGGGGGGCAGGGAACTAATAAAAGTTAATTTACAGAGGGTTACCAGAGACATCCTCACTTCTGTCTTCATGTCCTCTATCCAGAAGACATTGCCTTAAAATTAAATATTGTCCAGTTTTCTGAGTGCGTGTTTTCGTTTTGGACTGTTTTCACAACAGCAGTCATTTAAACTTTCATGCATTGCAACTTTGTAAATTGTCTGCTTTCCCGCCCCCCGCCCCCCCGCAATCGTCTGTTGAAAGACTCGACAGCCTAGAGTTATTTAATTTATTCCCTGATTCCAGCTATCAGCTTCAATCCACACCCTTCAAATGTAAGATCATTGTAGTCTGTAGATCGCACAACCTGACTTACCTTTCCATGATAAAATTTGAAAAGCGTGTCACTAGCGTATGTTCCCAAAAAGGAAGATTCCTTGAAAAAATATTGCAGTAGAAAAACCCGTCTTTCTGATGCTGGAAAAAAATAATTTCATATTCAAGTATTGCCTTTTTTGCAATTTGCAAAAAAAGAATTTGCAATTCTCTGCTGTAATTGTTGTTGTGACGCCAAGAAAATTAGACAGTGTGTCTCCACTTCCTCCACTTGTCCTACTTTTGAATTGCCTGTGTTCTGCATTACCTTGTTTAGATACAAGTAGTCCTCAACTAACAACAGCAATTGGGATTGAAATTGCCATTGCTAAGCAACATGGTCGTAAAGTAAAACATCACATAACCACTCCACTTAGCAATGTTCTAGCAGTCTCAGTTGACCTCATTAAGTGAGGATCTCACATTCCCACAATTTCTGTCGTCCTGCTGGCTTCCCCATGAACTAGAAGCTAAAACATAAAGAATAGTTGCTAGAGTTGGGTACGTCTAATTTAATGAAAAAAGGACTAGGGGTGACATGATAGCCGCGTTCCAATATCCCAGGGGCTGCCACAAAGAAGAGGGAGTCAAGCTATTCTCCAAAGCACCTGAAGGCAGGACAAGAAGCAACGGATGGAAACTAATCAAGGAGAGAAGCAACCTAGAACTAAGGAGAAATTTCCTGACAAAACAATCAATCAATGGAACGACTTGCCTCCAGATGTTGTGGATGCTCCAACACTGGACAGCCATTTGTCTGGAGCGTGAGCAGGAGTTGGTCTAGAAGACCTCCAAGATCCCTTCCAACTCTGTTATTCAGTTAATTGCAAGTTGAAACTGTTGTGTCCGGACGGTCGGCGAGTAACCATGCTGAGACGGATGGCTGTTAACTGGTTTATTCAGGTACACGTGGCCGAACTGGCCTCACCTGCCCCGTCGCCTGTATATATATGCCAGGCGTGCCCGGCGCTAGCCAACCTGCAGGCTCAGGTTTCCCACGCTTGCCCTGGTCACCCAACCCAGTGTCCAGGGATTCCCGCCGCGCAGTCGGGCCAATCAGGTGGCCGGACAGGTGTGTACCTGACACAAACGGTTGCTGGACAAATGAACGTAAGCTGAGGACTTTGTGTTATCTGATAGTCCGAAGTTCATCGTAACGCCATTCGCAATATTTCTCAATTCTGGCAAATCCTTCTCGCCTCTATACATCCCTCTGTCCATCCACTGTCTACAGATGTTTATATATTTTAAATGAGAATTCCCACAATGGGACCCTGCCAAAACAGATCATAAATTCTCAAGAGGTTCTGGCCTTGATGTGCAGAAATATGGCTGGGGATTTTTTTAGGGTCTTTCTCTCGTTGCCAAAGAAAATTAAACCAAAAGCCTCTTGGGCTCCAACCTCCACACCCATCTTCTCTCTCTATAAATAGAGTAGATCTCTTGGAAGTTTGCCATGTGTAAATAAAGCGACTTGTTGCGTAGGATTGTTTCCAAATGCACTTACCAGAATATGTTCAAAGAGTTGGCAGCTGGGTTTATTGAGACAACTCAACTCAAAGTTCACTTCCCCTTCGTGCGCCAACTTTTCTTTTTAAGATTAAAAAAAAATCAGTTAAAAATTGGTGAGGAGGGGGCCATCTGGAAAGAAAGGATTGTTTGTACACGAATGTTTCTACATGGACTTTAAAATAATTTTTCCTCCCTGTCATATACCTAAACTATAAACCAAAAATCCTAAATAAGATCAACATTCTTGGAAAGGGCCTCCTTTTAATATGATTCATTATTTAAAGATTTCAGAGAAAGTTCTTGGATTGATAGAGGCAAATTGCCCTGGGGAATAAAATACCAAGTTATTGCCACTTGCCAATGGTTAGGGTGTGGAAAATTTGAGAAAGCCGTTTGCCAGACGGTGGGGGAAAAAAATCATTTAATGGAAGGTGAATGTATCAAAAAAAAATACTCCTATCAAAAGCATTTCTGAATGGTTTAGTACATTCTGGAAAACAAATCAAAAAGGAAATGGAGAAAAGGTAACACAAAATGTGTATATTCATGAAATAATGTATAACAGTCAAGCAAGGCTGGGAAAATCAGGTACAAAGCCACTGTAACTTTAGGCAAAATTACAAATAAAGGTGTTTGGGTTTAGCCAAATTATCTCCTCAAAAGTATTCATGCTAATATTATTTTTTGGGTGTGTTCATAATATATTTTCTCTTATTCTTTATATTTTCAGTTATGTGTTCCATGGTATAATTAATACTCTTGTAGGTGTGCGTATTTCTTCTTTTAAATAGTTTCATAAAATATATTAAGAAAGAACCTTTAAAAAAATGTCAAATTAATATGGACATGGAGTTGGCCTCAGATTTGAATGGAAAAATGAGAAACCGAATAAAACGCGGATTGGCTAATTCACTCATCTCTGCCGCTCTTTTTGTGGTATAGCAACTGACATGCTGACAGGTAGATCAAGATGGATTTTTGCAGACAAAATTTCGTAGTCATTCAAAAGAAGGAATAATTTGGAGGTTTAGTGGAACCTAAAATTTGCAGAACTACAAAAAAAAAATATTTGAAGCCTTGGGAGGCGGAGTGGAAAGCATAAACTTTTTTAAAAAATCTGAAAAGGTGTGCAGGTAGTCCTCGACTTAGGACCAAAATTGAGCCCAAAATTTCTTTTTTTTTTTTTATTGAAAAGTTTTAAAATACAGTTTTCCTTTAGAAAACCCCCCTTCCCCCTCCCTCCTCCCCTCCCTACCTCCCCCCTATCCCCCCCCTCCCCCTCTCCCTCCTCCCTCCCCTGCCTCCCCCCCCCTACTTCCCCTCCTCCCCCCCTCCCCCCCCGACTTCCCAGAGCAAAATACAAGGTATATATCTAAAAAGCAATCATAAACAATCATATACTAACAATTATAAACTCTAAAATCCATCACTCTCTAGCTTATATAGAATAAACCAATCCTTAATAATACTAAATATGTATAAAAAACTAAAATAAAAAAAAACTAGCGTCATTCCCATCTATGTTCTTCCACAATTCACTATTTCCTAAACATATTCTCATTTACACATCACAAGCACCTATCCCTATTAACCTCTCTAGCCAAAATAGGCTATAATAGATAGTTCTTACACAAATTAACCCACATTAACCCACAAAACTTTCTTCCTCTTCCTCTGTAGTAAATTGTCCATTAATTCCAAATTAAAGATTCTGTTACCATACATATCATCCCAAAACTCTTAAAAACACAACTACCACTTGACTATCAGTATGTTGTGGAAGTTCCATAGATTTCTACTGGTCCTATTTTCTTATCTTTTTTGAGCGTTTTAAGGCAGCACGCGTCACCCTCTGTTCTCTAGGATCATCCAAAAGAGTTGCAGCTTGATCTCCTCCTGTACCATTCTCGTCTATCTGTCCATCTTCATCCTCTTGATGTTCTCCTTCTCCAGATCCCTCTGCAGCTTCCAAAAGTGTTGATGGGGTTGCTTTTAAGACATTGTTGTAAAAATCATGCGCTTGCTTCACAGTACCCAAACAGTACCTTTTGCCTTCATACATGAAGCTCAACCCAGCTGGGATCTCCCATCTGAACCTTATATCTCTTTGCTTGAGCTCTTGCACAAGAAATATAAAGTCCTTCCTTCTCTTTAAAATCTTTGGAGGAATTTCTTTTAGAACCAAAACTTCTTGACCAGCAATCACAACTTTAGTATCATAGGCAGCTTGTATAACTTCATCTCTAATTTCCCTTTTTACAAAATAAACCACCACATCTCTAGGCAACTTTCTCTGTTTAGCAATCCACGAGTTCACACGAAACACTTTGTCCATGCCTTGTTTTATTTCAGATGCTGGATGGTTCAATACCACCTCAAAAACCTCAGAAACCAGCTGCTTTAAATCTTCCTTAATATTCTCTTTTAGGCCTCTAATTCTAACAGCAAACTGCATCTGGTAAAATTGAGCCAGACTCAGTTCGCTATCCATTTTGTCTTTTAAATCTTCAATTTCCAATACTTTTGCTTCTAATATAGCATTTTTTTGAGTCAGTTCTTCCACTTTGTCATCCAGCACCTCCACACATTTAGCTACTTTATGCACTGAGGACAAAATGTCTACCTTCATCTCTCTGAGTTTCTGTTCCATCCTTTCTTCCATTCTCTGCTCCAATTTCTCCAATTTCTCCTCCATCTGTGCAAATTTAACACCCATTGACTCCAAAATTAACTGGGTATGTTTTTCAAGATCCTTCGATGTCAATACATCTGGAGAATGCAACGCCTGCAATAATGATTGTTGTTGCACCGGAGAATTTCCAGCACTCCGAAAAGTTCTAGGGGGAGGTTTAGACGCCATCTTTTACTTACAATTGTGACGCACTTTCACTTTAAGTTTTAAGCAAAGTCCATCAAGCTCGAGAGTAAAATAAAATAATCCTCTTCATCTCTTCATCTTTCCCTCTTGCACTGCTCTGCCTGCTCTTTTCCTTTGATAGTCTCTCCTTCAAGCAGGGATGGTCGCAGACGCCTGGCTCTGCTCCATGAAGTCCGGAGCAGAGACGCTAGCCAGCTGGGAGCAGCCCAGGCTGCGGGGGAGTTCAATCCTTCAGCCGCTCAAGCTCCAAGCTCAGGCGGCCCCGGAGAACTCAACCCCTACCTGGGGGCTCACCCCCTCCTCTTCTCCCGAGGAGGGGGCTTCAAATTCGCCCGAACAGCTGATCGGCGCTGTTTCGGGCGAAAAATCACACAGCTGAGCCGCGGGCAGCCCGGGAAGGCTGCCTCCGTCGCCGCGGAGCCACCGGAAGTCCCTTGAGCCCAAAATTTCTATTGCTAAACAAGACAGTTGTTAGGTGAATTTTGCCCCATATTACAACCTTTCTTACCATGGTTGTTAAATGAGTCACTGCAGTTGTTAAGTTAGTAACATGGTTGTTAAGTGAATCTGGTTTTCCCATTGACTTTGCTTGTCAGAAGGTCGCAGAAGGGGATGCCATGATTCCAGGACACTGCCGCCGTCATAAATATGAGTCAGTTGCCAAGCATCCGAATTCTGATCACGTGACCATGGGGATGCTGCAACGGTCATAAGTGTGAAAAACAGTCATAAGTCACTTTTTTCAGTGATGTAACTTTGAATGGTCACTCAGTGAACTGTTATAAGCCGAGGATTATCTGTACACATAGTCTTCAACCCACAATGATTTGTTTAGTCACAAAAATGTTCAAAGTTACAGCAATGCTGGAAAAAAATTACTTATCACTGGTCCCCCACACTTACAACCATTGCAGCATCTCCATATTTACAAATTCAGAGGCCTGGCAACCGCCATGTATTTACCATAGTTACAGCATCCCAAGGTCACGTGACCGTTATTGGGCAACCTGGCTTTCGACGAGCAAAGTCAATGGGGGGAACTGCAGTCACTTAACAACTGGGTGATTCACTTAACAATGGCAGCGTTTCCTGAGGACTGAATGACAGTTTACTAAAAAAAAACCAACAGATCTTATATGTACTTTTTAATATATTTTGTCCTGTTATAGATTGTATTTTAGGTTTTTGTTATTTGTTTTCTGTAACATAAGATAATACTAATAGTAGTGTTATAGCTAGGGAAGTTGAATCATCTCCATTTTTGTTTTTAAATGTATATTTAATAAAATTTTCTAAAAACAAACAAACAATGGCAGCGTTTCGCTTAACAATTGCAGCAAAAAAAAAAAAAGGCGACCACGTGACTGCAAGGAATATAAATCCATCCTCCACCATTCGGTCAGGATTGAGGAAGCTTCTTGGATGAGAAGTGAAACGTCTTCAAGGGGAAAAAAAGTCCAGTTGCCTTTTGAAAAAGCGCCTTTGGGACACACACACACACTTAACAACCGCCTGGGTGAGCAGTGGAAATCCTGGCCCCAGTTGTCGTCGTAAGTCGAGGACTACCTGTAAAATTACAGAGTGGTTGTTGTCAAATCTAGAAACAAACCGAAACACGACGCAGAATGGGATATGATCAAAACTGACGGTCTGCCTGGATTGGGAGAAGATACAGATGGAGTAGAATATTTTTTATGTGTGTGTGGGGGGGTGTAAGAATCTTTAGTATTCAAATGAGGCCCTGGGTCCCAGAACAAACGTTCGGGGCAAAGACAGAGCTAACTAAAAAAGAGATGCTTGTCTGCTTGCTGGCTAATCACCCAGCTTTTAAGACCCAGCATTTGGAGGGTCTCCGTTGCTAAGATTTGCATATCTTACCTGGAGAGGTAGAAGTGGGGGCTACGGATTCCCAACCCCGGGTCCAGTGCCTGGGGCTGCTCCTAATTGGCCCAGTTTAATCTTCTATATTCAGTTGCACTGACAAGGTCTCATCTGCCAGGATTTAAGCATCAAAGCAGCCATATTAAAGATACATGCGAGACGAGGCTTTGTCCGAAGAGAGATCAAGGCTGCAAAATTTATAAGAACGTCACGAGAGGAATTTGTTGGGTGCTTATGAAGGTATCAATGGACTAGCAAGGGAAGAGGCCCGTCTTAACTCAAAAGCGTAAGGCTCAGAGCCTCCTTTTCTGAGCTGATGGCCTCCCAGCTGTCCAGAGGCATTGTCCTGCCCCCCCCAGCTGTGTATTAGAGAGTGATGGGAGTTGTAGTCCTATATGGGAAGCATCAGCTCGGGAGAAGGAGCAGAACTCTGCTGGCATGGCATGGTATAAAGGTAAAGGTAAAGGGTCCCCCGCACATGCGTGCTAGTCGTTTCCAACTCTAGGGGCCGGTGCTCATCTCCGTTTCAAAGCCGAAGAGCCAGCGCTTGTCCGAGGACGTCTCCGTGGTCATGTGGCCGGCATGACTGGACGCCAAAGGCGCACAGAACGCTGTTACCTTCCCACCGTAGTGGTCCCTATTTTTCTACTTGCATTTTTACGTGCTTTCGAACTGCTAGGTTGGCAGAAGCTGGGACAAGTAACAGGCGCTTATTCTGTTACGCGGCACTCGGGATTTGACCCGCCAAACTGCCGACCTTCTGATCGACAGGCTCAGCGTCCTAACCCACTGAGCCACCACGTCCCTCTCATGGCATGGTATACCAAGGGCAAAAAAAACCTACAGGTAGTCCTTGACTTCTCACCGCTCATTTAGTGACCGAGGTTACAACAGCGCTGAAAAAAGTGACCGTTTTTCACACTTACGACCGTTGCAGCATCCCCACGGTCATGTGATCAAAATTCAGATGCTTGCCAACTGTCTCGTACTGTTATGACAGTTGCAATCTTCTGGGATCACGAGATCAACTTTGGCGACCTTCTGACAAGCAAAATCAACGGGGAAGCCAGATTCAGTTAAAACAACCGTGTTGCTAGCTTAATAACCGAAGCGGTTCATTTAACAACTGCGTCAAGAAAGGTTGCAAAATGGGGCAAAACTCACTTAACAAGTGTCTTACTTAGTGACAGAAATTTTGGGCTCAACCGTGGTCGTACGTCGAGGACTACCTGCATAGGAGCAAGATAAATTTTGCCCAAATCACTAGTCCTATACTTACGACTGCAATCAGGACCAGAACTTCAGTCGCTAAGTGATGCGATTGGTAAGTGAGTCTCACCCAATTTGGGGACCTTTTTTTTAATCACGGTCGTTGAGTGAATCTAACTTTCCTCATTGACTTTGTTGTAGGAAGCCTCCAGGAATTGCACCACGTGATCCTGGGACGATGCAAATGTCATTAACTTACATGATGGTTGCCAAGCTCCCGAGTTCTGAACACGTGAACAAGTGGATGGTCGTAAATGCAAGGACCAGTTGTAAGTCACCCTTGCCATCATAACTTTGAACGGTCACTAAATGAATAGTCGTAAGCTGAGGACTCCTGGTAGACTCCCTGTAAAAAGCTCCTCAATTTTTTTTTTTTTAAAGAATGGGGAGTGACAGGCCAGGCATATTTAAGTCTTTGGGGAGAAAAAAATCCCTCGCCAGGGACTCGGTGGTGAGCCTTTGGTTATGCCCACGCACTCCTGCCCCCTTACATTTATATATGTGCCCTACATAAAATCTGCCCTGTGGTCAGAAAGTGAAGTTGAAGAAATGCTGACAAAGGATCTGAGGTCTGAAAACGACAACACACTTATGCCTGGGAAATGTTAACAAGGTTTCCTTAAACAGCAAGCTTAGGCTGGGTAGAGGACAATAATGCCCCCGCTGAAATAATAACTGTTTGGGTGAATGTCAACTAGAAAGAGCCCAAGGCACTGTTTATACCGCAGAATCTGTTTTAAAGATGAAAAGGTGGAGGGGACAGCTTGTATTTGTCTGCAAGAGTTCAATATCCCATCACCCTGGAAATAGGAAGCGGGAAACATAATCTCAGGAATATGGGAAGCTTCCCTTCGCCAGGTTTCATCGGTGCCTCCTGCAACTGTCCCACCTGGAGATGCCGGTTAGTTGAACTTGGAAAGTTTTGCATGGAAGGTTTCAATGTTGTGGCCTGTCACTATGCTATCCCTAAACTAAGGTTCTAGTCCTCGTGGTTTTGCTGATACAGGCAGGTCTGATTTGGGAAAAGAACACAAGATTCTTGTCAGCAATCCAGATGGATTTGCAGTCGGCCAACCAACCGCACTCAACTAGGAACAAGAGAGCCTGTTTGGCCTTGTAGTTAAGGTACTGGCCTAGAAACCAGGAGATGGTGAGTTCTAGTCCTGTCTTAGGAAACCGGCTGGGTGACTTTGGACCAGTCATTCTCTCTCTCAATCTGTCCCAATACACAGGGTTGTTGTTGTTGTAGTTGTAGGGAAAACAGGTGGAGGAAGAGGTATTAGGTATATTTGCCGTCTTGTTACTTATGAAATATAATATAAAGGCAGAATAAAAATCTAATAAATAACTAACAAATAAATAAACTACATCTGTGCCGAATAACAGAGTTGGAAGGGGTCTTGGAGGTCTTCTAGTCCAACCCACTGTTCAAGCCAGAAATCTTGTGCTCAAGGATCTATCTCAAGCCCAATGCTCTTCAACATCTTCATAAATGACTTAGATGAGGGGATTTAAGGGACATTCATCAAATTTGCAGATTGGATGGGGGAAATTGCAAACACTTTGCAAGATAGGCTCAAGATTCAGAAGGATCTTGACAGACTTGAGCACTGGGCCCTATTCAGTAAGATGCAATTCAGTAGTGAGAAAAGTAAGGTCCTACATTTATGTGGAAAAAATCAAATGCAGAGTTATAGAATAGGTGGTACCTGGTTCAACAATAGCAACTGTGAGAGAAATCTAGGTTTCCTAACGGACAATCACTTAAAGATGAGCCAGCAGTGTGCTGCAGCTGCCAAAAAAGCCAATGCAATTCTAGGCTGCTTCACATGAATCAAGAGCGTAAAGTGATAGTAGGTAATCCTCAAGTTACAACCATAATGGGGTCTCCCCATTATGGTCATAAATCATACTGACAAAATGATTTTATATTTTGTCATGGCCTAGGCTCCTGGGCTCCAAGATCACTGCAGATGGGGACTGTAGCCAAGAAATTAAAAGATGCTTGCTCCTGGGGAGGAAAACCATGGCAAATCTAGACAGCACACTAAAAGGCAGAGACATCACCCTGTCAACAAAAGTGCGTATAGTCAAGGCTATGGTCTTCCCAGTTGCAATGTATGGCAGTGAAAGTTGGACCATAAGAAAGGCTGAGCGCCAAAGAATTGAGGCCTTCGAACTATGGTGCTGGAGAAGACTCCTGCGAGTTCCTTGGACTGCAAGGCGATCAAACCGGTTAGTCCTAGAGGAGATCAATCCTGACTGCTCTTTAGAAGGCCAGATCCTGAAGCTAAAACTCAAATACTTTGGCCACCTAATGAGAAGGAAGGACTCACTGGAGAAGAGCCTAATGCTGGGAAAGATCGAGGGCAAGAGAAGAAGGGGA